>NW_028227256.1:78263928-78763928 GCF_978045245.1 Mus caroli | reverse complement strand
GAAAAGATGGCTTCAATATATTACTAATTACATGAAAATTTAAATATATTACAATGTAGTGAAAGACATAGCCCTCTGGATTAAATTAAAACAATAATAAACTGGAAGTAATGGTTGTCTCTAGTGGTCTCTGAAAAGTCACAAGAGTAACAATATAAGCCATAGTACTGAATGTTGCCTTGAAGTCTTATATAGTATATTAAAATATATTAAATCATCTCATCCTTACTAGAGTATTGAGAACAGTTATAACAAAGATTATAAGTGTCATATTTATTGATAATATGATTTTCTATAAGGTAACTGCAAATGAATAAAGCAAACCTGATCAAAACCATAGAGCCAATGAGGAAAATTAATTCATAATCTAGTCTAAATTAATATTTATATATTATGCATAGATATAACTGAAGATGTGGTATAAAAATAATTTCATCTAGTAAAACTGAGATTTTAAAGTGTTCTTAGCAAGAAGTATATTTTATTTATGATGTGGGCTTTACATAAACACAACCAAGGAAAAGAAAACATTTAGTGTAAAATTTCTAAAAACTTATGTATATGAAAAATGTATTGTCAGAGTGGTGCATGAATCTTAAGAATTTACAAAAATTCCAATAAAAATAAATCCATTGAATATGATGAAATTATTCTGAAACTATTTTTTTTAAAAGCTAAGATCAATTGTAGGTAAAAAGAGAAGCTGGTAACTTTCTAATAATAACAAGAAGAATAAACATTATCACAAGAATAAGGCATAAGGCATCACATTTCTTTGTGACTGCAGCATGTGTGAACACTAATGGCTGAATCAATGCTTTTAGTGTTTGCTAAGTATAGTTTAGAAAATATAAAAAATATTTTTATAGATTTTTATGCTAGTTGAAAGAAAATATGTTGATTATGAGCTGTGGAAACTAATAATTTTCGTTTGAAAAGTTCTATGGCTTTAGCTTTATATTTATGTCTAGAATCCATTGCCAGCCAGTGTTTGTATACAGTGTGAGTTAGAGATCAAAATTTATGTTTAATTTGTGCATCTAGTCTGTCCAGAATCATCTGGGGAAATGAACTTTCTTTACCACTTGAATTTTATTTCCCCTTATTGAAATTAGGTGATTATATAGTATTAACTTATTTTGGGGCTCTTCATTTTTCTTTCTTCAATTAAGTTATTGACTTTCTTTGCCAGTAGCAAGCTATCTTTATAGTTAATCTTTACATAACACAGAATAAAAGACTTTACAGTTAATTGTTAGTTAAAATAAGTATATGAAGTAAGAGGACATTTATTCACATTATATAAATGTTTGTTAGTTTATCCCAGGGAAAATAAAATAGATAAAAGGCATTGACAGATACATCTGTGAAAAACCCAAGTGAGCAGCACCTCATGTACAATAAAGAAAGGGACTTTGAAAAGTGACTTCATGTCTTTGGAAATGGCATGGATTTTACATGGCTGTATTAAATCTTTAATAGTCTATATACATACATATATGTATGTCTCTCTATGCATATAATGGCTAAATTTCTCAATAAATTATTAGCTGTTGTCATCCCTCTGGACATGATATCATAACATGTATAGAAAGAATGAAAACATATAAAATGAAGATTTATTTGCTCTTGTTTCTAGATTATTGCCATCTTTTAGACTCTTCTCCAGTGAGGTACAGTCATTCATGCTAAAAATGTTCATTTAAAATTTTATAACTTAGAAAATAAAAACAGTATAAGGTAAATGAATGATTTTATCAGAAGGGTTAGGATGATTAATTTCTGCTATTAAATATTAGGATCTTGGGAAATATTCATGCAAACAGAAATAGTCAGCATTAAAATGCTCATGGAACTAGAATATCAACTGGATATTGAAGGTGTTGTCTGGCATAAAATGGATATGAAAGCCAGGACTGTCAAATACCAAAGCTAAATCAAACTAAAACAAAATTATCTAGACTAAAATGCAACAAAAATATAATGCAATCTTAACTTTAAAGTAAATACATCACAAAATATAAGAGAAAGAAATATCTGTAGAATTAACTCTTGTTTACTTAGTATTGCTTATTCCTGAATGTTAATATTCAAGAATAATTACATGTATTTTATAAAATTTTGGTTTTTTTAATACAAGGTATTTACCTTTAAATTTAATTGATATTAGCACTCTTTAAAAGATAAGCTAGGTCAAGAAGTAAAGTACCATGAGAATACCATTTGTGTAATTCATGCTACTGTAATAAATTAATTATAAACCAAATACCATACATGCAAATGATAATTTTCTTGGCTTTAGGGGATGGAAACCAGATTGATGATCAGTATGGTAGAGAAGTCCTTTGAGATGCAGGCAGCTCTCTGTCTTCTTGGCTAATCTCATTTTTGAGCACTCCATCTTCATGACCTCTTCAACTCACCAAGATTGCTCACCTCCCAATACCATCACAATGGAATTTGGGTTTCAATATGAGTTTGGGGGCAACACAATTTTTAGTCCATTACAAACATTTCTTAAGGAACTCTATGAGAACTCCCATAATAGTGGTTCTTATTGTTGAAGGAATTGGATTGAAAAGCCTTGCATCCTAGAACTAAACAAGGAAAAATAGAGTTTGGCATATGTTTGAGATATTTCTACTCTTCAACATTGCATCTTTGAATAAATTTTCAAACCACGAAACTGTTTAGCCAATCAGAAAGTTCATATAAAGAAAAAATGTGGCCTGTTAATATTGTATTTTATGTACTTGTACAAAAGAGGGGAATCCTAACATGCATGACTTATGTTTTCAAGTACTCTTCACTTCCAAATGATAGTTACTACATTGAGGGACTGAAACCTTAAGTGGGAATATGTATGTTTATGCAATATCTACTTTGAATAGGTCATTATGTGGTATCTAGAGCTTTACCAATAAGGACTGAGGAGAATGAGATTTGACTATAACTGCTTCCATGACAACCAGAGTAAAGCTCGTCTGCAGACCCAGCGGCTTCTTCTGAGATGTCATGCTGACTAGAGCTACATTAGACCTCTGGCTGAATCTCAAAATTTAGTATCTCAGAATAGCAAACAATAACACAATACACACTGTTAGAAAGGATAGGAAATAATATTTAATTCTTGTTTCACCATTAACCATTCATTTTTGATGGCATCAACAAAGTAAAGAATTTTCACCTTGATCTTGATTTATTTTATGCTCACTAACAGAGGGCCTTTGTTAGTTGACCCAGATTTAGCCAAGTTAGTGACCCGGACATACAAACGATAGAACAGAAGATGCCTGATTAAATATAACCAGACTTCCTTGGAACTAGGTTGGATTATGTCCAGTTTCTGTTAAGTCTTAAAAATCCAGTTGAATAGACTTGTTTTGTAACCAGACGTATGTATATTACAGCTATAAAAATAAGAAAATAGTCAGAAGAAAATCAGCAAAAATGGATCATGTGGGTAAAGCAAATGATTCTATTTTAGCTCACTTCTTCCCGTCACATGGAGGATCTAAAGCTGGGAGCATAGCATAAGGCACAGGATCGTGAAGAGAAAATTATATATATATGTGTGTGTGTGTGTGTGTGTGTGTGTTTGTGAGTGTGTGTGTGTTTGTGAGTGTGTTTACACTTTCAGAGGTTTAGTCTACCATCATTGTGGTGGGAAGTATGGTATTGTGCATGCAGACATGGTGCTGGAGGAGGTGAGAGTTCCAAATCTGGATCCACAGGCAACAGGAAGAAACTACCACACTGGACATTGCTTGAGCATCTGAGATCTCAAAGTCAGCCTTCCCCTCCCTCCCCAATGCCCCCCCCCCCAAGTAACATAAGCTCTCCAATAAAGCCACACTAACTTCAACAAGGCCACACCTCCCAATAGTGCGAGGCCCTATAGGGCCATTTTCATTGGAACTAACACATTAGGTATGCTCACATGTTCATATAGTTCTGACATACTGGCCAGATCAAAAGGACCATCAACACTGACATTCTATTTTGATTTTGTCTTATTTTCATTCTGGTGATGGAGATGCCCATTCCTTCTTCACCTAACCGTACAATGTATTCCGTTTTGCAGACAAGAGTCTCTCCTTGACTTGGTTATACTGTTGTGTATTGTTCTCAAGCCCCAATAGACCAGCAAGGAGCCAACTCCAATGCAGTCACAATAGGACCTCTTTATTTAAGCTCAATCTTGGGTCATATTGCCATCTCTGACTCAGCAGAGCAGGAGGGTGAAGCCACAATCTCTCAGTGGGACAAGGTTTTATAGGAAATGGCAGAAAACTGAGGGGATTTCCAGCCTGGCACACATCTGACTGTGGGGTTATTATGGAATTTTGTTGTCCCTTAAAATAATTGGCTGGTGCTGGGAACCAAACCATAAACTTAACTTCCCCTCCTGATTGGTGGTTGTTAGGAAGTGAAGGACTAGAAGCAGGTTTGTAACCTGGATGCACAGCTTTTTTGGTGAGTAACCTGGAAACTGGTACTAGACTTAGGTTTGTTGGGGAGTAACATGAAAACTGGTACTAGAGAGTTCACCTTTAGGTCATATTCTCTAAGATGGAGTCTAAGCCCAAAGTCTGTTCTCTCAATATCATCCCTGTACATTGCATTCTATTCTGCTTTGGGTACTGTTTTAGATGGGTTTTTGCCCTGACACCTTACAGCAGAAAGTCTTCCATGGGCCACTCACAATCTCTGTGCACATGATCCGCTTAAGATAATACATTGTCCTAAAAGTACTCCAGAGAAATGTTCACATTTTAATAAAGACAGAACCTGAATCAAGGAGGAAGTGTGCCATGAGTGTCTGATGAGCATTTTTATTTTTGTGTGTACCAATCACAATGATAGTCTCATGGGGTCAACTCATGTTTGTTTCCCTATTTCATATGTTAATAATACATTTAACAGTGTGGCATAGTATGTTTGGCCAAAATCCAAACTATAAGTTAAAAGAGCAGAAGTCTATAAAAATATTTTTATGAGGCAGTTGGTTGCATGAGTAGATTCTCCATCATGTCTGTCTATTTATTTTTATTTATTTTGTGTATATGCATGACACAGTGGACACATGGAAGTAAAGTTGGGTGGAGTCTGTTCTCTTCTTTCATCATGTGGGTCCGGCAGGTTGATCATCAGGCTAGATGGAAGTGCTCTTAGCTGCTGATTCATCCACCAGCCCTTAAATCAATACAATTTTCATTGTAATTTTTAAAACTCAACAGTGACATTAAGAGGTCTTTTCCAGTAGATACTACATTAGAAGTCTAAACAAAAGATGATATCTTCTGTATTTCTTGGTCAATCAGACATTCTGATATAGTGATGCTATCATTTTTCTATGGAATTTGAAAATAAATGGGAAATATACATATATATATATATATATATACACACACACACAAATATATATATAAGAATACATGTGAAGATTGACTATCAGTTTATATGGAAGAGATTTGTGCATATATTTACTATCTCATGTTACTACTATGTACTAGAATGATCAGCTGGATATTTAATGATCTTACAACTTTTTATTTCTCTAAATCATTTGATACTTAGTGTACATTTTCATTTAGTCAACAGAGTTGAACTTGATCTCATCTTACACCTTTTCCCTGTCTCCTCCTTTCATTATGCTGCCTAGCTGATTTGAAACTCATTGAAATCCTCCTGCCTCAGGCTCAAGAGTGTATGGATGATAAGTGTAAGCTAGATTTCCCTGTGGAAAACAGTTGCCTCTGCATTACTGGATATTAAAGCATGGTTAATAAATTATTTACTCAAGTCTATATGATCAATTGGGATAAAGTTAACTGCTCGTTGTGTTCTGACGAACTGTGTTAAGTACTGATGTGGGATGATATGTTAGTCTCACGTCTGGCATAGCTGATGGTCAAGAGTTATATAGACACTTGATTAAATCAGGCTTCTTTCTTCATCTTACTAATTTTAAAAGGAACATTTGAATGGAGAGTATCCAAGAGCTAATAGCATTACTTGTCTCGTGAGGATGGGCTCTAAATATATATGAGAACACTACCTGCCACATAGTAATTGATTCTTAAATATTGTTGTCTTTACTATAAGTGAATGCAGACCTGAAAATGAACTCACTCCTCAGTATCCATGGGAACTGGATTCAGGAACCTCTGGGGATACTAAAATCTGCAGTGCTTGCGTCCCTTATATAAAATGATGTAAGTTAGTTTAAGTAATATTTTCATAGAACAGATACTAAATCCATTATGAATTTAAGTCAGGTCTAAAGTATTCATATCTAATATTATATAAATAGCAAGTAAATACTTGCTGTATTTATTGTTTAAAGGATGGCAAAAATTAGCATGTATCCATTCCAGATGTGTGGGTTCTTCTAGTATTTTCAGCACACAGTTGATTAACTCCTTGGACCAGAAGCTCGTAGACATAGGCTGCCATCTATATTGCTTTGGTGAGACTGATTGTTCTGTTATTTCTACTCTTTGTCCAGAATTACTGTACACAATGTAGCTTTGTTCTGACTCTTTCACACAGACTTTAATTCAGTGCTCAGTGTATAAACTGACTGCCAGGTCTGTTTGCTCCACTGGATTGTCAGCAATAGAAATGATCTATTCTTTCAGGTCTCTTGTATCAGACCCAAATTATGCTTGCTAATAAATGTATAATAAATGTTGCTTTGCTATCTATCATTGCGATTGAGCAGAAAAACAGTCCATTCTTTGATTTCTCTGAGTCAGTTGCCCCGTTGATGTGCCTGGACTGATAGATATTTATAAACTGTTTCTTATTGTATGCAGAATTTGTTATTTTATAATTTTTCCCACCAAAAAATATGCCATCTTTCAGCACCTTCCCAGGTAACTCTGTGTCCCTAATATGAGAAACCATTAACAGAGAAACTTGTGTTTTTTCTACGAACACCATTTGCTATAAAAAAGAGGAATAAGAAATCATTACCCCTTCACAATGACTTTGCATTATAGTGATAACCTCCTGTGTGAAAGAAACACCAGCATGTTTCCATACTTTCTTATTTAGGTTCATTTAGTGTCTGTTACTCAAAGAAACTAAAGCACCTGTTGTGTATGTTGTATCTGTCTGGAGAATTACAAAATAGCCAGTCAGAGTCTTTTCAGAAATTATTTGGTTCTCAAATCAGCAACAATCTATCATTGCAAACTGAAAGATAGTCAATTACTATATGATAAGAATCAAATGGACTACAACTCATTGTTTGCCTGAAGGCAGAAATACAGATGGTGTTTAAAGTTTTCCATCCATCCCTCTGTCACTATCCTGAAGAAGGAGTGGCAAATTAAGAAACATAGCAAAATATAAATTTAAATAATCTGTAACATACAATGTATTTTAGTTATTTTTCTATTTGAGTGCACTTGATACTAACTTACATAATTTAACCTGTGGAAAGATGAAAAATTAATATAATTTAAATGATCAAATGTATTATTGATGAAAGTATATTATTTATATGAATTATGTGACATTCAATACAATAAAGGTTGGGATGATGTGACCAAATGATTCTACAAAATACAATTCTATTTCCTGTCTCTTAATGGCATGGGAAGGGCAGTGGTTTTTCTTTTGGGAGATGGTGCTTGGAGAGTAGACCAGCTCTCTCACACTCAACAGGTAACTTCCAGTGGGACCCCTTGTTCTCATTTCCAGCTAATGCTCAGAAATATGAGTGATATTTCCAGCACAAGTGTGCATTTCTAGTCCTAGAGAGCAGAAATTGAGCATAAAACTTTTCTTCCTATTCCTTTGATGGAAATTTAATAGCAAGACCACATCTCTCCAGTGAAATTGGAGGGTATCTTTCTGTGCACTCCTGTATAAACTATCATGACAGAAGATGCAGAATGGATTTTGATTAGCATTCTCTGTTGCCTACACAAAGTGAGAATTTAGGCTTAACATAAACATTGAACCAAACTTTCTACATTGTCTGCTTTGGGGGAGCCAATGAATGGTGCCTTCTTTGTCTTCCTTGAGTGCTGTATATACAAAACTGTCTTTTCATAGAGGAAATTGAAAGATAGGGAGTTCTCTTTAGCTCCTAGGATACTTTCTCTAGCTCCTCCATTGGGGGCCCTGTGATCTATCCAATAGCTGACTGTGAGCATCCACTTATGTGTTTGCTAGGCCCCGGCCTAGTCTCACAAGAGACAGCTATATCAGGGTCCTTTCAGCAAACGCTTGCTAGTGTATGCAATGGTGTCATCCTTTGGAGGCTAATTATGGGATGGATCCCTGGATATGGCAGTCTCTAGATGGTCCATCCTTTCGTCACAGCTCCAAACTTTGTCTCTGTAACTCCTTCCATGGGTGATTGTTTCCAATTCTAAGAAGGGGCAACGTGTCTACACTTTGGTCTTCATTCTTCTTCAGTTTCATGTGTTTTGCAAATTGTATCTTATATCTCGCTATACTAAGTTTCTGGGCTAATATCCACTTATCAGTGAGTACATATCATTTGAGTTCTTTTGTGATTGTTTTACCTCACTCAGGATGATGCCCTCCAGGTCCAACCATTTGCCTAGGAATTTCATAAATTCATTCTTTTTAATAGCTGAGTAGTACCCCGGAGCTCTTGACTCCAGCTGCATACGTATCAAAAGATGGCGTAGTTGGCCATCACTGGAAAGAGAGGCCCATTGGACACGCAAACTTTATATGCCCCAGTACAGGGGAACGCCAGGGCCAAAAAAATGGGAATGGGTGGGCAGGGAAGTTTGGGGGGGGGTATGGGGGACTTTTGGGATAGCATTGGAAATGTAATTGAGGAAAATACGTAAAAAAAAAAAAGAAAGAAAGATAGGGAGTAAATAGCTCTGTGCTTCACCAGGACGGACCATAGAGGACAATGAGCATGTGGGAATATGCAAGTTACATTGGGCCAGACAAGCCATCTTGAAATGTCCAGGCAGAAGACCTCATAAAGGATTAAAATTCTATATGTTTTCTTTCTCTCTGTTAGATTAAAATTTAGATTTACAGCCACCGTCTTAGAAACTTATTACTAAAGCACACCTAGAAATGTTTCTATTTATATTTTAAACAATTATAAACAGGGTTTGGCAATGTTTTCCAGCCTGGTTGCTAACTCTGGAGCTCAAGTGGTTTTTCTGTGTGAGCCTTCAGAATAACTAGAACAATAGATATTGGCCACGGTGCCTGGTTTATTTGCATTTTCTTAATATGCTGGAACACATAGATAAAAAGCCTCCTGGCTCACAGGCATGTTAGACAGGCAGTGTTGAAGACGGTTTCATTATTACCTTCAGTTCCTGCTATTCACACCTCTATGGACTTTCTTCCTATGAGAATGAGTTGGATGTGCTATGCTCCAAATGACCAAGCAAGTCATTAGCAAAAGAGCTAAGGCTATATAAGTGAGGCTTTAGTTCGAAGGTTCTTCATCTTTCTTGTATGAGGCTTGTCCTACATAGAGTAAACCAGCTGCCAAGCTGTGAGTTGCCCAGTGCCAATGCCTCAGTGACTAAGATCTGATACCAAGTAATAGAGAAAAATTGAGGACTGCAGATATCCTGAACCATGATTCCCCCAGCAGCCCCGCTGATACCCATGGAAGACCCTGAGTGACCCGTCCAGCAGGTCCAGTTATTCGAGGGTCACGAGGGGACCTCCTCCTAAGAACCAAATGGGGGGTAGAGAGAGAGGAGGGCCTTGTACGAATAAGGACACGAAAACCGTTCTGGAATGTATCAAAGCCCCGAATCTATTGAAAAAAGGTCTAAGGCTTAAATGCACAAGCAAAAGGGGAAGTACAGATACTTATCAGTGGGAGGGGTAGGATAATACAAGCAAAAGGAGAAGTACTTATGGGAGGGGGGGCAATAGAAATTCTTTCTTTTGGCAGCTACACGGGGAAGCAGGAACTTGGTGGTATCAGGGTGTGGTCAGGACATCGGCAATGGCTTAGGGCTGGAACATTCTCGGAATCGGTGTGGCGGTGGCCCGCTTTTGACCCCCTTTTTTTCTCGGGGGGAGAGGCCCAATTCAGAGATCAAGAGTTGTCTTAATAGCTCCCAACACCTGAGTTTGCACACACAGTGGAACCTTGCCTGTATTCCTGACCTACAGAAAACTTAGTTACATTCATTGTATTTATCTTATAAATAATTAAGCTTTGGAAATTTTTATAAATAAATACACAGCTAATGCATAGCTGCTCAGTGTATAGTGATGCCTTTTAAACAGAACAAGTTAAGAAACGCTCTGATTATCAAAAATAAGCAAGTTAACAATGGCTGCCATCGAGGTCTAGGGCAGTGGTTTTCAGCCTGTGGACCAAAACCCCTTTAACTTCCTATATTCATAACTAATAAAATTAGAGTTATGGAGTAGCAATGAAAACAGTTTTATGGTTGGAGGGTCACTATGATATGAGGAAATGTATTGTAGGTTTACAGCATTTGAAGGTTGAGAATGACTGGTCTAGGCTAATCTATGGGTTAGTTGTAGAAGTAGCTACCTAAGCAGATACTAGATTTCTAGTCCTGTCTCTCCTCCTCCTGTCCATGAGTGGCCTCATGATTACTTCTCACTATGGAAACAAATGTGTTACTTTTAGCCTGGGAGTTTGGACACTCCACACCTCTGTCACCTCAATACTAGCTTCTGAACATCACAAGTTGTGCTGACTCCTTTCCTAGATGGGAATGTTTGATTTGTGCTATTATGAGTAGAGCATCTGCTCTTGACAAGAAATGAACTCTTAGTAGATTAGATCACTGAGCATCAGGATTTAGAGATTCTCTTGTTGTTATAGTTGCTAATTTTACTGTTCATAGTGCAGGAATATAGGAGCATGCATTGTTTAGAATACTGAGCAGAGGTAAACTCCTCATGAAAAATATTCACATACCCAGCAACATCTAAAGGCCAAAGTCAAATGTTTTCCTATTTCATGGAAGTGCCTACATACTTCCAGGTAACTTTGCCTCTAGGAAAGAAGGAGATATTAATTAGGGTTAGAAGTACCACTAATTCCAGTGTTGGTACTGCTTCTTATGGTTCTTATTTTTAAGACTGCTTTCTTACCATGGCACTTGTATTAAGGGAAAATAACACAGGAAGTTTATTATTTAGAGCTGGCAAAGGTCAAAGAAAAGACAGAAATGGGTTGGCAGGGGGAATGTAAAAATTTGGAAAGAGGAAGACAGAAGTCATAAAATTTGTTTTCTTAAATCGACAATCTTTCCTATATACACAGTTTTATTTGGGTAAATATCACATTCTAGCAAGATCAGACATTCCAGAATGTTTCTAGAAAGCCTAAAAATTGGTTTTCAATATGAAAATGTCAAACAAGAACTCTGATAGACGCCTATGAAACTGAAGAAGAACGAAGACCAACGTGTGGACACTTTGCTCCTTCTTAGAATTGGAAACAATCACCCATGGAGGGATTACAGAGACAAAGTTTGGAGCTGAGAGAAAAGGATGGACCATCTAGACACTGCCATATCCAGGGATCCATCCCATAATTAGCCTCCAAAGGATGACACCATTGCATACACTAGCAAGCGTTTGCTGAAAGGACCCTGATATAGCTGTCTCTTGTGAGACTAGGCCGGGGCCTAGCAAACACATAAGTGGATGCTCACAGTCAGCTATTGGATGGATCACAGGGCCCCCAATGGAGGAGCTAGAGAAAGTATCCAAGGAGCTAAAGAGATCTGCAACCCTGTAGGTGCAACATTATGAACTAACCAATACCCCGGAGCTCTTGACTCTAGCTGCATATGTATCAAAAGATGGCCTAGTGGGCCATCACTGGAAAGAGAGGCCCATTGGACACGCAAACTTTATATGCCCCAGTACAGGGGAACGCCAGGGCCTCCCCCCCCAAAATGGGAATGGGTGGGTAGGGAAGTGGGGGGGGGGTGTGGGGGACTTTTGGGATAGCATTGGAAATGTAATTGAGGAAAATATGTAATAAAGAAATATATTAAAAAAAAGAATTTTCATCAAATTTTGATGTTTACATGCTCTGACATTTCTCTGGAGCTCATCATCCCTCACAAGCGTAGGAACCCTTTCTACGAAGCTATTGTAGCTACAATGTTTGGACCAGTTTAATTTAATCCTGCTTTTTGTCATTTTCCCCACCTACTTAAAAGCTACTACCAAGGGAGACATTCATAAAATCCATCTGAAGCATGTGTTTTCAGAAGTATGCTTGCCATGCTTGGACAACTCTGATTCTGCTTGCCTATGTTTAAAATATCAACTTGAATCAAAGTGAAACGATGCCTTTTTATTAAGATACCTAAAACCAGGTTCCTTGTAGGATGGAGCACATAAATCTGACTGATTCTTGCTGACAAGGAATGAAAAGTGGAAATGAAGAGACAGAAATAAAGGAAGTCAAAATTTCATCTTCTATTTGCTTTCTGGTTAATAAAATTTGACAGACATTGTATTTTATACAAAAGAACACATAGCTGTGGATGAGAAGAAAGAAATAATGGGTTGGTATAGGGTTCAGTAAGGAAGCTAATCTTTTAAAAATGATTTGCTTTATTTTTAATTATGTAGGTAAACATGTCCATGTATGGGTGTGTGTACTAGTATGCAGGTATTCTTGGAGGCCAGAAGAGGGTGTCAGATTCCCTGGAGTTAGAGTTATAGACATTTGTAAGGCATCATATGCAGGTGCTAGGAACTGAATTCAGGTTCAAAGCAACTTAGGAAAGTGTTTACTTTTCAGCCATAATCCATCATTGACTGAAGTTAGACCTGGAACTCAATGCACACACCATAAATAAAAACTGCTAATCGTTCATTATCTAGCTGGCATAACTAACCTATTTATTTAACTCTATTTCCTGAACACTCAGGACTATCTGCCTAAGGATGGTACAACCTATTGTAGACTGGACCTTCATACATCAATTAAAGTCAAGACAATTCATGATAGATATGCCAACAGATCCACCAGACTCTTACCTGAAACTTTGGTTTCACATTATTCCAGCCTGTTAACACTGCATAGGACAGACTCAGAAATGGCAAGGAGCAGAAAGAAAGATGGTTAATTACTCTCCCTCAATTCAACCCAAATGCCCATTGAACATACCACCACTTGAATCTTTATGAAACACAAAGCACCAACCACCTGTCACTAGATGAAGGAAGCAAAGTACACCCAGTAGAAAAAAAAAACCACATTCCTTCACTTATGACCAATTCTAACCATGTTTCAGATTATCTGGGATTGTGACAAATTCTTGGCATCTTGTGCCTTAGAGTTTGAGGATATCTTGGGAGGAGCCACTTGTTTGACAGAGAAGTATACTCAATGAGGTCACTTCTAGCCACATCACAATACCATACCTCAACTGGTTGGCCAGTAGCAAACTTTGAGGAAGCCTGTCAGTAGAGAAGGCTGGATAACACACATGTGAAACAGCTTAGAGATAAGTGTGAGAGTTCTGATCAGCTCAGTCCTCTGAAGGAAGTCTCAGGTATGAACCATTAAGCTGAGGATAGGACTTGAGAGGACCAAGGTCTCCATCAATCTTGAACACATCACCTTTCTCAAAAGCATGTGGGGATTACTTTGAAGAAAATACATGAATGATGAGTATCTGTAAATCTATAAGCTAAGGAACGAAACTTCATGGTACGATGTTATTAGTGAGAATATACATTTCAACAATCAATCTTCATAAATCACATCTAATAACTTCAGAGCTGGAAAAGACCTTTGAACTATGAATTGAGAATTTCTTGCCATTCTAGAGTAAATATTCTAAAGACCAAGAAAGGTAAATTATTTGCCCAAGGCCACACAGCTAACTAGTGGTAAAGCCAGACTTAAAATCAAAGCTACCTTCAAATCTGTTTTTCCCCCTCTAACAGAGCAAACTAAAATGCAGATTTTTTCTTGATTAGAAGATTTGTAATCCCTGGTCTCAATAAATGTTAAAAACAATGTGTTTGCCTTCAGGATGCACAGAGTAATAGCACCTTGTTCTTAGAACACTCATTAAAATGTTTCTCTTCATAACATGATTTTATTTAATTTATCTGGAATATAAGATATTCCAGTATCTTTCTACACTTACTCTTGTCTCCTCTGATAAGACAAAGAAATTCAGAATTCCCTTTGATGATGCTTCAGTGTCTGGGATAATGAAAGATGATATCTTGGTCTTCTGGGATCGGTGCTATTAGAATTAATCTTTTTCTTTTTTTCTTTTAAATTTATGCATCCTCTCTCTGGCCCATTGCTCTCTTGAGTTCTTACAGAGACGGTTATATCATTTTCCAAATTCCTTCCCTCCTGTTATTTAATATAAAACGGAAAGAAGAAGAATAGTGCCTTTGGAAGCCTTAGGCTAAAAACCTAGGCTTATCATAGGCTGCTCAGTGCAGTGCTAATTCAGATGGAGCCTGGAGTATTTGGGGTCACAACAAGGAAGGAAAGGGCAGAATATTAGCAACAATAACCCTAAGTGACCCTGATATACCTGGTCCAGAGCCACATTCTTCTCAAGGTGAGCCTGGCTTTGCCCTGCCCCAGTTATCATGTGGGCAGGGAAATGTTCTCTGCAGTGTTAAGGCTATTCTTAGGTCTGATTCAAAGGGAACATATGAGGTCACAGAAAGTAGGTTGGGATACAGGACACTGATTGAACTCTAAGTCTGTCACTAGCTGTAAGATAGGACCATTTAGCTCTTCTATCCCTCGCAATCTACACTGTAGGGTGTGTGTATGATAGGAATCTATACCAGAACCTATGCTCATCAGATACAAACACATATTTATACAGTCACCACATACAAATATATATCTTTCATGAAACTAGAAACAGTCTAATACATTGAGTTTTGAAATATTACTTTTCCATTGTATAGCATGAATCCTTCAAAATTCCCAGCATAGCTTCTTGACAAGTTACTTCTCAACATTTCCTCCTGTTTTCTTAGTTCATTTCTCATATTTTAAATGTAAAATATATACATAGCACTCTACATTATACAGCATGACCAAGTCAATGTTTTGCCTAAAGGTCATTATTAATCATCAGTATAGGTAAAATCCTTCATATGTTTTTATAGGATAGGTAGTTTCAATATTCATTTCCCAAGCTGGAAAGATGTCTCCATAGTTAAGAGCGTGTGGTGTTTCTGTAGGGACTTAGTACTGTGGTTTCCAAAACCCTCATCAGGTGGCCCATAGGCAACTGTGACTCCAGCTTCAAGGGATCTGAAACTTTTCTGGCTTGTACATGCATCTACATATGCAGATGCATGCACATATATAAATGAAAATAAAAGTAATACTTTAAAATGTTTCATTCACAATATTACTTAGAAGTAATTAAAATTAAATCCAACGTTGATGTTATGTTGAGTCAAGCACTGAAATGGCTATAGTCACTTGTGTAAAGAATCCAGTTTTATAAGCACATATTTACCTATGCCTTAACAAATAGCTGAAGTAATATTGTAATTTAAATGATACCTGCAGATTTATTAGTGATGTGGTGTGTATTTGTGTGTGTACATGTGTGTGTGTGCAGCATCTTTCAAAAGAATCACAGATATGTTCTCTCACCCCCACCGTACATTACCACAGAGACTTCATAAACAAGATGCCAATTGAAAACGAGATAAATACATATTCAAGACAATAGTTAATACTCCAGAGAAGACTGAATGCGTGTAAGGATGCAATGTCTTAGGTCACAGAAACAGCAGACAAGGCTTGTGTTTGTCATGGAAAAGACCCAAAGGTTTTTTTGTTGTTGTTTGTTTGTTTTTGTTTTTCCTTTTCCTTTTTTTCTATTTTAGAGCTATTGGGAGGTAACATTTTTTTTTAATCCAGATGGGAATTCCCTAGATAGCAAACATCAGCATGGCTTATTAAGAGCACAAGACAACTAAGAGGAAGTCATAAATGTCCCATTTTCTTAGTGGTTCCAGCAGGTAAGATTCAACTAGTCCTACAAGCCATTTAAGGAACTTTCTCCAAACAAATGAACAATCAGAGGACTGAACAAAACATACTCATACCCTTTCCATTCATGTGACCCTAGGAACTAATCTGGTCTGTAACACATCGTCTTCTATTGTTTTCTGCATTTGGTCATTTGTAACTAACACGAATGCACCAAGTATGAAGTAGAGTAATATAAAATTCCAGTGAATGGTGAATGTTAAATATAACTAAGTAAATTTTTATCAGATATTGTTTATTTTCTGTCAAAGTTATTTTTCTCTAATTATAATTTTGTTTGGGCCTCTCTAGTCTTCCTTTATCTAATTCAGACCCTCATTCTACAAGTGCCATTGCCTCACCCCCACCCCCACCCCCATCTTCTGTTTGTGGATCAGGATGTAAAGGTCTCAGCTACCTCTCTAGCACCATGCCTGCCGTGTTCCTGCCATGATTATGAGCAATGTCATTGGTGACATTGTTGTGGCAATTATGGCTGATAAGGAGATGATAAAATCAAGTTGGTATGGGTCACATAATCATTTTATTCAAATGACATAGGCTTAGAGATTCAGTGTTGCATATTGATCAGGGAAAATTCAGAGAAAGCTCACCATCTTATTTGCCATCATAATTAGCACCTGTGTATGCTTGCGCTGGGCTTTAGTCTGAAAGCAAATTTATACTGTGCGTCAGAGTCAGAGATAAAACCTTTTATGTGAGCCGATTGTTATTGTGCTATTTCCTAGTGATTGGGTTATTAATGGATCAGTATCAGAGTTGTAAGCTTTTGAGGAAATTTGCTAACTATTCTTCAGAAAATCTTATTCAGTACCTTAGTCTCAAGTGGTAAATGACAATCCTTCTTCTTCCCGTGCAGGAGTAAATAAGACACCTCTGAACTGCTCAGCTTCTTGTAAACCCAGGATGAGCTGGGCTGTGGACGAGCATTGGAGACTGCAACAAAAATGGAACATCCTGACACAGAAACTGGAATAATTTCTTTCCTCTCATTGTCTTCTTGAATGTTCCTATGGATTTGGGACTATGAAGTTGTGCAAAGAGATTTAGTTATGGTAGTTCATCATGATCCAGGCATTGAGCCTGGGACAAACTTATGTAATACATTGTACGTTGAATGATTATTATGTGTTTGGTTCTAAGTGTCAAGCACACAGACGTGAAGAAGAAAATCAAGGCCCCTGATCTCGAAAGGTTATAGTGATACAAATAAGCAAAAAAATAGTAAAATAAATAAATATACTTATATTAAGATTAGTTCTCTGAAGGAAACAGATTGGCACATCTGAGTAACCTGTGTTCAATGAACATGTTTCCTTAGAGCAATTTCAGTGACCTTTCTGAGGATGGTGGCATGAGGAAACTGGAAGATAAGTTAGCCTGGGAGAGTTTGAAAAGCTCATCATGAAAAGGGGGATAATAAAATCGGTAGGCCATTCTGCTAGATGAGCATTGTCGTAGTTACGTATAATACAGGTCCAGGCAACTCTTATAAAAGAAAGCATTTAGTTGGAAAAGAAAGCATCTAGTGTCACATCTGCTCCCACAAGGTCACCTCTCTTCCAGAAAGGCCACATCTAGTCCAACGAAGCCAATTGGCTCCTCAAACAGTTTCATTAACTGGGGTCGAAGCATTCAAACATGTGAGCCTATGGAGGCAAATCTCATTCAGACAAGTATGTTCACAGGTTTGTTTGTTCTTGGCAATTTTTAAACACTGGACTCTGAGGACTTGGGAATGACAATAAAACTTTTCAATTGGTCCCTGGGAATACTAGTATCATAGGATATTTTTCAGGCACCAGTGTTGACTTTTTTTTTCTTGTTATAAATGGACTCTATTGTCTGTGGAATCAGCGCAGCACACATTGGAAGCTCCATATTTGTTTAAAACATAAATTAATACATGAAAACTCAAGAGGATTTTATACCCTTGATGATGACTGACAGCTTGAGGAAAATTTGGATCTCTGAAGAGCTCCACTCAGGTCCCTGTAATGTACTGCCATCCAGCCACATGCAAGAACCTGCCAAGGTGTGCTCACCCTACTTCCCCAGTGAACCTCATATAAGGCATATGCCAAAGGTAAGAGTTTGGACAGACCTATGCCAGATGCTAATGAAACATCCCTGGGTTATCACATGCTTCTGTTGGATTACACTGGAAGCTAACTTCATTTTGTCACTCTATCTGCATCACACTTCATAGTGCATTACATATATTCAACAGTGTATGATGGTAACTTCATATTGGAACTAAATTTAATCACATGACAACCCCTGTTCCCAACAAAAAAAATATTCTCTTGGGTCCCACTTCTCTTCCTACCAGTATATTTTTGCATTCAGTGGTTCTCACTGCCATCCTCACACTGGACTTTAGGATGACAATGGTCAAATTGATTATGGATTTATATAGGCTCATATCCCTCACTAAATTATGTCTCATTCCAATGCAGCTATAGGGTTTATTCAACTCTATTGTATTCTGCGGGATCAGGAAACATTGAGGTCTCAATAAATTAAAATGAGGAATGATGACAATTTAACTCCCTCTAGATTTAAATAATTTTGCATCGACATTATCCACAAAACTGTATTCTGTGCTCTATCTTCTCTTTTCTGTCATTTTATCATCTTCCTATGTCTGTTTCCTGGCTCTCCTCTAGTGTAACTACCATCTTCCTGTTCCCATAGAAAATGCAATAGGGACCTAGAGTTGGAAATCTTAGTTTTAACCTTTATTCACCACATGAACTTTAGAAATTTTTATAACATCTCCAAGTCATGAGACAAGTTGAGAAGAGATTCTTTATCTTAGTGACCAAGGTGAAGGATGAATATCAGATACAATTAGCTTATTAACAATTTCTAACTTCAAAACTTTATTATCTTACTTTTTATTACTATTTTCTTACCACTGTCCATTTTAAGCTAAAAGTCATAATACAGTTTTAAAAATCATCCTTAAGCCTCATATGAATAATAATAAAAAAAAACCTTATAAGGAAGTCAATACTACTTCAGTTCTGCCTGAGACCGCATGGTTAATTTATCTACTCAAGGGGTTGATTTGCAGATTCTCTGGGTGATAGACCAAAGCTGTATTTTCTGATCTGTTCCTTATCAGTAATAAAATTAACATTTTAGTCCTTTAAAAATATTTTCCCATTGTTTTTCAGATATGAAAGAGGAAAATGCATTAGTATATATTAAAGATGCTATAATTACTCTAATCATTGTTACCTATTGAATGTTGAGTATTTTACCTGGAGTAGTGGTATGATAGGTTCTAGATATTTTATCTTCCCAGAATGAATTATTATTGGGAACCTCATTTAAAAAGATAAAGATAGGCTCAGAGTTTCTAAATCAGACCTAAAAGCTAGACTACCTGGGAGGGAGGAATAAAAATATCTTTATTTACTGCAAGGAGGCTTATTTTCATTGAAAGTTTGAGGGGCTTTCAAGCCTTCAAGTGTGCCATAAGCACATGTATGTGTGCCCTAAGCAAAGTATTGATGCTTTGTCTGGAACTGTGAGGAGTCTGAGATTTGCCTATTGTGAGCTGATGAGTTAACCTTCTTGGTCTCCCCAATGCTGACAGAAAATAGGGGAAGGCATTATTTCAATAAGCAGCAACAACAAGAATGTCAGAATTTTCTTTGCCCAGTGTCTTAAGCCTCAGTTTACATATGGAGATATGATACAGGAGATCCACTTGATGTCTTCATAAGCAGTAGGTTACATTAGAGAAGATCTTGGGCTGTGTTCCAGAGGAAGACCATCTCTGTATATTTCTAGACTGGTGGATTGACCAACATCCTTGCAAAAAACCAACCCGGAACAAAAGCCATCAGTATTTCCACTTACCAGGTGTGTGGAAACATAAACACACCAATGAGCCTTTTGTTAAAATAAGAAAGATTACGATATTTTAAGTGAGTACAGTTTAAGCAAGGGTTGAGATAGAGGAAACAATGGAAAACAGAGAGAGAATCAAGTTTTGTGTAGGAGGCCAAATCAACAAAGAATAATGTTTTGTGGCTGGAGAGATGGTTCAGTGGTTAGGAATACTTGCTGTTCTTGTAGGAGACCCTAATTCTTTCTCCAGCATCCACATCTATTCATAACTTCAGTTCCAGGAGATTTGATGCCCTCTTCTGGCTCTCCTGAAGCACTAGGGATAAACATGGGACAAATACAATGTAAGCAAGCAAAAACACTCATATACATAAAACAAAAATAAGGAATAAATTTAATTAAGCTTTATGGAACATGTCTCTGGAGAGGTAGCTGGCTGTTAAGAGGCCTAGCTGCTGTTGCAGAGGATGTGAGTTAAGTTCCCAACACCCATATCAGATGACTAATAACTGTCCATAACCACAGACCCAGACGACCTGACCCTCTCTTCTGGACTCTGTGGACCCCTGAATACACATGCACCCACAGAGAGACAGATAACCAAATATTTTTTGAAAGAATGTTTCTATTCAATACATAAGAGTGATGGATGTGAGAAGCTTTGACAATTAAATTTAGCTCCTTTCATTAAACCTTCCAGAATAAGTTACCATGGAAATAAGGCCAAGGCTAAGTATCTTAAGAGTCCATGACCAGAAATGCATACCTCAATGAAAAGGTCTGATGTATATGTAGGTTTATAGTAGTTGCCTGGCAATTTAGTGTAATAGGTAAACCATCCCTTAGAGCTAAATTATATCAGGAAATTTTTAAAATAAAATTATGAGTGGTGGGAAGCAATCAGAAAAATGCATAACATCAATATCAATGTAATTATTAATGTTACTCTGTTAAATTAATGATCTTCAAGAAATTCCAGCAGAGAAGGTAGACCAAGACTTGTGAATTATTTCTTTGCATGTCTCTGTCTGTCTCTACATCTATTTCTGTGTCTCTCTGACTCTGTCTCTGCCTCTCTCTTTCTCTCCTTCCCTCTTTTCACCTCTTCTTTCCCAATCCGTTTTCCCCCCAATATGAAACAAAAGTACACAAAGACTAATTGAGACTAATCGGCCTTTTCTACATATGTGTTTTTGAAGGTATGATTTAGAAATATATCCACTTCCAATTTCACTTCACTGGTAAGATACTTTTGATTTCTGCTTTCTTTACATCTTCTTATCTTTTCCCTACCCTGGGCCAAAAGCATTTGCAAATACACATTAATACGTACCACCTAGAATATTACTCTTCAGGAGAGGGAGGTGCATTAGGAGGCTGGATAAATTCTCCAGGCCCACATTCTACACCTAGAATACCTGTGTGCCTCCTGTAAAGACTGGGCGACTGCTGGGCTCCAGGGGTCTCCTTTGGGTGCCGCTAGCCCCCAGTGTCTTACACAGTGGAAGGGTTATTTGGATTTAGAAGTTTCTTGGGTATTTCAGAAGTGGTAAGACGTCCAGCAGTTTCTCTGATGTCATCTAGCTTTCAAACATTTTGTTACAAATCTTAAATAGTGAAGGAGAGGCAGATGATAACTGTATTTTTTTTGCACTGTATTTTTTTCAGCACTCCAAAAAGTTTCAGCTTCTTTGGAAATATCCAAGTAGGCAATAGAGGAGATAAACAAATAAGTTCACTTGGTTGTCTTTGAATTATAGATCCTCCTAGGTGTACCATGCCTGTGATATTATTACAAAGTATAAATTAAAATTCAACTTGGTTTGAGTATTTGGTTTTGGTTTTGTTTGCTTTTGTTTTTGGCTATTATCCACTTATTAGTGAGTACATACCATGCATGTCCTTTTGGGACTGAATTACATCAATCAGAATGGTATTTTCTAGTTCCATCCATTTGCCTGCAAAACTCAGGATATCCTCTTTCTTAATAGCTAAGTAGTATTCCATTGTGTAAATGAACCATATTTTCTGTATCCATTCTTCTGTCATGGGACATCTAGGTTGTTTCAAGATTCTGGCTATCACAAATATGGCTTCTATGAACATAGTGGAACATGTGCCACTCTGGCATGGTGGGGCATCTTTTGGGTATATTCCCAAGAGTGGTATAGCTGGGACTTCAGGTAGATCTATTTCTAGTTTTCTGAGGAATCTCCAGATTGATTTGCAGAGTGGTTGTACCAGTTTGCAATCCCACCAGCAATGAAGGAGTGTTCCTCCTTCTCCACATCCTCTCCAACATGTGTTTTCATCTGAGGTTTTAATCTTAGCCATTCTGATCGGTGTAAGGTGGAATCTCAGGGTCCTTTTTATTCGTATTTCTCTAATCACTAAGGACTTTGAACATTTCTTTAGGTGCTTCTCAGTCATTCGAGATTCCTCAGTTGTGAATTCTCAGTTTCATTCTATACCCCATTTTTTGATTCAGTTGTTTGGTTTTTTGGTGATTAGCTTCTTGTGTTTTTTGTATATTTTGGATATTAGCCCTCTGTTGGATGTGGGGTTAGTGAAGATTTTTTTTCCCAACGTGTATGTTGCCGATGTGTCTTAATGACTATGGCTTTTGCCTTATAGAAGCTTTCCAGTTTCAAGAGTTTCCATTTATCAATTGTTGATCTTAGAGCATGAGCATTGGAGTTCTGTTTAGGAAATTTCCCACTGTGCCTATGAGTTCCAGGCTCTTTCCCACTTTCTCTTCCATTAGATTCAGTGTATCTGATTTTATGTTGAGGTCCTTGATCCACTTGGACTTGGGCTTTGTACAAGGTGACAACTATGGGTCTATTTTCATTCTTCTACATACAGACATTCTGTTAGACCAGGACCATTTATTGAAGATGTGTCTTAGTCAGGGTTTCTATTCCTGCACAATCATCATGACCAAGAAGCAAGTTGGGGAGGAAAGGGTTTATTCGGCTTACACTTCCATGCTGCTGTTCATCACCAAAGGAAGTCAGGACTGGAACTCAAACAGGTCAGGGAGCAGGAGCTGATGCAGAGGCCATGGAGGGGATGTTCTTTACTGGCTTGCCTCCCCTGGCTTGCTCAGCCTACTCTCTTATAGAACCCAAGACTACCAGCCCAGGGATGGTCCCACCCACAAGGGGCCTTTCCCCCTTGATCACTAATTGAGAAAATGCCTTACAGTTAGTTGGATCTCATGGAGGCATTTCCTCAACTGAAGCTGCTTTCTCTGTGATAACTCCAGCTTTGTCAAGTTGACACACAAAACCAGCCAGTACAATTGACCCCTTGTCAACTTGACACACAAACACATCACTAGTAAGCCTCAACCCTTACATTCTTATTCATCCCCAAGATCTAAATAACTTTAAAAGTCCCACAGTCTTTACATATTCTTAAAATTTCAATCTCTTTAAAATATCCATCTCTTTTAAAATCCAAAGTCTTTTTACAATTAAAAGTCTCTTAACTGTGGGCTCCACTAAAACAGTTTCTTCCTTCAAGAGGGAAAATATCAGGGCACAGTCACAATCAAAGCAAAAATCAATCTCCAACCGTCCAACGTCTGGGATCCAACTCACGATCTTCTGGGCTCCTCCAAGGGCTTGGGTCACTTCTCTAGCCATGCCCTTTGTAGCACACACATCATCCTCTGGGCTCCAGATGCCTGTACTCCACTGCTGCTGCTGCTCTTGGTGGTCATCTCATGGTACTGGCATCTCCAAAACACTGTGTGACCCCTTCAGTCCTGGGCCTTCAATTACAACTGGGGCTGCACCTTCACCAATGGCCTTCCATGGCCTCTCACAGTGCTGAGCCTGAGCTGCTGTGTGACCCCTTCATGCCTTCAAAACCAGTACCACCTGGGTGACCCTTACACATTACCAAGTCCCGCTGCAGAAGGAGTACAACCTTGCCTATCTCTGGAACACAGCCTCTTTGTGCTTTTAGAAAACATTTCCCAGAAGATGTCACCTCAACAGATGCTGGTCTCTTCTTAATCACCGCTAATTTCTTAGCTCCAGCTAACCAGCATCAATAGTCCCAGTAATGCAAAGTTTTTGCTTTAGTAGTTCTGGTATCTTGTTAATCACAGCTGATTCTTCAGCCCCAGCTAACCAGAACTACAAAATCTTCACAATAAAAACAGCAATGGCCCTGAAGAGAGTCTTTAATTTTCCCTCTGAAATTTCACAAACCAGGCCTCCATCTTCTGCACTGTTCTCAGCATTATCTTCCAAGCTCCTACACAACATCTGACAGAGCTCTTAACAACGAATGGATCTTCAAGCCCAAAGTTCCAAAGTCCTTCCACAGTCCTCCCCAAAACATGGTCAGGTTGTCACAGGAATACCCCACTCTGCTGGTACCAATTTGTCTTAGTCAGGGTTTCTATTCCTGCACAAACATCATGACCAAGAAGCAAGTTGGGGAGGAAAGGGTTTATTCGGCTTACACTTCCATGCTGCTGTTCATCACCAAAGGAAGTCAGGACTGGAACTCAAACAGGTCAGGGAGCAGGAGCTGATGCAGAGGCCATGGAGGGATGTTCTTTACTGGCTTGCCTCCCCTGGCTTGCTCAGCCTACTCTCTTATAGAACCCAAGACTACCAGCTCAGGGATGGTCCCACCCACAAGGGGCCTTTCCCCCTTGATCACTAATTGAGAAAATGCCTTACAGTTAGTTGGATCTCATGGAGGCATTTCCTCAACTGAAGCTGCTTTCTCTGTGATAACTCCAGCTGTGTCAAGTTGACACACAAAACCAGCCAGTACAAGATGCTTCCTTTTTTCCATTGTATATTTTTGTTGTCTTTGTGAAAGATCAAGTGACCATAACTTTGTGGTTTTATTTCTTTGTCTTCAGTTCTAGTCCACTGATCAACATGTCCTTCTCTGTACCAATACCATACAGTTTTGTTTTGTTTTTAATTGCTATTGCTCTATAGTAAAGCTGGAGGTCAGAAATGGTGATTCCCCCATCTGTTCTTTTATTGTTAAGAATTGTTTTCGCTATTCTGTTTTTTTTTTCCTTTCCAGATGAATTTGAGAATTGCTCTTTCCATGTCTTTGAAACATTGTGTTGGGATTTTGATGGGGATTGCATTGAATCTGTAGATTGTCTTTGGTAGGATGACCATTTTTACTAATTCTGCCAATCAATGAGCATGGAAAATCTCTCCATTTTCTGAGATGATATTTAATTTTTTTCTTGAGAGACTTGAAGATTGTCCATACAGGTCTTTCACTTATTTGGTTAGAAGTACCCCCAAATAGTTTATACTATTTTTGACTATTGTAAAGGGAGTTGTTTCCCTAATTTCTTTCTCACCCTGGTTATCCTTTGAATAAAGGAAGGCTACTAATTTATTTGAGTTAATTTTATATCTAGTCACTTTGCTGAAATTGTTCATCAGCTGGAAAAGTTCTCTGGTAGAATTTTTGGGGTTGATTATGTATACTATCATATCATCTACAAATAGTGATAGCTTTCTTTATTCTTTACTAATTTGTATCCCCTTGATCTCTTTTTGTTGTCTTATTGTGGGCATCCTTGGCTTATCCCCGATTTCAGTGGGATTGCTTCAAGTATGTCTACATTTAATTTGATATTGGCTGTTGGTTTGTAGTAAATTGCTTTTATTATGTCTAGGTATGGGCTTTGAATTCCTGATCTCTCCAATACTTTTAACATGAAGGGGTATTGTATTTTGTCAAATGCTTCATCTAAGGAGATGACCATGTGATGATTTTTTTGAGTTTGTTTATATAGTGCATTAATATTAATAGATTTTCATATATTAAACCAACTTTTCATCCTTGGGATGAAGCCTACTTGATTGTGCTAAATGATGCTTTTGATGTGTTCTTGGATTTGGTGTGCAAGATTTTTATTATTTTTGTGTCTATATTCATCAGTGAGATTGGTCTGAAGTTCTCTTTTTTGGTTGGGTCCTTGTAGGGTTTATGTATTAGAGTAATTGTGGCTTCGTAGAACGAGTTAGGTAGTGTTCCTCTTCTGTATCTATTTTATGAAATAGTTTGAGGAAAATTGGTAGCAGGTCTTCTTTGAAAGTCTGGTAGAATTCTGCTCTAAATCCATCTGACCCTGTGCTCTTTTTGGTTGGGAGGCTTTTAATGACTGCTTCTATTTCCTTGTGTGATATAGGCCTGTTTAGGTCTTGATTTAACTTTAGTATGTGGTATCTGTATAGAAAGCCATCCATTTTATCTAGATTTTCCATTTTTGTTGAGTATAGCCTTTTATATAGTAGGATCTGATGATTTTTTAAATTTCCTCCATTTCTGTTATGTACCTCTTTTCATTTCTGATTTTATTAATTTGGATACTGCCTCTTGGCCCTTTAGTTAATTTGGCTAGGGGTTATCTATCTTGTTGATTCTTTTAAAGAACCAGTTTTTGGTTTTGCTGAGTTTTTTTTTTTTTTTTGTATTGTTTTCTTTGTTTCTATTTGGTTGATTTCTGCCCTGAGTTTGACTATTTCCTGCCTTCTACTCCTCTTGGGTGAGTTTGCTTCTTTTTGTTCTAGAGCTCTTAGGTGTGCTGTTAAGTTGTTATTGTTAAGATCTCTCCAGTTTCTTTACCAGGACACTTAGTGCTATGAACTTTCCTCTTAGCACTACTTTCATTGTGTCCCATGAGTTTGGGTATGATGCATCAACATTTTCATTAAGTTCCAGGAGGATTTAATTTCTTTCTTTCTTTCCTCCCTCATCAAGTTATCAATGAGTAAAGAGCTGTTCAGTTTCCACATGTATGTGGGCTTTCTGTAGTTTTTGATATTCTTGAAGACCAGCCTTAAGCCATGGTGGTCTGATAGGATGCATGGTATTATTTCAATCTTCTTGTATCTGTTGAGGGTTATTTTGTGACCAATTATATGCCCGATTTTGGAGAAGATACCATGAGGTGCTGAGAAGAAGGTGTATTCTTTTGTTTTGGGGTGAAATGTTCTGTAGATATCTGTTAAATCCATTTGGTTCATAACTTCTCTTAGATTCACCGTGTCTCTTTTTAATTCTGTTTCAATGTTGAAATCTTCCATTCTTATTGTGTGGGGTTCAATGTATATTTTGAGTTCTAGAAAAGCTTCTTTCATGAATTTGGGTACTCTTGCATTTGGGGCATAGAGCTCAGAATTGAGACTTTCTTTTGGTGAATTTTCTACTTGATGAATATGAAGTGTCCTTCTTCATCAAGCTTGATAACTTTTGGTCGAAAGTCTATTTTATTGAATATTGGGATGGCAACTCCTGTTGTTTCCTGGGACCATTTGTTTGGAAGACCTTTTTCCATCTCTTTACTCTGAGATAGTGCCTGTCTTTGTTGTTGAGGTATGTTTCTTGAATACAGCAAAATGGTGGAGCTTGTTTGCATATCCAGTGTGTTGGCTTATGTCTTTTTATAGATGAATTGAGTCCATTAATATTGAGAGATATTAAAGAGAGATAACTGTTATTTTCTGATATGTTTGTTTTTGTAGGTGACTTTATGTACTTTTGGCTCTCTGCTTTCAACTTTGTTGTGAGATGTTCAATATCTTGTCCTTTCTTTGGTGCAGGTATCTTCCTTGTGTTGGAGTTTTCCTTCCAGGATCCTCTGTAGGACCGGGTTATTCAAGCAAATAGATACTGTTTGAATTTGGTTTTGTCCTGGAATATTTTGGTTTCTCCATCTATGTTGATTGAGAGTTTTGCTGGGTACAGTAGCTTGGGCTGGCATTTGTGTTCTCTTAGAGTCTGCATGACCTCTGACCAAGCTCTTCTGGCTTTCATAGTCTCTGTTGAGAAGTCTGGTGAATTCTGATAGGTCTACCTTTGTATGTTACCTGGCCTTTTTTTTCTTTCATTTTTTAATATTCTTTCTCTGCTCTGTGCATTTAGCATTTTGATAATTATGTGATGAGAGGATTTTCTTTTCTGGTCCCAGTTATTTGCTGTTGTATAGGCTTCTTGTACTTTTATGTCCATCACTTGTTTTAGGTTGGGGAAGTTTTCTTCTATGATTTTGTTGAAGACATTTTCAGATCCTTTGAGCTGGGAACCTTTATTCTCCTCTATTTCGATTATTCTTAGATTTGGTCTTTTCATTGTGTCCTGAATTTCTTGGATGCTTTGGGTTAGGAGTTTTTATGTTTTGAATTTTCTTTGACAGTTGTGTTAATCTCTTCTACTGTATCTTCTACACCTGAGATTCTCTCTTCTATCTCTTGTATTCTTGTATTCTTAATGGCTTGCCTTTTGCCATCTAGATATCACTGGTGTTTGTTGATCTGGATGACTGTATGGAGTCTGCCTCTTTTGTCCCTGGGTTGTTTCAGGTCTCCTGGTAGGCTTTCAGCCCTGGCTGTATCAGACCACCTGTGGGGCCTTCCAACTGAGGGCTCTTCACAGTAGCAGGGGAGCTGCTGATCGGTTTCCCTGGCTGCAGTAGATCTCCTGGGAGGCCTTCAGACTGTTGTGTCTTCAGTGGAACTGTCAAGTTGTTGTCTAACTGTGCTGATTACAGCTGATCCTCAATTGCTCTGAGAGCAGTGGATCCTCAACTGCTCTGAGTGCAGAGAGTCCTCAACTGCTTAAGTGCTCTGAGTGCAGTGGGTCCAACCACTCTGAGTGCAGCAGGTCCTCTAGGATGGATTGGGATATGGAGTCTTCACGAGAGCAGACCAACTCCTTCATCTTCTTTTACAGTAACACTGGGGTATGTTTTTTTTAATTGTTGTTTTTTTGCAGGAAATTTTAAAATAAAAAATGTAGTTTGGGGAACCCAATTTCTAGAATTCCATTCTGGTTGTTACTAGCTATATATACTCAAATCAACTACTCAGCATGCAGAGCCTTCAGAACTGGTATTCATTTCATAAAAGAGTGGAACATTTAAGCAAGGTAACAGAAGGAAATTCCTAAGTGTGTGAGGTCTTACAGAAGCAGGCATTGCATGCCAATTTTTACTTTTATAATCTTAACGGTTTTTATTTAAATTTTACTTTCTAGCCTACATTTTTATTGTCATTATAACATGAATCTGGATTATTTTTGATCAGTTTCTGTAATTTAATTGGTAAACATATTTTGAAGGTCGGAAAAAATAGCTTTACAAATGCTGTCACACCCTTTAGAATTAGAAAACAAAAAGATTTATTTTGAAACTGACATGATATAGTCACATTTCTTCCTTAAGACAAATGTCTGTATTTTATAAATACATCTGAAATCTCTTTTGTTGTCTTGTAACTATAACAATCTGATAAACTAGAATGTGTATCAGGAAACAGACAGGCCATAAATATGTTCCATGTTTTCAAAGATGACAAGCTTAAATGTGAGAGCTGTGGATGAGACGAAACAAAGGGACTGCGCAGCGATTAAGATGGAAGAGCTATAAAACATTTGGATTTGATTCCACCCTGGCTCAATTCCACCCAAGTTAATTTGGTGTACAGCCTGAAGCCAGTGATTCCTCTATTTCTCCTCTATTCATTTGGCCTTCTTTGAACTTTTATGCTGAAGGCCACACATTTTTAAGGTACCAGATTTCAGAGCAATTAGTCATTTCATTTTTCATTAGAGATTTCAAAAATGAGAGAGGAGAAGCCAACAGGTTTAGACGGGATGCTTCGAACAACCATTCTCTTAGATGTGTCAGAACATGACACAGCAGTAAGAGGTGTTCTGCTGGCAGGATGCATTTGGATGGAGTAACTGAACAGGAACACACTTTTGCACAACATTCCACATGGAACTTGCATAAAAAATATTGGCATTTAGAATTGCAAACATGTCTATTAGCAAGTGGAGAGACCTAATAGCGATTGGAGATACAAATCCACTTGGTTAATCTTTACAGACTGTTGAATTGTACCTTATTTTTAAAAATATTTATTGGTATGTGGTATGTATGGGAGTAAGTCTATGTGTTGAGGTGCTCTCAGATACCAGAAGACATTGGTTCCCCTGGAGCTTTAATTAATGACCATTGGAAGCTGAGAACTGTGGGTAAGGAGAACCGAACTAGTCCTGTATAAGAGCATCAAACACTTTTAACCACTGGGTTATGTTTCTAGCCCCTGTACTTTATTCATGAGTGTAGTTTTGTTTCAGGTTAAATGAAGGTATGGATATCAGCTTAGTGACCCTATATTCTTATCCCCAGGGTCACTGAAGCCTCTTATTTCTGATAAGAATATGAACTAGCCTGGCTTTTCATAAAAGACCACAAAGTAAGAAAATACACTAAATGGAGTTCTTTAAGTTTGTATATGGAAAATGAGTACTGCTACTAGTCTGAGAGTAATTTTTTTTCCAATAAGAAAGAAGGTTCAAAGCACAGAAAGAATAAGCTGGATGCCGTGCCTCCAACAGGGATTTAATCTCCAAGTTTCACAAATGTTCAGGAAAAGATTGATTAAGAAAAAGGAAATGTTTCCAAAGTTCCTGTTTCAGAATATTTTAAAAACATCGCAGTTCCTTTAAAGGAACTATTGGTTTCTCTTTGAAAATTATTTATTAGTTATTTGAAAACATTTGAGTCATTCATAACATATACAAGCATCTATTCGAGCTTAAAATTAAGCTCATCCTTAAGTGAAGTATAATAATTAGGAGCAAATAACCTTTAATATTCCTAATATTGACCAGCCAAAATCATTTGTAATACATTAAGTTATCCATCAGCCTTGTTGGAATAGTGACCACTTATGTTATAACTACATATGCAAGTCTATCATTGGTAGAAAATAATTGATCAAATATGATAAACATCAACATAATAAAATGTCTAGAATTGATGAGAATTTTAGGTAAGTACTGACTTGTGTTTGGGGGTTATAAATGTGTGTGTGTGTGTGTGTGTGTGTGTGTTTGGGTATGAATTAACTCCATAAGAAAAAGACTGAACATAGTATAAGTTTAAGATATTTAGTTTACTATTTTCCTTTGTGTTTTGTCTACTATGTTTTAAGATTGATCAGCCAAATGTATAGACACATTTATGACTTTTCACAATTCTAAATAATGTAGCATAATATTTGCAACCTTTCCCACCTCCATCTCTTTGTCAATTATGCTAGTGCATTACTGTTCTGTAGGTTTTTATTCTGTCTGTGAAACTATATCCCTAACCATCATCCTCATCCAAGCTCATAGCATAAATTATGCAATGAATGACATAACTCCTCTGGTTCACATAAAATGTATAGCTTTCTTTTCTTTATAGTAGCACACTCAGCCAGTTATGCAAGGAGCAAATGGCATGTTTCTGATTCAAAAGGGGCATCACAGGTCACCTGCAAACTCATTGATAATGTGTGAGACATGCTTTTTCATTAAAATATAGGGCTGGCTTAGCTAGACAAACACCAGTTTCTCCCTAGACATCACACTTACTCAGTCATCTATTTGCTTATTTATGTTATTTTAGGGAAATGCCAGGGCCAAGAAGTGGGAGCAGGCGGGTAGGGGAGCAGGGTGAGGGGAGGGTATAGGGAACTTTCAGGATAGCATTTGAAATGTAAATAAAGAAAATATCTAATAAAAAATAATGAAGAATCAGGGTAATATATGAAAGGCATGTCCCAGAAAAATGGGGCTTGGTCTCCTGCTCAGGCAAGCAAAAGCGATACTCTGAGTGGGATGATGTTTATGGGTCTGCTAGTGCCCTTCCAACTTATTTCTGCACACTTTCTTTATTACTCCATTGTTTTAAGCAAGATCAGTTCTCCCTACTTTCACCCGCTTTATTTCACTGAGTTACAGCTTAGGCAAGCAATTCCCAACCCCAGTTGCACAATATTGTCAGAGTTATTGTGATCTCTCAAAGGATGTTGTGAAATTTTCTTAGTGAAATTAACTGCAATGTGATTTGATTTTTTTTTTTCAAAGCATCATGTATACCATAAAATACACCTAAGAGGAGTTCTGGTGAACAAAGAGGGAGGGAGTGAATTCAGGGAAAAATTACAGGCTGTCAGAACTGCAGGGCTGTAAGGACTGGCAGTAACTTCTGCTTTCGTCCCACAGACATTTGCGGGCGAGGGCATGAGATGAAAAGCCGGGCATCTTCTCTATAATTTGTATTGCCACAACATTCCATGCTGGCCACACGCTTCAGTCATACAGAACTTACAAGCCCTTTTGTTCATTCAGAAGAGTGTCCAAAGGGCTTCACATCTGCATACCTCTCGCTGCGAGCAAATTTGGATGCCTCTCAGTGAAGCAGCGACTTAGCTTCTGACTTTCTGTTTGCTTTCGCTTGTTGATTTGTTTGCTTTAGACTATAATCTCTGACTCCCAACCATCTCCTTTCATAGTTAGAAGAGACTCTGGTTTTAATTCGTCTTTTCTGGATATATCATGGAAGACTTGCCTCACTCCTAAACTGGGGCAGCACCTCTCTCATAGAGCTATTGACAGCAAAGGTTTTAAATACCCTGAGAGATTGCTTGCAGCTGGAAAGAAAGCCACACAAAAATCAGCCCCTGATCTTTTCCTAACTAGAATATCTTAAGCACAGCCATTGCTACTGGTACTTCTGCTTGGCTTTGCCACCCTAGCTACCCTACCAGGTTCTCTTCTCTGTTTTCACTGGAAGTCCCCGGCTATTCACAAGCATAACTTCTATTTGTCCTATCTTACCACAGACTTCACTGTCTCTCTTTGTTTTCATATATATATATATATATATATATATATATATATATATATATATGTGTGTGTGTGTGTGTGTGTGTGTGTGTGTGTGTATGAAATGCCCTTTGTTAACTGCTTATTTAAATCAATGTCTCCACATTTGTGTTTAATGAAGTGAGAGTCAAATTCCACCGCTTTGTATTAATTTGCAGGAACAACTGGTGAGTTAGGTAAGATAAAATATCACTTGTTAGGCTAGATTCATTCTCAAGCCTTTTGTTTGCCCAACTCCCCTATCATTCAATATTTTTCTATCTGACTATTAGGAATAAATGGTGCTGGAATTTTCTGTAGTCATAATAGTTCATAGTTAATATAACCAAATTTGAAGTTTGATTTCTATTTTTCACACATTTGGTGTGTGTTCATGAGTTCATACATTCATGTGTGTGTACGTTATTTTTAACTGTGTGGGTATTAAAGTCAGAGGACAGCTTGTAGGTGCAAACTTTGTCCTTCCAACACGCTAATTCTATGGACTGATCTCAGGTCCTCAGGCTTGACAATGTTGTTCTCTTGTCCACTGAACCATCTTGGTGGTTTGAATGAGAAGGCCCCTAGAGGCTCATATATCGAAATGTTGTTTCCTGGTTGGTGAAAATGTTTAGGAGGATTTAGGGGTGTGGCCTCTTCAAAGAGATGCATCACCAGGGGATAGGCTTCAAGATTTCAAAGTCCAGGTCAGGCAGGCCCAGTCTTGCTTTCTTTTCGACCTCCTGTGTAAGAATTTGGCTACTGCTTTAGCCCCTTGCTTGCTTGCATGCTGCATGCTCCCTGCCAATATGGAAATGGGTTAACTCTCTGAAACTGTAATAAAGTCTCAGTTATATGTTTTCCTTTATAAGTAACCTTGGTCATAGTGCCTCTTTACAGCAACAGAACAGTAACTAAAACAGCTGTCTTGATGTCCCTTGGAATTTTCTTTTTTGATGGCTAACTAGAACAGGAACAGTACCATGTGTAGTCTTATGCAACAGCCAAGAGCTGTAAATGTGTAGTCCCAAGATGGAGATGAAGCTGACAAACTGATGTGAATCACCAACAAGCCAGAAAGACAATTAATAAGACAAGCAAGAAGGAAGAATTATATGACTTCCTTCTCTGTCTCTGGTTGCTTTATAGATAAGTGATTGTGATCTGTATAGGAATCGAGAATAATGATTTATATGGAATATAGATCCAAACTGCAGGTGTGGCCTGATAAGGCTTGAGTTAGGGTAACATAAGAAAGTATTGTTATGTCTCAAAAACCTGTCTGTCTCTATGCTTTGGGCCTTGGTTGGAGGGAAAGAAATTCTCTAGGACTTGGCTGGAGTGAGAACAGTTTGTAGATATGCTGTATCAAAATTGTCATTGCCTCAATATGCCCTACCTGAGACTGATGGGGACAGTGTAAGAAAAGAAACCTTAAATAGTGCAAAAAACTCACTTTAGGAATAGTAGAAAGTGTGTTCAGCAAGCCAGTTTCCTCCCAAAGTACTATGATTTGTTTCCCCAGGCACAGTGAGAGAGCTGGCATGCAATTAAATCAAGCCAAGAGTCACTACAGCCATCTTCATAATCCACGACATATAAACCATAATACATAAGGCATGTGCAGATATAGGAATTTGAAAAGTAAGGAATAGTAAGAAAAGACTGAACAACTGTTGGAAATAAGGCCAAGCTTTCCAAAGAGTCCTGATAAGACTTGGGTAATTTTCTCAGCTATTTTCTGAACTGAACTATCATGATGTTAAATTTTGGTTTTGGTTTTATAATAAATGGTTATGTCAGCATATAATGTGGGATACTGAGAAAATACTTATTGGACTTAACATTTGTCTAGAAAGAAAAGCAAGTAATATCTGTTTTGAATGATACATCTTCTTGCCACTCATCTTGCATCTAGAATTTATTTATTTATACCCTGTTAATTTCCTCTTCTGGATTTCAATATGCTCTCCCGAATATTGCCAAATATCCTCTCTTGCTGTAAGATTATGTGGTATGGAAAAACATGCATCAACAGTTAAGGTTTAATTCTACCCAAACCTTTGATAAGTTGCTTGACTTCTATTTAGAACCATTCTATGTCAAACATAATCATATTTTGTGTGCCTCCAAAAATGGTAGCAGCATCCAACTTATTCCATTGCATTCCATTAAAAATCTGTGATGCTATGATATGCTGAATGCATGTTCCTAGCTTCTCTAGAAATATTTGAATATGACTGATTCTAATTTTAATAGTGGTGTGAAAGAGTTCAGCAAGGATCTAATGAATGAAAACAACAGCAGCTGTCAAAACAAAACATTTGTGTTTGTGTGTATGTGTGTACGTGCATCTTACATGTTATGCTCTGGAGAGATTATGAGTCCCTTTGTTTCATTTTCTGAGCCTCTCTGCTAATTGAAAAAATGTTACAGTGACTAAGCAGCTATACCTGCAAAGAAATGAAAAATTGTCCAAGGTTATTTATTTTTAACGATTCTGGGTAACATGGACATTAATTTAAAAAGTAAAACTCAATCCACAACCTTTCTTCCAATTCAGAAGCTCACTTAATATAGACATTTTATTGTAGCTTTCATATGACTTCAAGCACAATTAGAAAATTTTACATAACCATGCTGTGACCATTGATAATACTCTAATCAATATAAAATTCTTACACTAACTTAATTGAAGCTACTGCCAGAACAGTAGTATTATAGAATCACTCACAGTAAAGGAAGCCAAATCTATCATTTATTTTATTTTCTACCTTGTGTGTTTAAGCACTTATCTTGCTATTGATCTACTACAAGTGGCCTCTAGTGGAAAGGAAAATTGACCTTTGCCAGAATGCAAGCTCTTAACAGGAAAAACTGTCCGAATGATTCACTGTTGTCTCACTGATTCAGTTATGACTAAAACAGAACCAAGCATAGAGCAGCTGCTTGACACATATTGGTGTAATCCCTAATTTTGAGCAACTGTGTTTTAAACCAAAGCCTCAATACCACTCACCTAAGAGAAGTCTGAATGGGATTCAAAATGGTGTTGTGAAAGGCAGACTTCAGCCTGGATGCTTATCCCATTGTTGCCACAAAATTGGTTTATGATCTAAAGAGCTACCCTGGCCGGGCAGTGGTGGCACATGCCAGTAATCCCAGCACTTGGGAGGTAGAGGTAGGTGAATTTCTGAGTTCGAGGTCAGCCTGGTCTACAGAGTGAATTCCAGGACAGCCAGGATGGCACAGAGCAACCTTGTCTAAAACCAAACCAAACCAAACCAAACCAAACCAAACCAAACCAAACCAAACCAAACCAAACCAAAACAAAACAAAACAAAACAAAACAAAACAAAACACCTACCCTATCTTCATCTCTGAGGTCTGTTCTAGCTGTAAAACTACACAGGCACGACTTGGTTTAATAACTTGTTTTCAGTGTCAGCTTGCCATCAGTTTATTACTTCATTTTTTTCTTACTGCAATTAATGTCTTCATCTTGTGGTAGTGGGACAAGAAACATGAGACACAAGCAAAACCATATATAGCAGAAAGATGACTGCATAGTCTTTGGATGGAGTGTTTGAAGGTTTGGCATAGTGAACTGGAGTCCCAGCAGATTAACTCTGCCTCTGATTAGCGAATTGACTCACCACACGAATAACCACACATCAGATATTTGTCTTGGGCCAACTCTGGTTGACTCATAATCTATGGTTAAACATGAAGATCTGAGCTCCCTTTGATCTTCTTCTTGTGAACATTTCAAAGAAGATAATACCCTGTTATCCAGCAGAGCCAACCTGACTGCCACCCAGGATGGACCCAATCCCATTATTCACATTCTTTGGAGAAGAGGCATAAGAGGAAGAAAGATGGAAACATTCCTTTTGAGTTTGTGATGAGTCTTGCAGAAGCTAACAGAAATTATAATAGATTGTCTGTCTTTGAAGAAATGTACCTGCAAGCATGATTTAGATATTAATAAATAATTGTCATCCTCATGTCGTTACTCAAAAACAAGTGTCTGGGGCCAATGACTTTTTTTTTTGTCATTGTACAATTATTTTTCACATGTGATTATGTGAGCATATTGTGTTTTGTATGTGTGTGTGTGTGTGTGTGTGTGTGGGTGTGTGTTGGGTGTGTGTGTGTGTGTTTATGTGTGCACATTTGGTGAATGCTTGCATGCCTAGTCATGCTGTTCCCATGGAGGCCAGTGATCAGCATGTCCTCTGTCACTCTTACTCTCCCCTTTACTGCTTGTGATGGGACCTTTCAATGAATTGTAAGTTCACTGATTCAGTCACATTGGCTGGCCAGAGAAACTCCTTGGATTTTCTTGTCTCTGACTCTCAGGGCTGGGATTATAGGTTCTTAACCATTCCCAACTTTTTAGTGTAGGAGTTGAGGATCTGAACTCAGGTCTTGTGCAACAACCATTTTACCCATTGTCCCAGTTTTCCACACATGCTTTTAAGTGGACATAGATTGATAACTACAGAAGCAAAAGTTGAACAAAGTTTGAGGTGGAAAGAGAAAGACTCTCAGAAAGCCTTGGAAGAAAGAGGCCAGACTTGGTGATAAGCATAACAAACAGTTGTCTGTGCTTGCCAAGGCTCATGTGACTTTTCAGTCTGTCTCATCCATCTGTGTGTCAAAGTGATTGAGTTTTGTTATCATCTAAGGTAAAGTCTTAGATATTGGTAGGATTTGACCTCAGTTGGATCTATGGTTTATAAGGACTATCAAGGAACTCACAAGAAGCTATTGCATTCTGCCTGAACCATCCATGGGGACAACAGTCCTTTCCTAACTGGGATTAGGAAAGAGAACCTCTTTGTTTATGGTGCACATCAAACAGCAAATAATCTGTGTGGATATATGGGCAGAATACAGCCAAATTTTTATGAGACAGAATTACTTGAACATAAAGATACTATTGATTGTTTCATAGGAATGCCTATATCAGAAATAGTTTAAGGATTACTTTCTATAAAATACAAATTTCTTGGGGACCAGACACTATGTCCTGTAATATCTCTGCATATTAGCTATTGTCTGTAGTTGAAAGTAGTAAACATTTATTGATAACATTATAAATCTAACCACATTGCATTGTCAAATTAAACTTATCAAACATACATAAAATAAGAAGATAATTGTCATTTTTAATATTAATACCACATTTTAAGACATCTGATATAATAGGCTCAGTAGGTGATCATAGTGTGCCTTATTCACCAAACTATTCCTCATTTAACTAAGCTCTAATGCCATTTTCAACAGTAAGCATATAAAAACAGCACCATTGAGTGTCCAAGAACTATGTAATATTATTAAGAATGACATTAAGTAACAATAATCTTCCTTAGACTCAGGATTTAAATATGTATTACACTGAAAGAATACTACTGTGACTGTTTATATATTTTTATTAAACTATATAAGCCATACATCCTAGAATTCTTTTGAATATCAAATCTGTTGCTAATTTTAGCTAGAGGTATAATGATGTGAAGATCAAAGAAATGCTTGGGAAGCTGGCAACAAACACAGCTCTCCATTTGATATGACTGGAGATGAAGGACACTGGTGTCCAAAGACTCATGTGTTCTCTGTCAATCAGGTGGAAATGGGTGTGTTTTTCTATTGGGGGAGATGCATGTGATTTGCAAAAAGAAGGGTACCAGGCGGGTGGTGGTGGCGCATACCTTTAATCCCAGCACTTGAGAGGCAGAGGCAGGCAGATTTTTGAGTTCCAGGCCAGCCTGGTCTACAAAGTGAGTTCCAGGACAGCCAGGGCTACACAGAGAAACCCTGTCTTGAAAAACAAAAAACAAACAAACAAACAACAAAAAAAGAAAGAAAAGAAGGGTACCACTGTAATAACTATCTCTTTCAGCCACTGAGCAGTTTGCTCTCAGTAGGTTCTGTCCTTGCATCTCAGTAAGCACTACACTTTCTGAATACCCTGACAGATCACAGCAACACTTGGAAAGACGCAGAGAGTTGAAAGCACAATATGTCAGTGGTAAAGCTATTCAGCTAATAGGCCATTGGGAAGTGGAGAGTAAGTTCTGTTTTGTTTCTCCAGCAACTATCATGGAGCATGACTGATGTGCCCAAATTCATTTCTATAATACAAATTAATTTTAATACATTTATACACAGGAAAATACCTGTAAATTATATATATGGCCTTCACTTCTATAGTTTCCTTCCTTCCTTTTTGCCTCCTCTCCCTCTTCATTCCCTCCTCTCTTTCTTCTTTTCTCTGCCCCTTCCTTCCTGTCTTGTGATAAGAATATTTATATGGGGTTTATTGTCTTCATAAAATTTTTACTATCCACTATTTGGCTAACATAAGTGTGATGGTTTGTATATGTTTGGCCCAGTAAGTGGCACTCTTAAGAGGTGTGGCCCTGTTGGAGTAGGTCTGGGCTTGTTGGAGTAGGTGTATCACTGTGGGCATAGATTTTAAGATCATTGTCCTAGCTGGAAGCTAGTCTTATCCTAGCAGCCTTCAGATGAAGATGTAGAACTGTCAGCTCTTCCTGCACCATGTCTGCCTGGATGCTGCCATGTTCCTACCTTGATGATAATAGACTCAACTCCTGAATGAGTATGCCATCCCCAATTAAATGTTGTCATTGTAAGAGTTTCCTTGGTCATGGTGTCTGTTCACAGCCTTAAAACCCTAACTAAGCCAATAAGTTAGGCATACAGACAGTAGAACTGTAGGATCTATTGATACTGTAGAACCAAAAACTCTTAGACTATTATTCAATTTATCTTTTTCTCATAACTACCAGTCTATCCTCTACTTTTGAGAGTTTGAAATTTATATGCCTCAAATGTATATTGTTTTAGAGTTTTACTGCTGTGAACAAACACCATGATCAAAGCATGGCTTATAGATGACAAAATTTAATTAGGGCTGGCTTACAGGTTCAGAGGTTCAGCCCATTGTCATCAAGGCAGAAGCATGGCAGCATTCAAGCAGGCATGGTGCAGGAGGAGCTGAGGGTTCTACATCTTTATCCAAAGGAAGCCAGGAACAGACTGGCATCCTCAGGCATCTAGGAGGATGTTCCCCACAGTGATACACTTCCTCCAACAAGGCCACACCTCATAGTGCCACTCCCTGGGATGAGCACACACAAACCATCATGTGTATTATATAATTGTTACCCTTTTCTGTGTTCACTGAGTAGAATGTCTTACAGCTTCACTCACACTAGTGCAAATAATAGGATTTATTAAATGTTTGGGCATAATTATATTTTGTGTTTATGTCCATTTTCTCTATCCATTCATCTCCCATTGGACACTAAAGTCACTCCCATAGTTTGATCATTATGATCAGTGTTGCTGTAGACACAGAGGTACAGATAACTCTTTGACACACTGATTTCATTTCTTTTGGATATAGTAGTTATATAATTTACTGTAGATATTGTTGCTGTAGATATTGCAGAAAGCAATTCCTCCCTCCCGCCTTTGTTCTATCTAGTTTCACTTTTGTTTTTGTTTTTTTTTAATCTTTCTCCTTTTTCTTTACAGGCTCATTTATAAGATGAATGCAGTTGTACAACAAAGTAGCTCATGAGAAACCAAAAGTAATCAAATTCTAAATCTCCTTGGAGTTCAATGAAATTTATATAAATCAATCTTCCTAATAAATAAAGGATGCTACAAACAAGAAGCATTACGTGGCTAAATTGACATTTACATTTGTGTCAATAGTAATTAATATGCAGAAATTAAAAGACATGCCACATTCATCTGTGTCAACACGAGATTGTAGAATAAAAGTAATTTTAATCATCTCTTTGTTTACACATAACATATAGAAGGACAGGATATTTTCCCATTTTTTTGCTTAAACATCTTTTCACTTGATTATTATTCCTTGTTGATATCTAGATTACGATCTTTTCATAAATGTGAGGTTTCAAAATATTATTTCTGTGACTCAAATATGCATCTGAATCCATTAGAGTTTTTGCTGTTAAAATTATACAGGTGGAAAATAATAAATATATGCACAAATGTGGATTCATGTCATCTATTCATTATTTTATCATATCACACATTCAATTTGTCTTCACGATCACTTCCTAGACACAGCTAATTCATCACTTTTATGATTGAAGCATTTGTAATAAACACACTGAATGTTTATTTGCCTTCTTATCTACCGTTGTTTTCTGTGAACATTGACTGACTTTACTTAGTAATCTAAGAGTAATCTTTTAAATATATTTCTCAGAGATACTGAGTATTTGTATGTTTGGGGAGAAGTAGTATTATATAAAAATGAGAAATTGGAAAGAATGTGAAAATAGCAGCAAAAATTGTCATCTTTTTTATTGGTACCAAATTTATGATTATTAATTAAATATTTACAAGGAAAAAAAGCAATGTGTAATTTCATGTAAATAGTTCTAATATTCTGATATTATAGTCTTACTTTGAATCAAAGGCTATCACCCTCTGCTTAGTCTATTCTTTTGTTTTTGTTTCCTTTCTATGTTTTTAATGTTATAAATGAGAAAATATGCTTAGGTTCTTAGGTTCTTGGTACTTGGGGCTTCTCTTATTTATAACGTATCAGAGTTAACATGTTTTATACATGTGTTTCCACAATGACTTCTCAAAGCTTGTCATTACAAGCTGCATGTACTAGCTGCAAGATGATTAACAGATTAACATCTAGAATGCTTTTCATATTTACTGGTCATTCAGCCACTAGACAATGAAGGCTTATTATCCTCAAATGCATGCTTAAATATTTACTGCAGCATTTGCACAGTGTTACCTCAAAACTCACCGGTTGGAGTAGCACTTCTCCCATTTTGACTGTATTTGGAGACAGAATCTTTAAAAGAGCAACTCAACGAGGCCGTCAAAGCACTCTAATGTGACTATGGCCTTAATAGGAAGGGAGCTGTGTGTACACAGTTAGAGGACATGGTGTGGTCATGTCACAAAGGCAGACATCTGAGATTCCTTGACCTTAGTCTATTTCCTCCAGAGCTGCAAGAACTTAAGTTTTATTGTTTACTATATTAGTCCATGGTAGGTTGTCCTTGGCACTTTAACTGAGCCCTGGCTGACTACCCATCCCAGATCTCAGCAAACTAACTCTTCTGTACACATGGTACAAATCTTTCTATATCAGAGACCGACCGCAGTGATTTTTAAATGTAGAGTTGAATGAATTTTGGTAGTTATATACAGTAGTTTGAACTTTTTTAGTCAAAACGTATTTTTCACAAATCTTTGCAGTGTGATCTCATAGATCATTAATCATAGAATCATGCAGCCATTGATTGGTACTCTGTAGCAACATATCCCAATTCTAGCTATCATACACATGCATAGCACCCGGTGCTCCTGTGTAGCCACACAATATGTTGAGCAGTTATAATAATTGATCAGTTGTACTTTATTTGCACTTAGCAGAATTGAAAGTCTGTTCTCATTCCTTAAGGTAATGCTCTACCTTTTTATTTCTGAATAGCATTCTGAAGTAAAGCTTTGTCACATTTTTTTAATCCATTCATCCACTGATGGGCATATCAGTTGCATTTGGTTTGGGCTCATAACTAATACGGCAAAGGTTTACATAGAGATTTTTATAAAAGGATAGGTTTTCAGATATGTTGAACTGGCTAGGAGTGGACTTGCTGCTCTCATGCTAATACATGCTGCTCTGCTTGCCCTGTAATCACTGATGAGATTGCTGGCTGCCTCACAGCCTCACTGGCACAGCCTGTGAGCATCAGCCATGGAGTGGTCTGCAGCAATATCGGCTTGTGGTTTTCCTTTGCATTTCTCTGGGGGTTGGTTTACTGACTTCCATTAGATGTGCTCATTGATATAGAGTTTTCCTCTTATAAGATTCTGTTCAAATAATTGATCATTGTTTTTGTTTGATGGATTGGTTAATTTTCTCATTACTGAATTTCAAAAAAAAATCTATATAATTCTGGAAACAAAAGCCTTTTGTTGAGTTTTGGAAAAACAAAAAACAAGCCTTTTATAGTCTGTGATATGCATTAATAGTCTGTGTTTGTTGTTGTTGTTGTTTTCTTTTGTATTAATCATTTTATTTGTTTACATTTCAAATGATACCCCCTTCCTGGTTTTCCCTCCACAACACCCTTTCCTCTTTGTCTCCAAGAGGGTACTCCTCTGCCCACTCACCTACTCCCACCTCACTGCCCTAGCATTCCCCTGCACTGGGGAATCGAGCCTCCACAGGACCAAGGGGCTCCCCTTCCATTGATGCTGGATAAGGCTATCCTCTGCTACATATGCAGTTGGAACTATGGATCACTCCATGTGTAGTCTTTGGTTGGTGGTTTAGTCCCTGGGAGCTCAGGGGGTGGGAGGTCCAGTTAGTTGATATTGTTCTTCTTATGGGGTTGCAGACTCCTTCAGCTCCTTCAGTCCTTCCCTTAGCTCTTCTATTGGGGTCCTTGGACTCAGGCCGATGGTTGGCTGTGAGTATCTGCATCTGTCTTAGTTGGGTGCTAACAGAGCCTCTCAGGGGACAGTCATACCAGGCTCCTGTCAGCAAGAGCTTCTTGGCATCAGCAATAGTGCTGGCTTTTTGGTGTCTGTAGATGGGATGGATCCCTAGGTGGGACTGTCTCTGGATGGCATTTCCTTCAGTATATGCTCCATTTTTTTGTCCCTGCATTTCCTTTAGACAGAAACCATTCTGGGTTAAAAATTCTGAGGTGGGTAGATAGCCCCATCCATCGACCAGGGGCCATGCCTATCTACTGAAGATGGTCTTTGCAGGTTCCATCTCCCCTTTGTTGAATATTTCAGCTAATGTCATCCCTATTGTGTCCTGGGAGCCTCTAGCTTCCCTGGCGTTTGGAACTTTCTAGTGGCTACCCCCAGTTCCCCTTCCCCCTCTGCTACATATTTCTGTTTGATTTCCTGATTCTCTGTACTTCTTTCCTGTCCCTTCCATATCTAATCCTGACTTCCTTTCCCCACTCCCTCTCAGGTCCCTCCTTCCCTCTACCTCCTGTGATTTTCTCCCTTCTATGTAGAATTGGAGTTTCCACACTTTGGTCTTCCTTCTTTTTAGGCTTCATATGTTTTGTGGGTTGTATCATGGGTATTCTGGGCTTCTGGGCTAATCTCCACTTATCAGTGAGTACATATCATGTGTGTTCTTTTGTGACTGGGTTACCTCACACAGGATGATATTTTCTAAAGTTCCATCCATTTGCCTGCAAATTTCATGAAGTCACTATTTTTAATAGCTGAGTAGTACTCCATTGTGTAAATGTACCACATTTTCTGTATCCATTCTTCTGTTGAGGTACATCTGGGTTCTTTCCAGCTTCTGGCTATTATAAATAAGGCTGCTATGAACACAGTGGAGCATGTGTCCTTGTTATATTTTGGAGCATCTTCTGGCTATATATCCAGGAGTGGTATAGCTGAGTCTTCAAGTAGAATTATTTCCAGTTTGCTAAGGAACTACCATATTGTTTTCCAAAGTGGTTTTTATCAGTTTCTTTAATAGTCTATAAATTATAGTTTGAAGACAAAACTTTATAATTTTAGTGGGAAATAATTTCATCATTAAATTTTCTTAATTGTTGCCATAAACATTTTTCTTGATAACACCATGTAAGGGAATTTGAGGGCAGGGAGGCAAGAGTGGGTGGGTTGGGGAACACCCTCATAAAAGCAGAGGGAGGTGGAGGGAATAGGTTTCTGTGGGGGGGGGTGGACTGGGAAAGGGGACAACATTTGAAATGGATATAAAGAAAATATCCAATAAAAAATCTTGAGGGATGATGTTTCTTCCCTCTCTTCTTACCCACTATGATTTCTTGCAAACTTTTAGAACTCTTCTTGAAAGTGATTTAGATTTTTAAGTTCCATTTTTCAAAAACATGCCTTGCCTAAGTGATTGGAATGATATATTTCTTGTCTTGTGCTCTAGTAGATTTTCTGGGTGAAATATAGTTATGGATTATCTACAGATGTTTATGGTCTTCCCTTTAGTGGTAAGGCAAAGTGGGATCCAACTTGGACCTGATCAAGGCTGTCTTTGGGGAGATGGAACAATTTGTTAGTCTGAAATTGCTTTCTTTTTTTCCAATCTCCTTTTCACATGTTTGAGTGTTTCTGAGGTTTAGATAAGATACAACCCAGATACCAGTCTCTAGTATACTTATAGGGTCTGGCCCTTCGCTATTCTGGGCATCATTTCCCTCCTACTTCAATGTTGTTTCTTTATCTTTGAAACTCTGAGTTGTAGCTACTAGACACAAAACCTCTTTCTCTTATGTACCCAGCACCAAATATTTGCCTCCATTCTATTTTCCATTGGGATCTTTGTAGATACTCAGATCTCAAAGCATTTTCTAGAAAAGAAGTGGCATGTACCAATACTGCACTGGGATCCACACTGACCAACCTCCTGTCCTATCTGACATTTCTAAGGACTGTGGTCTTGCACCAAATATAGAAAAGATAAGATAGTAAAAGTCAGGGGAGAAGGCCATGACTGCAGATACCAGAGGCTGTTCTATTCAGGTTTCTGCTTAAAACATTTAGCTTTGTGAGTCAATGATCATAAACTAGAGAGTAAGACATGCCTTTCCCTTTTAATTGTTTACAAGTTGAATACAGAATTTTGCCACAATCATGTTCACCTACCTTATAATTAGCATTTCTCTTCAAGTTATAATAGCAGAGAGCCTAAGTGGCACTTTTCCTTTTTATGACCCTGTTAACATTGGAATTGCAATACAGATGTCATCTTGCATCATTAGTCTGGTTCTCGATGACAATTCAATACTGCATCCTGTCTCGAACTTTGTGATTCCCAAGGCAAAAGGGCCTTGGGAAAATGATGTCTTGGGCAATAATGTTGAATCATCCCCTTCTCCCTGCATAAGGAAAGGCCCTCTGAATAAAGTAGAACATTACCTCATGGCATCACTGCCTGTGTTAATCAAAATCACATGTCTCAATCTTCAAGACAAAAAGAAAAACAGCTGGTTTGGTCAGATAGTATCCTGCCTGTATCTGCTTCTAAGCTCCTGTCCTCAGCAGAGGATACATCTTAGTGCTGAGAATGGCAGGGCTGACGCAGGATGAGAACTCAAAACAATAACCAGGAGAATGTGGATCTGGGTTAAACAGAGACAGAGAGGAGGGAGCTGTTCTCCAAGACTAGGAAAGGACTCCATCCAGCAATTGGGGATCAGCCTAACACTTAAAAGAAAAAGAAAAAAGAAAAAGAAAAAGAAAAAGAAAAACCTCACTAACTAGAAGAAAATGGAACAGGATGATGATCAGGGGCCTTGAACCTGCCAGAACACAGAAGGACCACAAAACGAGATATTGCAACAACTTCTGCTAGCAAAACATTCATCAGAGTACAATAGATAGTCATTATATCTTCATATTCCCAGATGATACAGATGACTCCATACAGCCTGATTTTACTCTGAGAACTTGGCAAGCATCTCTTAAGAGTGTTTGTTGTGATACTTTGAAGTATCCTTATTTAATGAAGTAATCCATTATTTTGGGTTATGTGTAAAATATGTGCTGTTACAAAACTGCTTTTGTGATTGTTCATGTACATGAATGGTTTGCATATATTTATTATGTGTGAGTGTGCTGGGATTGTCCTGCAGTTTCTTTCATTCTGTGATACATTCATTTGACTTCCAAAAATTCATTTTTAAAATATATCCACATAGAGTTGGTTTTCAAGGAATTTTTGCAAGATAGTATAGAACTAACTTCATTAATAAAAATAAGAGTATTGATAATAAGTAATGAGATATCTATACAGCTAAATTTCTTCAAAGAATGAAAGCAATATATATATATATATATATATATATATATATATATATATATATAAAGTGTTAAAGCATATCTCAAAAGGATATATATGGTATAATAGCATTTCAAAGAAATCTTTATATAGGTATACACTTGAAATATTTGGAAAGATATAAAGTAGTACTTTGAGAAAAATTATTGAGTATTGATTATTCAGATCATTAAAATGTTTACTAGTAATTGCCTTTCCTGCTGTATAGCATTTATTATCCATAGACAGGACATTGGGAAAAGAAAGTCCTTTCCAAGTTTTTGTATAACTATCATGAGTGCTTGCAGCTATGCATGTCTCATAGTATGTTAGACCAAAATGTGCAGTCTTGCCTGTGTATATTTTATATTTCCTTGTGATACTTAAATAACTGTCATTTTCTGTGTGTCTAAATTTCCATTTCCTTAATAAAATGTTCAGTTTTATTGATCAGATACATATGAATTATATATATTAGTATTATATGTTTAAGGTATACAACCTTGTATTTTAATAAAGTATATATTATAAATTGATCACAAACCAGTTACTATAACCTCATAGTCACTGCTTTGTTTTTGATTCTCCATGTATGTATGTATTAAGCATACTTCTTTTTTTTTTTTTTCAGATTAGGAGTTATCTTTTTTTTTTATTACATATTTTCCTCAATTACATTTCCAATGCTATCCCAAAAGTCCCCCATACCGCCCCCCACTTCCCTACCCTCCCATTCCCATTCTTTTGGCCCTGGCATTCCCCTATATTGAGGCATATAAAGTTTGCAAGTCCAATGGGCCTCTCTTTCCAGTGATGGCCGACTAGGCCATCTTTCCATACATATGCAGCTAGAGACAAGAGCTCCGGGGTACTGGTTAGTTCATCTTGTTGTTCCAACTATAGGGTTGCAGATCCCTTTAGCTCCTTGGGTACTTTCTCTAGCTTCTCCATTGGGAGCCCTGTGATACATACTTCAGATCTACATCTTAGAAAATTTCTGTTTACACAGTATAGTACTGTCAATTTGATCACCATGCAATATGCTAGACCTCATTATTCTGCACTATACACTTTTTCTCACATTGTACCCATTTCTCCACCCACATATTCTGCTTCCATGAGTCTGGCTGCTTTACTGTTCAAGAGTAAATGGATGAGGCATGTATGATGAGTATGTATTCATCCTGAAGTTAGTAGCCATGATCAATTTTGTTGCTATGATCAAGAGGTTTTCTATGGATTTTGCTTCTTTTCTGCATAGACAGGTCTGTCCTATGTAACCCACAGAAAGCAAGTCCATTTAGGAAAAAGGTTAGCCTGGTATATATATATATATATATATATATATATATATATATATATATTGTTTTTTTTCTTTTATCAGTGACTTTGGCTGTAAAACTTTTTTCAGTAAGACTGGTTATGGTTATGAATATTTTTATGACTTTAATGGAAATAATTTGTGTACTATGTTTGATTCAATTGAATGTAATCAGTGATTAGCACATTCCAGAAACACTATTCTTTTCTTGGATGCTCTTTTAGTCATTAATTTGTGTTTAAATTGTTTAAATTATCAGAATAGAACTTGAAGTACTGACAATATGTTCTTGACATCTGTTGAAGTGATTTAATGACTTAAACATTGTATTGGGTGTATATGCATGTGTCTGTGTCTGACACACCTGTGGAGTTCAGAGCTGAAGTAGTGTCTGTCCTTCCACCATATGGATTTTGGAAATCAAACTCTGGTCTTTGAGATTAGTGCAAAGTGCTTTGAGTTATCACATCAGCCCAGTTTAATGGCTTCTAAAATATAATCTAAATGTCATAAGTGTTTTATAGATAAACTCATTATTTTTCTCAAACAACAATTATAATAATTTAATTCAATGATATATTTTATCTTGAAAACATTTTATGAAGTTTTAGTAATTGATTCTTTCAAGATGAAAAGGCAAATATTTACTATGACTGGAGAATTCCAACAGGACTCAACTGTGCCAGTTGTATATGCTCTAACCTAGTGGCCATGGTTCAAACGTTGCTTATCAGATTGCAGCATTGGGACATGATGGAAATGTTATAATATGGGGTCTTTGAAGTACCCAGTAAGTCACTGAAGGTGTGCTGTCAACAGGATGGTATGACTCTACTGCTCCTCTCTCACTTTGCTCCTGGCTCAAGATGAGATTGACAAATGCTCCCCTATCCTTCTGCTATGTCTCCCCAGCCAGAAGCTAAGGGCAAGGGCAACTCAGTACTGGACTTGAATTTTTAGACTCATGAGCCAGAATAAACTGTTTTTAATCTATCAGATCATTATTATTATTATTATCATTATCATAGGCATTTTGTGATAATAAAAAGCTGACTAACACTCTAGCTTACTGTATTGATTTGTTAGGAGAGGGTTCCACAGACTGCATGACATAAACAACTGAATTTCATCATTTCACTCTTTCAGAAGCTAGAAATATGAGATCAGGTTGTCAACAGTCAAATGCACTGTCTGGGTGCTAGGAAGTATGTGTCCTAGTTTTCAACTCCAGATTTTGGTAGTTTGTAGCCTCATAGCAACAAAAATCCTAGGACCCTTGTATGGTTTTGTAGCCACATTCCCCATGCCTCCATTTTAACTTGGTACTCTGTATATCAGTAATTCCAAATAGGGGGCATTCTAAGGTAGCAGAAGACAGCATGTCTTTGGGAGAACATAAACCAGCCCATTCACTTTCCATTTAAAAAAATATTTTAGTAGCAACTGAAATGTCATTTTTAAACTATGCACCAATGCTGTGAATACCTTTTCAGGTAATAAGTAAATCGCATGTCTAATATTTTCTGAGTAAAGGGTAATGATGTTGTCTAGGTTGATACGCTATGAAAATATATCTCTTTGGGAGGCAGTGGCTTTAAAAGGCATAATTGAATTTTAGCATGCTTAAAAACAACTGTTAGCTGCTGGAAACTATTTCTAGTTCCAGAGTTTATTGTATGCTCAAGCTTACCATGTTTTGAAGAAACTATTGTGCATATTTGGAGAACACCTATTCTCTACTGAACTTTTTCCTCAATAATTTAAATAGTAACTTCTGATGGCATCTTTTTCCCACTTCAAAAGGGCTGTAATTGTCCAAAGTGCAGTGTAAATTTTTGTTAGATGATAACACTGAAAATATGAATGAAATGAACATGTTTGATAATGTGAGGCTTAAATTGAAAGAGACTGTTTAATCTTCATATTAATGTTGCTGAGGGAACCAACAACTCTCATGTTTGTCTGTTAAACTCATTCAGAGACTTGGGTATTCAGTCAAATCATTTATTTATAGTTTTACAACAAATGTGGTTGATGTCTCTTTTGTGGCAGGCAGTCTTTGAAAATGCAGGAATACAGCAAATTGAGTCCCTGAGTCATATGGTTGACATTCTGGTGAGGAGCCTGCATCAATAAATGATTGAACACACAAGCAACCTTCAGAAATTGATATGCATTATGAAAAGTTTAAGAATAGTAGAAAAGTGTATAATTCAGTTAGCGATGAAGGATTTTGGAGACAACCTTTTCTCAAAAGGTCTGGTCAAGGTTTGGACAAATTTGTATGAAAAAAAAAATTAAAGCCACTGTGCCCTTGAATCCATGTGTACCAGATAATATTACTCCCCTCATTTTTATTCCTTTAAAAGAGAGGATGCTGTCATAGCAGTCTTCCTTTTCCATCCAACATGCACATTTATTTACACATAGAGATTCACACAAAGATCTTTTAAAAGTAGTGATCACTTTACTCTTACTTAGTTATACCACACGGATATCCTGAGACCCCAAATATCTTTATCATGTATGTTTATTGCAACACCTTACCTAGAGAAATGGGCAGAAATTGTTATCAACTCTGCTACTTATAACTGACAGTATAAAGCCAATTAAAAACTAGAAATAGATGAGGAAGACATTTGAAATTAACTGTTTTTTAATCTTTTGATCTTTATGAAAATCATCCCTGGATCATGGCCTCAAGTTGCATAATGTTGTACATCTGAAAGGAGTTTCCAGATAATTTTGCCTATCGACACTTGGTTAAACAAATGACAGATACCAATGAAATAATTTGCACAAAGGCAGAGATTAATCACAGTAAATCCCAGGAAGCAACACACTGTGCTCAAACTCTGCACCTTGTTGCTTTCTCTCCACTCCCAATAGAACATTGTGATCAGCCAAACATGATCTATGGGTTTCCTGGAGACTTGACTGATCTAATTTACTGTCAGGATTCCTAGTTTCAAAACATGCACAGATGAAATGGCAAGGTGGCAATCAATTAACATCTCCAGAACACTATGGTCACAGTATCATCCCACTGGCAAAGACACAGCTTTCAACCCATGAGTACAGAATGTGAATATGTATAATGTCTTCTTGCATGTCTCTTAACCAAAACACTGGATTAAAATCTCTGGAGCATGTAATGAGTTTAATTCTAACTATAAAGAATGGTTCCCAGCTTTATTCTTAAAGTCTAAAGCCTTCTCCTTTGTTTTGTTTATAATGGTGACAAATCTTTCTTCAAAGTGAGCCATTCTTCCCTGTGACTTCTGATGGCACTGTTATATTTAACTAAAGCACAGTCATCACATTTGACCCACTTCTCTTGGCATGAAAACCTTAGGATTGAACTCAGCCAAATTCTTCAGTCAAGAAGCAGGGAGCAATGGATGCTGATGTGTGGGTAGTTTTCCCCCTTTTCTGCACTCCAAAACTCAAGTGCAGGTAATGGTGCTTCTCATTTTTCTGGTGAGACTTCTCTCAATTTTTCTAATCAACATAATCCTTTCCAGGCCTGGCCAAAGGCTAAAACCTTATTACAGGTACGCCCCACCCGAAATGGTATATTTGTGTAGTTCTAAGTAATTCTAGATCTCGTCAAGATGACAATTCATGCTGTCCCACTGATTCACTCTGAACTTTAAAAAAAAATACTCAGCTTGTTCATATGATATCTGATTCAAACTCCCCAACAATTCTACAGAACAGTTGCTATTATCACTCTTGTTCCAAGTAAAAGCAACCTCGTACATAGGTATTGTGGGAGAATACACAACCAGTCTGACACCAAAGACTGTGACTAAGACATCTCGGGCATATGGGGTCAGAGCAATCAGAGGCCAGGGAGGTCCTGATCAGTATAGAGGCACAGAAAATCTGGATATGCATCTGAAGCCAAGCTCATAAAGGATGAGGAAGGAGACAGGCTATAGAAGCACAACAGTTAAATCATCCCATGACAAGAATACCAGCACTGTCCTAAAATAATACAACCAGAAGCAAATATGACTTCATATGAATTATTGCTTGGGCAACTTGAGAACAGTTTACAGAACCCATGCCAGTTTCCAACTTCAGTAGAAAAGAATAAAAACTGAATAAGACAAGCTGAATCCAAAGGAAACTGCAGAAGACAGAATCTAATCTTCCTCATGGATACCAACATTTAGAGAGGCTTTAGCGTGTATGCCTAGCACCTACCTTTATGGTTAATAATGTAGGTTCGAGGAAGATTGTGTGGACTTAGTGGACCATCACTGATTCAGGTGCTATACCACCTTTAAGCAAGCACCACACTGTGGGTGGCTTTCAAATAGCAATGTATAATATCTTGATTCTGGTGACCAGAAGTCTGAACCTGAGGTGTTAGTTAGCAGGAATGGTTTCCTCTGAAGTCATGAAATTATTCATCAGACATATCTATCTGTCTTATCTGTGTTCTCCTATCATCTTAATATCTAGCTTTCTCCTGTTTTTCCTTTTCATTTAAGAACATCAATTTTCTTGCATTGTAGCCTACCCTAATATGGATCTCTCTTTTCTCTAAATTTGATTACCTTCTACATTGCTGGGCATGGGATGGGACTTGGGCGTATGGCTTCTAGAAGTAAACAAATCAGCTCATGACAACACTGAATGCAAGTCTGCCATGAATGGAAGGGGGGGGGGAAGGGAGGGAGAGAGGGAGGGAGGGAGAAGAGGAGGGGGAGAGGGAGAGGGACAGGAAGGGACAGGGACAAGAGAAAAAGACTGCTTCCATTGTGATTTCACAAACTATAGAGATTCTGAAGTTTTGAAGTATATAAATATAACTATGTAAGTACTATATAATATATAAATAGAATTATATATGAAATAATCTCATTATGGGCAAAATTCCCTAGTTCAAAGTCATTCATATTCTAGCAGCTCCAGTCAATATAGTTTCCAGTATAATTTTAAATATTATTTTTCATGACAGAAAATCACAAGTGTCTAAGATCACTCACCTTTAAATAGAACCTTGATAAGACTGTGCTGAAATGACCTTTACGGAATACTAGGTATAAGTAAGAGGTTCAGCAGGCCATGCAAATTTTAGCAAACACAAAGTTTCATTGTTTTCTAATGCCGGCATTCTTCCCTCCAGCAGGCAAAGACAGAGAATGAAAACCAAGGGCAACAGAAAGGATTGACCTGGAAATTTCCTCGTGTCAGTCATGTCTATGAGGTGAAGACAGGGCTTCTGGTCGGTAGGTATGGTGAATATTATCACTTTGAAGACTGCTTGATAAAATTTGACTCTAGAACAAGAGTGAATGCTCAGTGGGCAAGGTGCTTGTCATACGTGCATGAGGATGAGAGTTTGGATCTCCTCAGAACACACAGATATGAAGCAGGTGTGACATGTTCCTATAACCCCAGTGCAAAGGAAGAGATCAGATCCCTCCAGCAACTGAGTACTGAGATCAGCTAAATCAGAAAGCTCTGGGTTCAAGAGAGAGGCCCTGCCTTGACATATAAGGTGAGTAACAATTTAAGAAGACATTCAGTGCCAACTTCTGACCTTCACATGCACGTGTTCACATGCATCTCTACATTTATGCACATATTTTCACATGCATCGCAACATTTATGTACACATCCATTCACACCATGCCCTCCTCCAAATAAATAGCAACACCAACCAAGCTTCGATGCTTTTCCCTTACAGAAGAAGTATTTATCTCCCATAAAAGATTTAAAAGGAAAGATTAAACCTCTAGTGTTTGGTCCAGGACATAAGGTAAATCCAAACAAGTTTTGAAAAATATTCTACATTTGGCTTTATCGATTCTCTGTCTTAGAAGCATTCTCTGGAGCTTATGCTGAAACCCATGTGATCTCAACGGGAATCCAATCCATATGTCTCTGATTCATTCACACTTAGCTCATCAAAATATTGTTTTGCAAGAGCTATCTGAAGTCCAAGAAAGCTTTGAAAAGCTCTTTTTCTTAGAAACAAGGAAGTCAGGTTTTTGCCAAGTGTAAACAAACACATTCCCTTATTCCCTGTGCTTCTTTGAATTAGAAATGCAGAAGACAGAAGGCTACAGAGCTTTGTAAACCTGTTCAAACAGAAACCCATTCTTTTTAGGCATGTCACTAAAATACCTTCCTCTTTCTCTTATATTCAAAGTTAATTGCCTTTAAATATAAATTTTCCTAAAACTGGTCTGGTTAAATTATTAACAATTTTCATTTTTAATTTAATTTTAACTGAAAATTTTTTATCTAAATATTCTTAAAATGCTACTGAATGATAATATTATGCTTAAGCATGTTCCTCCCATGTAGATACTCCCCTAAACCCTAAATTAGGTCAGATCTCCCAAAATTGTTCTGTTACATGTGTTTAACTTAGATAAAATAAAAACACATTAATATCAACATTAGTTGTACCAATCTAATCACCTATCACCTCCATTGTATGTGTGTGTGTGTGTGTGTGTGTGTGTCTGAATGTGTGTGTATGCTGTTCATATAGGTGTGTATATATACCACGTGGCATATGTAGAGTCAGGGGCCAACGTCTGTGCAGTCAGCTCATTCCTTTCACCTCTACATGGGATCCAGGCATCCCATTCACATTATCCAGTATATCAGCAAGCTCCCTTCCCCAAGGAGTTGTCATGCTGATCATCACGTAGGTGTACTTGTAATAATCAGTCAAAACATAGTAAAGTTCTCATAAGAACAGATGGAAGAATCATTCTGATGGATGATGGGAAATTGGGACTCAAACTGAAGTAAAAGACAGACCTACCAGCCTACTGCAAGAATTTCTAACTGTGCACATGAGACCTGCTTCTACTGTCTTGAAAACTGGCCAATAATAATTTCAAAAGAGACTATCGTCTGTCTATCCTCTTGAATACTTATGACAAACCTAACAGTGATCCACCGGAATGGGTTAGGACTCTACAAAGACTGGTCCAGAGGATGACAAATCAAACTGAGTGTGACCAAGAAGATGATTAACTCAGGGCAGCCAAGGTTAAGAGTGCCTGGGATCAAGAGCTGACTCCAGCCCTGAAAGATAATCTAGAGTTAAAACTGGGAGTACAGGCCATGAGCAAGGGAGGGAGTCTGTGAGGAATTAGAAGGAGGAAACAGGAGGGTGAAATGATGTATTACAATTTGAAAACATAAAATAAATATTTCTAAAAGAGAAAAGCAAAGAGTATGGAATCTAATCTAACAGGATAGATGAAAGCAAGCAAGCACACAAGCCTTTATGAAAAGACAGAAACTGAAGCTGAGTTAGAAAGATGACAGTTAGGACTTTAGCTATGAGCAGTTCAGGGTGACAACAGAGTGTTATTCTCTTATATTCTGAGGTCACTTGTCATGCGATCATGACAACATGGCTTGATTTTCAGGATTGTATTCCAGGTTGATTGTCTTCTTTCAGAAGCCTCCTTAAGTAAGCTAAACAACCCCTTTCTCCTAGTTTCACCAGAATTTCTTATACTATATAGAGCAAGAAGTTTGAGGAAGAGAGATGGGGTATCTCACAAAATATAGCCCAGATCTCAAAGCAAAAGCCATCTATTTTTAAAAGATAGATGCTCTTCTGCCTAAAAATTGTACTCCCAGAAGGATAGCCACAAGTTCATAGCCAGCTTTGCTTACAATGTTTGTTCTGGTTTATGCTAGGCTATAAAGTGCTATTGTGTCTTTTAAAAAATCAAAACAACGACATTATTTAAGCATACAAATGGAAAAATAATAGTAAAACCGAGCTTTCATGCTATTCATAAAAATACAAATTTGACAACATTTTCTAAGTCAATTTTTATTACATAATAGGTTATACCTATTGCCTGTTCCTATAAAGGCATATATCTGGAGAAAAGACTTCACATTGTGCATAGTGACAGGTTTAAAAAAAACTACATTAACCAAATGGAATAAGTATTTAACCTCCCTTGTCAATCTTTCTGAGTGAAAAAAAATTCTTGAACAGTGACCCCTCAAGTAAGCACAGTTCCACAAATGGGTTCAGGTCATACCCCATCATTCCAGCACAGCCAGATAGCTTTAAAAAGATGGATTTTCAAAGATCATAGAGGTTGTTTACCTTGTTCCAGCGTCCAGTTGCCCCTTCTTTATCTATGGCTGACTCTGCTTCAGCATTCACACTAAAGCGATAGATGTGGATTGCCTTGCACTGGGTGTCCTAGTTTCAGAAAACCAAACTAAGAAAACATCCCCCCTTGTGTTGACTGATAACCTTGTGTTTACTAACTTGTTCTGATTCTGGGTCTCCATTCCTTTAGAACCAAAACTAGTCTCAAAGGAGAAACATTTCTAATACTTCTGTGTGGGTTTTCTCTTTAGTTAGTTTCACCTTTGCAGACATTTGCCAATTGCTGTAAATCTCTTCAGTCTGTCCCCTATCCCCACATTATACCTTTGTGTTTTCGCATTTCTTCTAACCTCTCATCTGTCTACTCTCTTCTAGGGACACATGGCTTGTAAGCTCAGGAAACATGCCCATGTTGTCATTGTACCCCTAAAGTCCATATAACTTCCAAAACATTCTCCCGAATTACAGATGGCTCCATTCCAAGCCAGATCTCTCTTGAGCTCCTAATCTAAGCTTCTAATAAGAAAGTTTTAGAACTGATCTAATATTATTACCTCCTTCCAGACTAGCTAGGCTGTCCTCAGACCATCTGCCACTTAGGCGGAGCCACCTGCTGTGCTGCTTCTCAGCACTCTCCTTTGATGTGACACTACCTGCTTGAGGCCAAACCTGCCTGAGGCCAAACCGGTTCTCTGAGGTTTTCCAGAGTTAGCACCTAACTGTGATCTTTGCAAGTTCCCACTAAAAGGCTGATCTGTCTACTTCAAAGGAACTTTGCATGGCTGGGAATGGGCCTCCCCTCTTCTTTATAAAGCATATTCCCTGATATTAAAGTTGAACCTTGATCAGACTGATTATCTTGGTTCCGTTCTTTCTCTTGTCCATCTAGTTCCCTCTCTTTCAGCCCGAGTCTGCCGCTTCAGCCATACCCCATTCCTTGTGAGCCACTGGACAGCCCGCAACAGTTTGATGCCTGAACAGGGACCTGAAGAACGCTGTCCATGTGGAGCTCCACGGGAAAGCAACGGGTCTTTCGTATCGGGCACTGGAGCAACAAACAGGTACACATGCTAGCACTAGCTTAAAATTTCATTTTTTAAAGTGTTGTTGTGATAGGATACGGACTAACCTTGAATTGGCGCTAACCCAACGCTGGTTCTGCTTTGGTCAGCAGCGAATTAATCAGAACTAGAAACTGGAATCAGGTGGTCGTCCCCAGCTTTCAAGAGCTGTCTTAGGTGAGAGAAAGTAGAGTTTGAAGTTATGAATCAGGCGGTTGTCCTCAGCTTCCAGGAGCTGCTTCAGGCAAGAGGAGTAAGGCTTAAAGGACAATTGGTAAGAAATTTTTTAGATAGGATAGATTCTTGTTGCCCATGGTTCAAGGAAGAAGAAACACTATACTACAGAACCTGGGAGAAAGTTGGTGAGGCCTTGAAAATCACTCAGGCAGATAATTTCACCTTAGGCCTCTGGGCGCTCATAAAAGATACTATTGAAAAGGTGATCTCTCAGGGGTCAGACTGTACCCAAGCAGAGCTTGTAGAATCTCAAGAAGAGCACCTATCAGAGAGGGCCTTCTCAGAAAAGGGTCCTCTTAACTCTAAGTTTGATAAATGTGGAAACTCTGATGATGAACTAATTTCAAACAAAAATCACTCAGATAGAGGAGCTTCCCATTATTTGATGAGAATTGGCCTTCTTGTGAGTCTCCCCCTCCACCTATGGTCCCCACCTCGGAAGATGCTACTCATAGGGACATGCAACTAAGCAAATTAGAGTTTGAAATTAGTCTTCAGAAGTTGACTAATGAGCTTCGAGAGCTAAAAAGGATGTCAGAAGCGGAGAAGAGTAACTCTTCTGAAGTTCACCAAGTGCTGCTAGAAAGAGCTGTGAGTCAGGCTCGTGGGAGAGGATAGGATACGTCTGATATGCTAGCCTTTCCTGTGGTCGAGGTAATTGATCAGCAAGATACTAGAGTCAGACATTACCAGACTTTGGATTTCAAGTTGATAAAAGTTAAAAACAGCTGTTGTGCAATATGGCCCTTCAGCCCCTTCACTCAAGCATTACTGGATACAGTTGTGAAGTCACACTTAACCCCCCTAGATTGGAAAACTCTTTGTAAGGCTACCCTGTCAAGAGGAGATCTTTTGCTTTGGGATTCTGAATGGCGAGACACCAGTAAGAAAACTGCTGCTTTAAATGCTTAGTTCGGTAATTTAGATTGGGATAGCAACATGCTTTTAGGAGAGGGTCCATATGAGGGACAGACAAATCAGATTGATTTTCCCATTGCAGTGTACATGGCAGCTGCGCACCATGCTTGGAGACTGTTACCAGTTAGAGGAGATATTGGTGGGTGTTTAGCTAGCATTCGGCAGAGTTCTAATGAGCCTTACCAGAGCTTTGTGGATAGGCTGTTGATAGCAGCTAGTAGAATCCTTGGAAAATCTGACACGGGAAGTCCTTTCGTTATGCAATTGGCTTATGAGAATGCTAACACAATGTGTCGTGCTGCAATTCAACCACACAAAGGACAGACAGATTTGGCAGGATATGTCCATCTTTGAGCAGTCTTGTGCAACTTTGGAGGGGACCCTCTTACAATGTTCTCACAGAAACGAGAGAATAATGCATGTTTTAAACGAGGAAGTTTAGATCATTTTAAAAGTAATTGTCCTAAGAACAAAGGTGCCAAGAGTGGGCAAACAGGTTGTGCCCCAGGAATTTGTCCCCGGTGCAGAATGGGCAACCACTGGGCTAGGGTACACAAGTCTAAGCCAGGCGTTCTGAGCTACCCAGTGCTGGGAAATGAGAAAAGGGGTCAGCCCCAGACCCCATCTTACTCGAAGAAAACAGCTTATGGGGCTATAAATCTGCTGCCCAGCCAAAAAGATCAGTTTTTGAGCTTGTCAGGTCAAACCCAGGAGGTGCAAGATTGGACCATCTGTTTCACCAACCATGCAGTATTAACCCCAGAAATGGTAGTCCAAACTCTGCCTACCAGAGTCTTTAGACCTCTACCTATAGAAACTTGTGGATTTCTTTTAAGACAGAGCAGTTCTATTGTAAAAGGCCTGCAGATTTATCCAGGTGTTATAAAATAATGATTATGAGGGAGAAATTAAAATCATAGGCACTTCCCCTTATGGTGTTATAAGTGTACCCGCTAATCAGAGAATTGCTCAACTTGTTTTAATCCCTTTACATCAGTCACCATATAGATTCTTTAAAAATGAGAGAGGACAAGGTAGCTTTGACTCCTCTGGTGTTAATTGGGTTCAATCTATTACTAATCAGAGACCTAACCTTAAATTGACATTTGATGGAAAAAGCTTTGAAGGATTAATAGATACTAGAGCCGATGTAACAATTATAAGAGGGCAAGACTGGCCCTCAAACTGGCCTTTGACTGATACACTAACTCACCTTCAAGGAATTGGGTATGCTAGTAACCCAAAACGTAGTTCCAAATTGCTAACCTAGAGAGATGGGGGATGGAAAATCAGGAAAAAATTCAGCCATATGTTATGTCAAATTTGCCTGTAACTCTATGGGGAAGAGATCTCTTGTCACAGATGGGTGTTATAATGTACAGTCCTAATGAGATAGTGACTAAGCAGACGTTCAGGCAGGGACCCTTGCCTGGTCATGTACTAAAAAAGAAGGGACAAGGAATTAAGACTTTTGAAGATCCTAAACCTCACTCTAACACAAGAGGTTTAGAGTATTTTCCGGTAGTGGCCACTATCTTGCCTACATCCCATGCCAATAAAATCTAATGGCTTAATGATATTCCGGTGTGGGTAGATCAGTGGTCTTTACCTAAAGAAAAAATAGAAGCTGGTTCTTCGCTAGTGCAAGAGCAATTAGAAGCAGGACATTTAGTAGAATCTCAGTCTCCTTGGAATACACCAATTTTCATTATCAAGAAAAAATCTGGTAAATGGAGGCTGTTACAAGATTTAAGAAAAGTAAATGAGACTATGGTACCTATGAGACCTTTACAACCTGGGCTTCCCTCCCCAATAGCCATTCCTAAGGGATATTATAAAATTGTGATAGATCTGAAGGATTGTTTCTTTACTCTTCCTTTGCATCCAAAGGATTGTGAAAGATTTGCTTTTAGTGTTCCTTCTATACATTTTAAGGAACCTATGAAGAGATATCAATGGACAGTCCTCCCACAGGGCATGGCTAATAGTCCTACCTTATGCCAAAAGTTTGTGGCACAAGCCATTCAGCCTGTAAGACAACAATGGACTGTGATCTACATCATTCATTTCACAGATGATGTTTTGATGGCAGGAAAGGACACCCCAGGATTTACTTTTGTGTTATAGAGATTTACAAAAGGCTTTAGCTGATAAAGGATTACAGATTGCTCCTGAAAAGATACAAAGTCAGGACCCTTATAATTACTTAGGTTTTAGACTTACTAATCAAGGTGTTTTTCCCCAGAAGATAGTTATTCGCAGGGACAACTTAACGACTTTAAATGATTTTCAAAAATTGTTAGGTGATATTAATCGGCTTCGTCCCTATTTAAAGCTTACTAAGGAGAGTTAAAACCTTTATTTGATATTCTTAAAGGGAGTTCTGATCCTACCTCCCCTAGATCCCTAACCTCAGAAGGATTGCTGACCTTGCAACTAGTGGAAAAAGCTATTGAAGAGCAATTTGTCACTTATATAGATTACTGCTTGCTGTTGCATCTGTTAATTTTTAATACCACTCATATGCCTACAGGATTGCTATGGCAAAAGTTTCCTCTAACATGGATACATTAGAGGATTTCTCCTAAACATAATATCTTGCCATATCATGAAGTGGTAGCCCAGATGATTATCACTGGAAGGAAGCAGGCACTAACTTATTTTGACGAAGAGCCAGTTATTATTGTTCAGCCTTACAGCATAAGTCAAGACACTTGGCTGAAACAACATAGTACAGATTGGTTGCTTGCACAAATAGGGTTTAGATATAGATAGCCACTACCCTCAAGATAGGTTGATAAAATTTTTAAATGTACATGAGGTGATATTCCCTAAAATGACTTCCTTACAGCCTTTATATAATGCTCTATTGATTTTTACTTATGGCTCCTCTAAAGGGCGAGCTAGATATCTTATTAATAATCAACAAGTTATCATAGAGACTCCTGGCCTTTCAGCTCAGTTAGCCGAATTAACAACAGTACTGAAGGTTTTTCAGTCTGTGAATGAGGCTTTTAATATCTTTACTGATAGTTTATATATTGTACAATCAGTACCCTTATTGAAGACCTGTGGTACATTTAACTTTAATACACCGTCAGGATCCTTGTTTTCAAAATTGCAAAACATCATTCTTGCCCGGAAAAATTCGTATTATATTGGCCACATATGATCTCACTCTGGTCTTCCTAGACCTTTAGCTGAAGGCAATGATTGCATTGACAGAGCTCTAATAGGAGAAGCCTTAATTTCAGATCCTGTTGCTTTGGCCAAACGTGATCATGAAAAGTTTCATCTCTCTAGCCATACCTTAAGGCTCTGACATAAGATCACTAAAGAACAAGCGAAAATGATTGTAAAACAATGTCCTAAATGTATTACATTATCTCCAGTGCCACAATTGAGAGTCAATCAGAGAGGTCTTATGCCTAATCATATTTGGCAAATGGATGTAACTCATTATGCAGAATTTAGAAAATTAAAATATATACATGTTTGCATCGATACTTGTTCAAGATTTCTTTTTGCTTCTCTGCATACAGGAGAGGCTTCTAAAAATGTAATTGATCATTGCCTACAAGCCTTTAATGCCATGGGATTGCCTAAACTTATTAAGACAGATAATGGGCCATCCTATTCTAGTAAAAAATTTACTTCATTTTGTAAAGAATTTGGCATCAAACACAAAACTAGAATTCCTTATAACCCCATGGGACAAGGAATAGTTGAACGTGCTCATCTCACCTTAAAAAATTGGCTTGTTAAGACAAAACAGGGGCAGTTATATCCCCAAAAGTCACCAAAGACACATCTTGCCTTTGCTTTATTTGTTCTAAATTTTTTTACAAACTGATACTAAAGGTCAGTCTGCAGTGGATCACCACTGGCATCCAGTTACTTCTAGTTCTTATGCCATGGTAAAGTAGAGGGACCCACTAACTAATGATTAGAAGGGTCCAGATCTGGTTCTAATCTGGGGAAGGGGTTCAGTCTGTGTTTTTTCACAAGAAGAAGATGAAGCACTATGGCTGCCGGAGAGATTAATTGGTCAACTAGGCACAGATCCTGAATCTTCTAGTAAGTATTACTCTGATGATGGCTAAAAATCCTCTTTAGCCAAAAAGTCAGTTGGGAGCACAGGCTCCACTCCCAGAGAAGCTGCCGTCTTTCTACAATTCTCAGAGCCAGCCAGCCCACTAGGAGACTGGAGACTGAGCTTGAGCCTTGCTAATTTGCAACTGAATAAAGTACCTAGATTTCCCCCAAAAGAAGCGTTATACTGTTGCTTTTCACTGTCCCACCTTTGTTTCTCAAGCAGGCCAGCAACGCTCTTCCACCTGACTACAGCAAATGTAAAACCTCTCACCTCCAACAAGGCAGGATGGCAGTTATTAATTTTCATCAAGAAGAATTCTAGTACGTATTGTGGCTTTGGTCTGATTCTGGAACATGGTGTGCGATGAAGGCCTGACAGTCAATGATGGGCAACCAGATCACAGAATCATACCAATCTAAGACAGGGGTACATACCAAAAGACAGTGGTTATTGATAAAACACCACAGAGCCATGTTTGTGTAATTTATTACATATCCTAGCTACATATAACCTCCTATGATGGAATTAGATGGTTCAAGAAGATCTGAGATCCTAAGACAGGCGAGGCCGCCAGCCACCATAATTCCCAGGCTAGACTTTAAAGCATAAATAAATTTTATGCTTCAGTCCAGTTTTGTTTAATATTATTTAAAGGGGGGCAATATTATCTCCTTCCAGCCTAGCTAGGCTGTCCTCAGACTGTCTGCCACTTAGGCAGAGCCATCTGCTGTGCTCCTTCTCAGCTTTCCTTTGATGTGCCACTACCTACCTGAGGCCAAAACTGCCTGAGGCCAAACTGGTTCTCTGAGGTTTTCCAGAGTTAGCACCGAACTGTGATCTTCGCAAGTTCCCACTAAAAGACTGATCTGTCTACTTCAAAGGAACTTTGCATGGCTGAGAATGGGCCTCCCCTCTTCTTTATAAAGCATATTCCCCGATATTAAAGTTGAACCTTGATCATACTGATTATCTTGGTTCCATTCTTTCTCTTGTCTGTCTTGTTCCCTCTCTTTCAGCCTGAGTCTGCCGCTTCAGCCATACCCCATTCCTTGCAAGCCGCTGGATGGCCTGCAACATAATATATAATGACTTCTAAGAATCTTTGAAGTCTTTAAATCCTGTAACTCACACTCCCATTCGGCAATACCAGGGTAAGACTATGTGATTATGATTAGGTATTAGCTTATATTGATTCAGGAATACCTAAAGAATTAGATATTGCTATTGCAGTGTATATCTATGATGGACATTTACATGTGAATCAGTGGGCTGGGCAGGGAACACTCATCTTCAACTTGGGCAGACATCAGGCAGGGAAGACAGGTAAAAATATCTCTTACCATGTCACCTGGCCTTGACACCGGAACTTTGAGGTCTTTAGCCTTTGGAATTTAGAATGTGAGAAAACTTCCCTGGATTCACCAGCCTTCAGTCTCAGGCTGAGCTGAACCTCTGAGTAGCCTAGAATGTTAGACTTGGTGCAAGTTATAGATATCACTGGCATTTGAGGGTCTTTAGGTTGCAGGCAACTTGCTGTGTGAATTACCAGTCTGTATCTATATGTACATGCATGCACATATATGCAAAATGTGCTGGCTAGGGTTTTTCACAATCTAGAGCAACACTTCTCATCATGTGGGTCACAAACATGGAAAAACACATTTCCTCAATTATCTTGGAACCTGCAATCATAAATTGATTTTTGTTGCTACTTTTTAACTGTAATTTTGTTACTGAACAATGTCTTAGTTTCTAAACCCATTGGGAATATATGTTTTCTGAGGGTCATGAGTGATAGGTTGAGAACCACTGATCTATCTCTTCTGAGAGGAGGTTCTTCAGTTGAGAATATTTTTCCCCCAAGACAGGGTTTCTTTATATAGCCCTGGCTCTCCTGGAACTCACTTTGTAGACCAGGATAGCCTGGAACTCAGAAATCCCCGTCTCTGCCTCCCAGGTGCTGGGATTAAAGGCGTGCACCACCTCGCCAGGCCGATAACATGCTTTTGTAACATCAAGTCAAGCCTGTAAGGCATTTTTAAAATTAGTGTTTGATATGAGAGGGTCCAGGCCATTGAGGGTGGTATTACCTCTCTACTGGTAGTTCTGGGTGTTGCAAGAAAGCAGATTAAGCAAGCCATGGAGATCAAGCCAGTAAGTAAGCAGCACCCGTCCACAATCTCCTTATCAGCTCTTGACTCCAGGTTCCTGCTCTGTTGGAGTTTCTTCCCTGACTTCCCTCAGTGATGGCAGTGATAACCCTTTCTTCCCCCAAGTGATCTTGGCCAATGTGTTTCATCACATCAATAGAAATGCTAGGAATATATATATATTCTTTCTATATAAGAATATATATACATATATACATGTATGCATATTATATATTCCTATATATGTATATTTTATATATGTGTGTGGGTACATGATTATATATATGTATATATGTAAATGTATTCATATATAGGCATATATACACACACTCAAAGTTGTTATGTTTCTGTGAAGGAAGAATTCTGATTAATGCATATCTTTTTGAGTCAACTTGTAAGATTTCCTTTGAAATTTGTATTACTGCATAAGTTAGCTTGCCATCTTGATAGTGCAAAGTTTAATTTGAAATTTCTTCTGCCACAATTTTATTGAACTCAGGCTAAAATATATGGTGGGTCCTTGGTTGTACCCTTGAATTACAGTGTGACATGTCCTTTTAATTAATGTGCTTTGGACAAGCTATGGCTGGGTCAAAATATTTTCATTTTCACTTTGTCAAACTAATCATATCTGGCTCTTTTAATTTTACAAAAATGTCAGATTAATGTTTTATGTAATATCATAAACAAAGCAGGGCTTTACTGGATGGGGAGGTTCCAGTAAATGTCATCTGTGAATGCTCACAAATAACTTAAAATTGGTGGTAATGCTTGTTTATTTCCTCTTTATCCTCAAGCTGAACTCGAAGAATATTTTCCACTCAGCATTTATAATATTCTAAATTTAAAAATAATTGTTCAGAAGCTTTATTTACTACAGATGGAATGACACTGGCAATATTTACAATCTCTTTTAAAACATACCCAGAATTTTCCCACTATTCCATACATAAATGTGTAGGTAGGTGTATGCATATATGTGTATGCATATCTATGTGAGCATATAATCAAGTTACTAACTATTCCTAGGAGATCCATTGTTTTGTTGTAGGGATTTCTGATTAGAAAGTGTCAAGTTTCTTGTTGCAATAACTACTTTGTGATTTATTCCAAGGACTATCGGATCACACAGCAGAGGAATCTTGGGAGTCATTTAGTGTTTGCCTTACAGAATTTTCTTCTTTAAAATTTACAACTTATGATTAAGTGCTCATATTAATTACATTTTCTACTTTACAGTCAAGAGTCTTTTTTAGAAGAACTATTAAAATAGATTGACAGTGACCTCAAAAGACTCATGACTGTTGCCAAAAGAAAGACTTGAGTAAAATTTGTGTTTATCCTAGTACATGGTAGTTGTGACCAACACTTGGGAGAACTTAAGATTTGGATCATATAAAAAAAAATCCATTCTCCTCTTTTTTTGGCCCTTTCCCCTGCTTTGGTTTTGCATCTTAAACCCCCCCCCCCCCCATCTTCACAGGAAGTTAGCAAAACAACAGGGAAAGGGAATTAGAAAATAATACTGCAGATGCCAAAAAAGAAAACAGTTTTTGTTTGAGACAAGACACACACACACACACACACACACACACACACACCTGTGGTGCTGACTACTTAGAAAGCTGTGTAGGAGATCACTTAAGTCAAAGAATTCAAGTCTGCCCTAGCAACATCAAGAGGAATTTAGAAAGGAAAAAAAAAAAACATCATTTGCTTAAAATAAACAGGGGAAGAGAGAGAGAGAGAGAGAGAGAGAGAGAGAGAGAGAGAGAGAGAGAGAGAGAGAGAGAGAGAGAGAGAGAGAGAGAGAAACAGACACATATAGAGAGAAACAGACACATAGAGAGAGAGACAGAGACACAGAGAGACAGAGACAGACAAAGAAAGCAATGAAATAGATCAAATGCAGTTGTATTTGGAAAGTCATGCAGCTATTACTACCTGATGGATTTAATGTAGAAAATGTTAGAGAGGGAGCATCCATCCAAATATAGAGCATAGATTTCTGTGCTGGGTCGTTGGACAGTGGAGCATCTCCTTAAGCATCAGAAATAGAGACTATATCCGGAGCAGGCTGAACTCAGCTCAGGACAAGAATAGAGTGAGGAGCCAAGAGGACTTTGCAGTTGGAAGGGCTGGAGCAGTACTCCATTGGCTTCATAGGTGTGAGAATAATCACCCATTATACACGAGGTCAGATAAGACCAACAACGGAAAGTATAAGAAAAAAAGTGAAAGTGTTCAGATCAGATCTCAAGAGAGCTATGTATAACTTAATGACAAAACAAAGGATATTGGGAGAAAACTGAAGAGTTGGCAAAAAGTAGGTGGGAAAATAAGAAGGCAGGAACAGAAAGGTTAACTGCTCTTGAACAATGCTCATGCATGTGGGGAAGAGCAGCTGGTGTGTGTGTATGTGTGTGTGTGTGTCCTTATGTGTTATAGTGTTGTGCAGGGCATCTTGTTTGTCTGAGAATGGAAATAAGTAACTTTGTTAGTTATTATGTGGTGATATCAGTATCTATCTATATCTATATATAGTTTTGTATAGTTAGAGATGTCAATACAAGTTATGACCAGAGATCATTTATCATTCTAATTATCTCTTTCTCATTATCTCACAGGCTCTGAAGTATTGAAACCCATTTGTTTAAGCTTTGTACAGGAAGACTCTTTACTCTTCTTTCTATACATTTACTAAAGAGTTTTATTAAAACAAATCATTTGCTCCTGTCATATTTAAAACAGACACATGAATAGCTTTGTAATACAGACAATGAAATGTACAAATTTTATGAAGCTTTTAAATGTAAGAAGACAAGGATTCACATGTCCTTGATCACTGTCTTCAGGGAGCAGAGGCAGGGGATTGCAAATTGAAGGCTACCATAGGCTGTGTATCAAGACCTAGTCTCAAGAACACATTAAAAAAAAAAACAGAAAAATGAATTTATGAGAATGGTTTTTAAAACCACGAAATAGAAAATAAAATTTTCATTGACATGCAGTCTCTATTGTCTCTTCTAAAACCAAATTTCATACATAATACATATGCCAAAAATTATGAAATAATACTTCTCATATTAAAAAAAAAAAGCAAGGAAAGGAAAGAAACTAGAGCTAGTGCGGTGGCTCAGTTCATAAAAGCACTTGGTACGCAAGTCCAGCATTCTGAGTTTGGTCTCCAGAAGCCACAAAAGCCAGATGTGGTAGCTCACATCTATAATCTTGACATTCTTATGGCTAGAGAGGAGTTAGGGGGGGAATTTCCCAGAAGTTCTCAGGGTAGCTAGCCTGGACTAAACAGAGTAGCAGAAACATAAAAATAGGAAGAGACTCTACCTCAGCAAGTTGGAAGATGAGAACTGACTCCTGGAAGTTGAGGTCTGACATCCATATACATGGGAAGTGCATCGGATGCATGTCACACTCAGACATACACATCACACACAACACTAAAGGTTTAAAAGGGGATCAGATACATCTTTCTTTTTATTGGATGTTATATTTATTTACATTTTAAATGTTATCCCCTTTCACTGTTTTCTGTCAAGAAGCCCCATCCCCTCCACCTCCCCCTGCTTCTATGAGGGTGATCCTCCACCCACCCACTCCCACCTCACTGCCCTGGCATTCCCCTATACTGGGGCATTGAGCCTTCACAGGACCAAGGGCTTCTCCTCCCACTCATGCAAGACAAGGCCCTCTTCTGCTACATATGCAGCTGGAGTAATGGGTCCCTCCATGTTTCTTCTTTGGTTGGTGGTTTATTCCGTTGGAGCTCTGAGGGTATTGGTTGGTTCATATTGTTGTTCCTCCTATGGTGCTACAAGCTCCTTCAGCTTCTTCAGTCCTTTCTCTAGCTCCTGCATTGGGGAGCTTGTGCTCAATCCAATTGTTGGCTGAGAGCATCCACCTCTATATTTGTTAGGCACTGGACGAGCCTCTCAGGAGACAGCTATATCAGGTTCCTGTCAGCAAGCACTTGTTGGCATCCACAATAGTGTCTGGGTTTTGTGACTGTATATGGGATGGATCCCCAGGTGGGGTAGTCTCTGGATAGACTTTCCTTCAGTCTCTGGTCCACACTTTGTCCCCATATTTCCTTTAGACAGGAGCAATTCTGGTTTAAAAATTTGGAGATGAGTGGGTAGCCCCATCCCCAAAATGGGTTCTTGCCTAACCTATGGATATGGCCTCTACAGAGTCTCCCTCTCCTTCGTTGGGCATTTCAAGCTAATCTCATCCCTGTTGGGTCCTGGGAGCCTCTTGCTTTCCTGGCATCTGGGACTTGCTGGTGGCTACCTCCAGTTCCCCATCCCCCATTTCTACACGCCTCTGTTCAAACTCCTGACCCTCTGTGTATCATCCCATCTCCTCCCATATCTGATCCTGCCCCCTTTTTTCCCCATCCCCCTCCACTCTTCCTCCCAAGTCCCTCCCACCCTCTATCGTCCATGAATATTTTTCCCCCTTCTAAGAAGGACTGAAGCATCCACACTTTGGTCTTCCTTCTTCTTGAGGTTCACGTGGCCTGTAAAGAAAGAAACCAGTTTATTCTTCCAGATCCTGAGCACATACAGAGTACTTGCCCTGGGCTGAGGCAGATGATAGCTGCTTCACTGAACTGGCTCTGTGGTTTTGTTAAATGCTCCTGAAATCTGCTGTGAACTAAAAGATGTGTTGGGCTGCATGTCTGCCTCACTGCTGGGGTCCATGGGTCTGTGGTTTCTCTACTCACCAGGCAGAAAGGAGATGGCTGAACCTGGGACAAGGGTGGAATTCTGGGTTTGATTTTAAGTGAGTGCTGAGTATAAGGTGGATCAGGAAGAGAGAAGGGCTTCTCCTGGAGATATAGGTGTGGCTTTTTATGGCAAACATCCTTTCATCCCCTCCCTGCAGAGGTCCAGGATAAAGGAACCATGATGGTGGATATTAATGCATATACTTTACTCAGGGTGAACCAGGGATTAAATACCTTTTATAGGATGGAATGCCCAGGAAGAGAAGCTCATTGGGGTAAACACTCGGGGCCTATCTAGATACCTCATTAGTATGGAGAACTTGAGGTTTTTATGCTATGTGACTGATTGTCAAGGTCCCCTCAGTTACATGTCATGTCATGGTTACATGTCCCAGGACACGTAGAACTTGGAAGGGAACTAGTTCCATGCCTGCAATTCTCAATTCTGAGATTCCCTGGGGTTTTGAACCTGCTCAGTGTTAACCAATTCTTCTGTCTGGTGGCATGGTCCACTTGCCTCACAAGCATTCATATTTCTTAACTATTTTCTTACATGATCCTTGGTGGATATGGCCATTAACACGGCATTAAAGTCTAAACTAGCTAGTAAGAAATCAAAACTCAGACTTACCATATAATTTAGTGAAATTTCCACTAAAAGTACATGGTTAAAAATTTAAGGGTCCCATTTAAGCATTTCCATTATTTATTCCCCAAGCAGTGCACAAAATGATTGTTAAATATGTCTCAATGAAAGAGCTCAGCTCTAGCCGTAAGTGCTTGTGTATTATATTTGGACAAAAGATTATTCATTTCTAAAACATTATTTACCTTAAAGCAAAAAACAAAGCAAGCAAACACAAACTCATCTTGGCCAACATTCTTTACTATAGTTACTTAAATTACCTGGGGGTGAGGGGCATGTGGTGGAGAACACTCCTGATATTTACAAGGTAGAAAGAGAATACCATGGGATATAGAGATGGCTCAGCAATTAAGATTATTTATTGCTATTCCAGGTGACTTGAGTTTGGCTTGTCACCCACATCCAGTGGTTCACCACCTCCTGTAATTTCAGCTTCTTCAAATTTCTGAAGGAACCTGAACACCTCTATATTACCTCTGATACAAACACAAATACACATAATTAAAACTAAAAGTAAACTTTTAAAATCAAAAGAATGTAGAATACTGAAATGCCTCGCGCATATTAGCTACCACTGTCTCCCATGGTCTCCCATGTCTACATTGACTCAGAAGGTTAGTCACCTAAATATAAGTCACCTAAATATAATATTTGTTCATAGCATAGCTGCTATCTGACTTGGGCTAATAGTGAGAAGTTTTAAGTCAGGTGAGAAAATCCAGTAATCCAAACATTAAATAGATTAATTGATTTTCAAAGTTAAAGCAAAGAAAATATATACACGGAAGAGGAAGATTTCTGACTCATAGACTATTTGTTTCTTTCAAAATAATGGTACGTGAAATGAGAAGGGAAAGTTATAAAGAAAGAATGATAAGAGAGCAGAAAAAAAGAGAAAAAATATATAGAAGTTTTAGGGAAGAAAATACAGAGATCTGTGAAGAAGAAAACAGAGTTAAATAGATCTCTATTATTAAATCACCCAAACTACAGCATTTTTTAGGGCTATCTGAGCAGAGTGAGCAGAGTACTACAGGACTCGAATCTTATCTTTTTTTGTAGTGAATGAATGTGAACTCAGTGTATGATTAAAGGTATAATGATAGATGGCGATGGGAAGAATGAATGTAAAGAGACTTCAGAGAAATGATAAAGGTGGGTTTTTTTTTAAATGGGTAAATGTAAACATATATTTTGTTTTTTGTTTTTTTTATATTGTATTTTTTATTAGGTATTTTCCTCATTTACATTTCCAATACTATCCAAAAAGTCCCACCCCCCCCCACTTCCCTACCCCCACTCCCACTTTTTGGCCCTGGCGTACCCCTGTACTGGGGCATATAAAGTTTGCAAGTCCAATGGGCCTCTCTTTCCAGTGATGGCTGACTAGGCCATTTTTGATACATATGCAGCTAGAGTCAAGAAGTCTGGGGTACTGGTGAGTTCATAATGTTGTTCCACCAATAGGGTTGCAGATCCCTTTAGCTCCTTGGGTACTTTCTCTAGCTCCTCCATTGGGGGCCCTGTGATCCATCCAATAGATGACTGTGAGCATCCACTTCTGTATTTGCTAGGCCCCGGCCTTGTCTCACAAGAGACAGCTATATCTGGGTCCTTTCAGCAAAATCTTGCTAGTGTATGCAATGGTGTCAGCGTTTGGAAGCTGATTATGGGATGGATCCCTGGATATGACAGTCTTTAGATGGTCCATGCTTTCGTCACAGCTCCAAACTTTATCTCTGTAACTCTTTCCATGGGTGTTTTGTTCCCAATTCTAAGAAGGGGCACAGTGTCCACACTTTGGTCTTCATTCTTCTTGAGTTTCATGGGTTTAACAAATTGTATCTTATATCTTGGGTATCCTAAGTTTTTGGGCTAATATCCACTTATCAGTGAGTAAATATTGTGTGAGTTCCTTTGTGATTGTGTTACCTCACTCAGGATGATGCCCTCCAGGTCTATCCATTTGCCTAGGAATTTCATAAATTCCTTTCTTTTAATAGCTGAATAGTATTCCATTGTGTAAATGTACCATAATTTCTGTATCCATTCCTCTGTTGAGGGGCATCTGGGTTCTTTCCAGCTTCTGGCTATTATAAATAAGGCTGCTATGAACACAGTGGAGCATGTGTCCTTCGTACCGGTAGGAACATCTTCTGGATATATGCCCAGGAGAGGTATTGCTGGATCCTCTGGTAGTATTATGCTCAATTTTCTGAGGAACCGCCAAACTGATTTCCAGAGTGGTTGTACAAGCTTGCAATCCCACCAACAATGAAGGAGTGTTCCTCTTTCTCCACATCCTCGACAGCATCTGCTGTCACCTGAATTTTTGATCTTAGCCATTCTGAGTGGTGTGAGGTGGAATCTCAGGGTTGTTTTGATTTGCATTTCCCTGATGATTAAGGATGTTGAACATTTTTTCAGGTGCTTCTCTGCCATTCGGTATTCCTCAGGTGAGAATTCTTTGTTCAGTTCTGAGCCCCATTTTTTAATGGGGTTATTTGATTTTCTGGAGTCCACCTTCTTGAGATCTTTATATATATTGGATATTAGTCCCCTACTGATTTAGGATAGGTAAAGATCCCAATCTGTTGGTGGTCTTTTTGTCTTATTGACGGTATCTTTTGCCTTGCAAAAGCTTTGTAACTTTATGAGGTCCCATTTATTGATTCTCGATCTTACAGCACAAGCCTTTGCTGTTCTATTCAGGAATTTTTCCCCTGTACCCATATCTTCGAGGCTTTTCCCTACTTTCTCCTCTATAAGTTTCAGCGTCTCTGGTTTTATGTGGAGTTCCTTAATTCGCTTAGATTTGATCTTAGTACAATCAGATAGGAATGGATCAATTCGGATTCTTCTACATGATAACCGCCAGTTGTGCCAGCACCATTTGTGGAAAATGCTGTATTTTTTCCACTGGATGGTTTTTGCTCCCTTGTCAAAGATCAAGTGACCATTGGTGTGTGGGTTCATCTCATGGTCTTCAATTCTGTTCCATTGGTCTACTTGTCTGTAGTTATACCAGTACCATGCAGTTTTTACCACAACTGCTCTGTAGTAGAGCTTTAGGTCAGGCATGGTGATTCCACCAGAGGTTCTTTTATCCTTGAGAAGAGTTTTTGCTATCCTAGGTTTTTTGTTGTTCCAGATGAATTTGCAGATTGCCCTTTCTAATTCCTTGAAGAATTGAGTTGAAATTTTGATGGGGATTGCATTGAATCTGTAGATTGCTTTTGGCAAGATAGCCATTTTTACAATGTTTTTCCTGCCAATCCAAGAGCATGGGAGATCTTTCCATCTTCTTAGAGCTTCTTTAATTTCTTTCTTCAGAGACTTGAAGTTCTTGTCATACAGATCTTTCACTTCCTTAGTTAGAGTCACGCCAAGGTATTTTATATTGTTTGTGACTATTGAGAAGGGTGTTGTTTCCCTAATTTCTTTCTCAGCCTGTTTATCCTTTCTGTACAGAAAGGCCATTGACTTGCTTGAGTTAATTTTATATCCAGCTACTTCATTGAAGCTGTTTATCAGGCTTAGGAGTTCTCTGGTGGAATTTTTAGGGTCACTTATATATACTATCATATCATCTGCAAAGAGTGATATTTTGACTTCTTCTTTTCCAATTTGTATCCCCTTAATCTCCTTTTGTTGTCTAATTGCTCTGGCTAGGACTTCAAGTACAATGTTAAATAGGTAGGGAGAGAGTGGACAGCCTTGTCTATTACCTGATTTTAGTGTGATTTCTTCCAGCTTCTCAACATTTACTTTGGTGTTGGCTACTGGTTTGCTGTAGATTGCTTTTATCATGGTTAGGTATGGGCCTTGAATTCCTGTTCTTTCCAAGACTTTTATCATGAATGGGTGTTGGATTTTGTCGAAGGCTTTCTCAGCATCTAATGAGATGATCATGTGGTTTTTGTCTTTGAGTTTGTTTATATACTGGATTACGTTGATGGATTTCCATATATTGAACCATCCTTGCATCCCTGGGATGAAACCTACTTGGTCAAGGATGGATGATTATTTGGATGTGTTCTTGGATTCGGTTAGCAAGAACTTAATTGAGGATTTTTGCATCGATATTCATAAGGGAAATTGGTCTGAAGTTCTCTATCATTGTTGGGTCTTTTTGTGGTTTAGGTATCAGAGTAATTGTGGCTTCATAGAATGAGTTGGGTAGAGTACCTTCTGTTTCTATTTTGTGGAATAGTTTGTGAAGAACTGGGATTACATCTTCTTTAAAGGTCTGATAGAACTCTGCACTAAACCCATCTGGTCCTGGGCTTTTTTTGGTTGGGAGACTATTAATGACTGCTTCTATTTCTTTAGGGGATATGGGACTGTTTAGATCATTAACCTAATCTTGATTTAACTTTGGTACCTGGTATCTGTCTAGAAACTTGTCCATTTTTTCATCCAGGTTCTCCAGTTTTGTTGAGTATAGCCTTTTGTAGAAGGATCTGATGGTGTTTTGGATTTCTTCAGGATCTGTTGTTATGTCTCCCTTTTCATTTCTGATTTTGTTAATTAGAATACTTTCCCTGTGCCCTCTAGTGAGCCTGGCTAAGGGTTTATCTATCTTGTTGATTTTCTCAAAGAACCAGCTCCTTGATTGGTTGGTTCTTTGAATAGTGCCTCTTGTTTCCACTTGGTTGATTTCACCCCTGAGTTTGATTATTTCCTGCCATCTACTCCTCTTGGGTGAATTTGCTTCCTTTTGTTCTAGAGCTTTGAGATGTGTGGTCAAGCTGCTAATGTGTGCTCTCTCTAGTTTCTTTTTGGAGGCACTCAGAGCTATGAGTTTTCCTCTTAGAAATGCTTTCATTGCGTCCCATAAGTTTGGGTATGTTGTGGCTTCATTTTCATTAAACTCCAAAAAGTCCTTAATTTCTTTCTTTATTCCTTCCTTGACCAAGTTTTCATTGAGAAGAGTGTTGTTTTGTTTCCACATGTGTGTTGGTTTTCTATTATTTATTTTATTATTGAAAATCCGCCTTAGTCCATGGTAATATATATGATAGGATGCATGGGACAATTTCAATATTTTTGTATATGTTGAGGCTTGTTTTGTGACCAATTATGTGGTCAATTTTGGAGAAGGTACCGTGAGGTGCTGAGAAGGTATATCCTTTTGTTTTAGGATAAAATGTTCTGTAGATATCTGTCAGATCCATTTGTTTCATAACCTCTATTAGTTTCACTGTATTCCTGTTTAGTTTCTGCTTCTGTGATCTGTCCATTGGTGAAAGTGGTGTGTTGAAGTCTCCCACAATTATTGTGTGAGGTGCAATGTGTGCTTTGAGCTTTACTAAAGTATCTTTAATGGATGTGGCTGCCCCTGTATTTGGAGCATAGATATTCAGAATTGATAGTTCCTCTTGGAGGATTTTACCTTTGATGAGTATGAAGTGCCCTTCCTTGTCTTTTTTGATGACTTTGGATTGGAAGTTGATTTTATTAGATATTAAGATGGCTACTGCAGCTTGTTTCTTCCTACCATTTGCTTGGAAATTTGTTTTCCAGCCTTTCATTCTGAGGTAGTGTCTATCTTTTTCTCTGAGATGAGTTTCCTGTAAGCAGCAAAATGTTGGGTCCTGTTTGTGTAGCCAGTCTGTTAGTCTATGTCTTTTTATTGGGGAGTTGAGTCCATTGATATTAAGAGATATTAAGGAAAAGTAATTGTTGCTTCCTTTTATTTTTGTTGTTAGAGTTGGCATTCTGTTCTTGTGGCTGCCTTCTTTTAGGTTTGTTGAGGGATTACCTTCTTGCTTTTTCTAGGAAGTGATTTCCGTCCTTGTATTGGTTTTTTTCCGTTATTGTCCTTTGAAGGGCTGGATTCGTGGAAATATAATGTGTGAATTTGGTTTTGTCGTGGAATACTTTGGTTTCTCCCTCTATGGTAATTGAGAGTTTGGCTGGGTATAGTAGCCTGGGCTGGAATTTGTGTTCTTTTAGTTTCTGTATAATGTCTGTCCAGGCCCTTCTGGCTTTCATAGTCTTTGGTGAAAAATCTGGTGTAATTCTGATAGGCTTGCCTTTGTATGGTACTTGACCTTTTTCCCTTACTGCTTTTAGTATTCTATCTTTATTTAGTGCATTTGTTGTTCTGATTATTATGTGTCGGGAGGAATTTCTTTTCTGGTCCAGTCTATTTGGAGTTCTGAAGGCTTCTTGTAAGTTCATGGGCATCTCTTTCTTTAGGTTTGGGAAGTTTTCTTCTATAATTTTGCTGAATATATTTGCTGGTCCATTGAGTTGAAAATCTTCATTCTCATCTACTCCTATTATCTGTAGGTTTGGTCTTCTCATTGTGTCCTGGATTTCCTGGATGTTTTGAGTTAGGATCTTTTTGGATTTTGTATTTTCTTTGATTGTTGTGCTGATGTTCTCTATGGAGTCTTCTGCACCTGAGATTCTCTCTTCCATCTCTTGTATTCTTTTGCTGATGCTCGCATCTATGGTTCCAGATTTCTTTCCTAGGGTTTCTATCTCTAGCGTTGCCTCAATTTGGGTTTTCTTTATTGTGTCTACTTCCCTTTTTAGGTCTTGGATGGTTTTATTCAATTCCATCACCTGTTTGGTCTGGTTTTCCTGAAATTCTTTAAGGGATTTTTGTGCTTCTTCTTTAATGTCTTTTACCTGTTTAGCATTGTTCTTCTGCAATTCTTTAAGGGATTTTTGTGCTTCCTCTTTCATGTCTTCTACCTGTTTAGCAGTGTTCTCCTGTATTTCTTTAAGTGTGTTATTAAAGTCTTTCTTGATGTTCTGTACCATCATCATAAGATATGCTTTTAGATCCGGGTCTAGTTTTTCAAGTGTGTTGGGGTTCCCTGGACTGGGCGAAGTGGGAGTGCTGGGTTCTGATGATGGTGAGTGGTCTTGGTTTCTGTTAGTAAGATTATTACATTTACCTTTCGCCATCTGGTAATCTCTGGAGTTAGTTGTTATAGTTGTCTGTTTAAAGATTGTTCTTCTGGTGATTATGTTAGCCTCTATCAGCAGACCTGTGAGACAAGCTTTCTCCTCTTAGTTTCAGTGGTCAGAGCACTCTCTGCAGGCAAGCTCTCCTCTTACAGGGAAGGTGCACAGATATCTGGTGTTTGGACCTCCTCCTTGTCGAAGATGAAGGCCCAAAACAGGACCTTTCCCAGAAGCTGTGTTGCTTTGGCAGGTCACAGAAGCTGTCAGCTTGTGTGGTACACACTCTCACCTGTGCAGACTATGTTCGGTGGAGTCCCGGAACCAAGATGGCTACAGCCAATCTAGAGGCAAAAGCCTCCCGGGCTGGGTGGACACCTGTCCTCTGGCCAGGAAGGTGGCCGGATGTCTGGGGCCCGAAAAGGGTGCTGCCTCAGTAGCTCTGTGGCTCCCGCCTGTCCCAGAAGCTGTCAGCTTCTGTGGTGCACACTCTCCCCTGTGCAGACTAAGTTCCTATGTTCGGAGGAGTCCCGGAACCAAGATGGCTTCCGCAGATCCTGAGGCCAAGGGCTCCCGGGCCAGATGGACACCTGTCCTCTGGCCTGGAGGGTGGCTGGATGTCTAGGGCCTGAAAAGGGTGCTGCCTCAAAGGCTCTGTGGCTTCTGCCTGTCCCACAAGCTGTCAGGTACTGTGGTGTACACTCTCCCCTGTGCAGACTAAGTTCCTATGTTAGGTGGAGTCCCGAAACCAAAATGGCTTCCGCAGATCCTGAGGCCAAGGGCTCCCGGGCCAGGCAGACCTGTCCTCTGTCCAGGAGGTGGCCGGATGTCTTGAGCCCAAAAAGGGCGCTGCCTCAGAGGTTCTGTGACTCCCGCCTGTCCCAGAAGCTGTCAGCTTCTGTGGTGCACACTCTCACCTGTGCAGACTAAGTTCCTAAGTTCAGCGGAGTCCCGGAACCAAGATGGCTTCTGCAGATCCTGAGGCAAAGGGCTCCTGTGCCGGGTGGACACCTGTCCTTTGGCTGGGAGGGTGGCTGGATGTCTGGAGCCTGAAAAGGGCATTGCCTCAGAGGCTCTGTGGCTCCCACCTATCCCAGAAGCTGTCAGCTTCTGTGGTACACACTCTCATCTGTGCAGACTAAGTTCAGCGGAGTCCCGAAACCAAGATGGCCCCCGCTGATCCTGAGGCAAATGGCTCCCGGACTGGGTGGGGACCTGTCCTCTGGCTGAGAGGGTGGCTGGATTACCTGAAGTCTTTTTTTTTTTTTTTTTTTTTTTTTTTTTTTAAATATTTTTATTACATAATTTCCTCAATTACATTTCCAATACTATCCCAAAAGTCCCCCATAGCGCCCCCCACTTCCCTACCCACCCATTCCCATTCTTTTGGCCCTGGCATTCCCCTATATTGGGGCATATAAAGTTTGCAAGTCCAATGGGCCTCTCTTTCCATTGATGGCCGACTAGGCCATCTTTCGATACATATGCAGCTAGAGACAAGAGCTCCAGGGTTCCGGTTAGTACATCATGTTGTTAAGATCCCATGGCTGGTGTTGTGAGTAGCCGCCCTAGCTACTCCGGTGCTGGTCGGACCGGAAGCGGCTTGTGCCCCTACTCACGCCGGGTTTTCTTCTTCCCTAACTAATGCAGTCTCAGGTCCCACACGATTGGATTGGAGCAGACGCTGTGTTCCACTCACCAGAAGTCTTAAGCTCCCATGGCGGGTGTTGTGGGTAGCTGGCGGGTGTCAGCCAACTCTGCGCACTAGCTACCCCGATGCTGGTCAAGCGGAAGGGCTTTTTTTTTTTTTTTTTTTTTAATGGGATCCCAGACTCTGGCTTTGATTTGCAATTTGTTCTTGAGTAATCTTGGTGGATCCAGATTTTCTTGTTTTGATTTGTATATGTCTGTCTTTCTCTCTCTCTCTCTCTCTCTCTCTCTCTCTCTTTCTTTCTTTCTTATTCATTGAAGCTTCTATACATGTGACTTGCTTGTCTATCCCCTCATTACTCTTAGTACAATCTCTCATGAACACCTCTTCCTCACAACATCATGTTATTTTTCTTCTTAATAATCCGCTAAGTTCAATTCAATTAGTGTGATTAGGCATTCAAATTTCCCTTCAAGTATCAGGGGTAGGATGTTGGAAGCTCCTTCTCTATTCATGCTGGAAGTTTTAGCTGGCTTGACGTTGAGTAGGAAACCATAGCAACCCTGAGTTCATATGTGTAACAAGCATGTCCTGTCCAAAGGTCAGCATTTCATAGCACTCCCCTCTATACTTTGGCTCTAACAGGATTTTTGCCTCTCTGCCATAATGTTCCCTGAGCCTTAGAATTCATGCCTGGTACTTTAAGTAAGGTTAAAATCAATGTCTAGGAAAGTTATTTACCTTAGTGGAGATGCCTTTTTTATAAATATAGTAATTCATAAATTACAAATAGTTTTCTTGTTCCAGCAATTACTTTGTTTTACATTGTCTTGTTTTGAATATGCACCTTTTGTGTTTTTAACAACCAGTGCCCAATTTTATGTAATAAAAATGACTTTTTGTGATGAATGTTATTACTCAGGCAGTAGGGTGCTTGCTTGTCATCAGAAACCTTGGGTTTAATCTCCAGTGCCACATAAATGTTTATGGCTGAAACAAGTCTGGAATTCCAGCACCTGGGATAAAGAGGCAGATAGATCAGGAGTTCAGGGACAGTGTTGGCTATATAGGGAATTCAAGGCCAGCTTGAAATCTGTCAAACATTGTCTGAAAAACAAAGCAAATCATATAAAATTGACTTCATAATATGAAGTTCTTACTACAATTGTTATTTAGATTGGAGATTATAAAATAAAAGACAGACATTGGTGTCATATGGTTCTTTTGTTTCTTAAAGCACAAAAGTCAATTACTTGTATTTATCAAAAATCTAATATTGTACTCCATTTCTTTTGGGGAGAATGCAAAGAAATAACTATAATAAGGCATTTTGATTTTTTTTTATCATGAGACAGAACAGAAATAGTAATGATGCGGTGTCATCGGGATACAATATATTTCAGATGGTAGTCTCTGAAAGAACACAGGGTACCACATGAAACAAATATGAATAAGGGAGATAGCTCTAAATTGAGCATGAATATGAGTTCATTTTGTTTGTAGAAGAGCTGGACAGTTGATGGATGCAAAGACAAAGGTCAAAGACAGCTGTACGTAAACCAATAGGTATCAGTTATTAAAAAGTCTTATCTTGAGCAGCATAAAACAATAACAGCATGTTGTCATAGAAACGCCACCAGGAGAGTATGATGTGATAGCTGCCACAAAACTATTGTTAGGTGGTGATTCCAGTGTTCAAAATTATTCAGATGTGTATATGAGTGTAAAAATTACTGGTGGCAGGAAGTCCCTAGCAGACAAAGGTCTACTCAAGTCACAACCTTGTAGGTCATCTGTAGAAACATGTAAAGTTGCACCTTTCTTCATGGTTTCTTTTAATTACAGGTAAATAAATGGTTCACTATTACTTACTGATAGCACAGATAAGAGGGAAAATTTAGTAGATGGAGGAAACTCGAACTTCCAAACAGTGCTTGTATCTGGTATGCTGGGCTTGAAGTAAAGAGGGCTGTGTTTATTTGTTTGAAAGATCAGAGACCGGAGAGTTGGCTCAGTTGGCAAACTGCTCGCTTTCAGATCCACTCCATCCAAGTAAAATGCAATGGGTAGCGGTACACAGCTGCCAAATCAGCTCTGGAGAAGCAAAGACAGGTCCTGCCCTGGCGCTTGTTGGCCAGACAGCTGAGCTTAATAGACAAGTTCCAGTTCTTAGTGAGAGTTGCTGTCTGGAAAAGCAAAGTGGTTGGTACCTGGGGAATGACACCGGAGGCTGACCTCTGGAATACACATGCACACATAGACGGAAACACATCTCACACACACACACACACACACACACACACACACACACAGAGAGAGAGAGAGAGAGAGAGAGAGATCGAGCAAGAGAGAGAAAGAGGGAGAGGGAGTGCAGGAAGGAGAGAAGAGAGAGGTAAATAAATAAACAAATGGCCAGCGAAAACGAAGGAGAAAAATGAGAAGACAGGTAAAAGAAAGAAAAACTAGGAGGAAAATAGACTTATTTTCATAATATTTTTCCTATAGTCTCATCATTGCCTTTGTGAGGTGTGTGGCTGCTGCTGTGAATTTTGTCCCCAGGTCTGCAATGGAGCAGGTACCTACTATGCTGGGTTCTCTAAAAGAGCCTGTTATGAATCAGCCATGAATTCTGCCTGCTAGTTGTATCTTAGATAGAAACGACATATTTCAAAAAGACCACAGCTGTTGAAGATAACACCGTGGATGAGCCTGTTCCCCTGACAAGAGCAACATCATTTCTGTGACTCCATCTCTTAATTCTGGAAGCATAAAATTCATTGTTGATTTTGTATGAAAGGGATGATCATAGGTCTCGGATGCCTTTTGAATATGAACAATATTGTTTGTGTATCATATATTCAATGGTGAACAAAACTATTCTTACAAACTTTATATATTATACACACATGTATGGAAATATACTGTGAAACATATGTAGTGATATATAGAAACTTATTGTGAGCAATAATAGAGTAATATTATAGTGACTTGGAAGGTGTTGAATTGCACATGTGCATATGAAGAGCTGTCATTTGCTATTGAAAAGGGGTAATGGGCAAGACTATATAGAAAAAGTTATAGCTAGCTATTGATCTGTCTTCAACCTAATAACATTGTTTGCTAGGAACAATCTTACCTGCTCAGTGCCTAGCTTCCTGAGACACCAGTACTTTCTTTTATGGGCACTTCTGTCAACTGGGACTCCTGAGACACTGCTGTCACTCACAATATTTTATAAATGACAATGAAATCCCAGCTTAGAGTGTGCCTACATGAATATTGTCTGAAATGTATTTATGTATATGTGGATATAATATATTCTCATATACATAAATGTCTATGTAACATTTACATAGAACAGACTAGGTTTCCTTGAGTTGTCTTCTAACTTGTGTGTTTTCCCCATCTTGTTCCCTTCAAAATAGGTTAAGGAGATGGATATGCTCTCTGGTTTTAAAATTCTTTAGTGTGTTCAGTTTGTGCACACTCTTTTACCTACCTCTTCCACCCTGCTGAACCAACATTTGAACTGCTGTTAAGGGGAGACTGAGAATCAGAAATCCTGACAGGTGTGTGTGTGTGTGTGTGTGTGTGTGTGTGTGTGTGTGTGTGTAGGGAGGGAGTTAGTGCAAAAGAATTATAGTGTCCTTTAACAATGAACATAGAAAAGAAATCCAGGATAGAGGTGTGTTGTTGGCATATTCTAATGACAGGTTGTAACAGCCAAAGAAATTTGGCTGAGAAAAACCTCACAGCAACCAATCAATCCATCCCTCTGCCTCTGGGCAGAACCACACCTCAGAAATTCCAGACAGATGAGATCCTCCACCCAACAGGATGGCTCCAGGAGAGAAGGGTTAGCATTCCCCAGCACTGGTGTTCCAAGGGACTCCCAAGTATCAGTGTTAAGTACTCATCATGTAGAGCTTAATTAGCGCCTTCCAAACCACAGCACGTTTTACTGCATTTCTCACTGCTGTAGCCAGTGGGAAAAATCTGACCCACAAATGATTTCATTATCTCATGCACTAAAAGGAGGAACCCAGGCACACTGCTGGCAGGAATTATAGAGGTAGAATTTTGTTGTTGTTGTTGTTGTTTTAAACTGAGATGGAGTATATAAAGCTGCTCAGGTCTAGAGCATAGTGTGCTAATCTGCACTGTTTAAAAATAGATGAGGAATGAATTGGTTTTGTTTGTAATAGCAAGTGTGATTGGAAGACACTGAAAAATGAATTTCAAGGAATATGTAAAACAGCATCATTTAAAGTTGGAGAGCTAAGATGTCTAGCATTATTTACAGGAAAAAATGTCTTTAAAAGAAACAAGAAGTTAAATGTATCCATCATCTATCAGGTATCTATCTATCTATCTATCTATCTATCTATCTATCATTTATGTACCAGCTTTCTAATCTATCATGTATCTATTCACCTATTATCTATACATCTGGCATCTATCAATCTAGAATCTACCTATCTATCATCTATATCTATTTATCTATCTATCATCTATCAATCATTTATGTGTATATGTATGTATCTAACATCTATCTACCTATCAAACATCTGTCTATCTACCTATTAGTCAGCGTATCTACCACTGAGCCTTTCTAGTATCTACCTAATAAATCATCTGTCTACGTGCCTGTGGGGTTTTCTTATTAGGCAGTTTCACCTTTTCTGTTTCCCTCTACTCCAGCATTTGGTCTCATTCATTTATCATTCAAATATTCAGACTTCATTTTTTTTATTAGTCCTTTTAGGTTTGTAGAGAAGTTGAGCAGAAAACACAGACTGAAGATATTCTTCTTTTACGTAGTCTTACTTCCCCCATGAATACTGTAAGTACATAGAATTTAAAAATTTTTAATAAGGGTGTAGTGGCATGTCACTTTTGTTCTGATTTGAAATTAATTTTCATTTGTTTTACTGATTTTAAATGAATGAAGCCAATTCATATTACAGTGCATTTTCTTATTCCTATATGGAACTTCTTTTTATGAAGTGTTGTTTGTTCAGAAATTTGCATCTATAGTTTTAATTGGGTTGTTTTTGTCTTCTGGAGAGTCCTTTAGTGACAGGAACCATAAAGTCTCAGGTCAGGAAAGCTTTCTGAAGTCTGAAGGTTAGATCCACTTCCAAAGGCCTATGAACTAGGAACTCACAACCTTTAGGAGAGTCAGGGTGGCTTCAGGGGCTGGAATTGTATGTATCCTTTTCTCGTGCCAGGCAGGATTTAATAAAACCTGGTAGGATTATTTCTAGTGAAATACTTTCTCCTGAATGGGGAAGATAGCTCATTTGGTAAACTGCATGCTTGTAAAAGTGAGTATCTGTATTCAATGACCCGAACCCACATAAAAATGCCAGGTACAGTGATGTGTGTGTGTAATTCTAGTGCTGGGTGGTGGTGGTAGTGGGGTACACGAGAAGCTATAGTCAGTTATGGTCAGCTGCTCTAACCTAATTGATTAGCTGTAAGCCAATAAAAGACCCTACTCTGAGGAGGTGTATGATGGCATCTGTGGTTGCCTTCCTGCCTCCACATGCATTTATATCTACACACACACACACACACACACACACACACCTTTTTTCTGAGGATAGACCTTATTAGGAAAACTATAAGGTTTAGAGATATAGTCACTGACTTAGGATGTTGCTTGAACTCCATGTTGGAGTTAAAATGATTATGCATTCAAGAGAAATGGTACTTCAAATTTTATTTTAGAGATAGAAAGAGAGCTCACTCAGTCAGAATGATGAACTGAGTTTCATCCCCAGAAAACCCACGTGGTAGAAGGATAGAACCAACTTCTTCATGTTTTCTGACTTCCACACAAGTGTCATGGCATGGACTCTCTCTCTCTCTCTCTCTCTCTTTCTCTCTCAAACACATCTCTCTCTCTCAAACACATCTCTCTCTCTCTCTCAAACACACACACAAATGGATGCATGCGTGTATATACACATACACACACTTTAAAAAAAATTGACTCTTCTCCCAGGCTGGTGGTGAATATGATACAGCATATCTCACAGACAACTGTATAACTAGAGAACAACCAAGACGCCATAGTGTGCCTTTTTCTCAATATCAATTTTGGAGTTTCAAGTGTTAAAAGCAAGCAACTGGGACTTAGGATAATTCCATTGTTTGATAGTTTCCTCATATGTAGCCCACCCTAAGTGACAGAGCATCTGGAGATACAGGGCTGGATTTCCCTCATCCTCTGCAGGGGTCATGAGTGGATTCTTGATAGCTCTTTCCTGTGGAGACCCAGTGAGTTCCTGGAGGTAAAGCAGACCAACATGGGATCCCTGTGAGTAGAATCTTGGCCTGCTGTCTCATTAGAGACATGTTCTTGCTTAGCCTTGTCCACAGGCAGCATTCTGTGGTTCGTTAATTACTGGTTTGGTTGCTTCCTTTCTGCTGCCCTGACTCTCTAGTTTCTGCTCAGCTAGGTTGGGATTCCATGCTATGGTACTACCTTCTCTTCAAATCTCAGAGTAGTTGTTGGTACTAACCTCAGTTCCCTGGTTGATCTAAGGAGAAACTCAAGTTTTCACTGAGTTCAACCTATTTTCTTTTGGTGTAGATAGCGTGATGGTTTCCATGATCACAGCATAGCAGTCTAGAAATTGGAAGCTGAAATACACATTTTGAGTGTTCCCAATAACCAACCTACCTGCTTCCCAGTGGGCCGTGTTAATAGTCTCCCAGTCACACAAGTCACACAATCTATTTCACTTCTCATACAAGGAATTCTAAAATGTGTTACTTTTTCTTGTCAAAAATCATCCTCAATTATTATAAAGTAAACATTTTCAGATTTAAATTTATTTTAAGTGATACATAACACTTAAAAGTAAACCGTATCGTATTGACTCATGTTATATCTGTAGCTGCTTTTGTGATATTGAGAAATAAGCAGCACTTTATTTAATTCATGCAATTTGTGCAAAATAAATTTGATGTTGAAAATTATTAATGGGGTACTATGTGCTATTTTGATACACACAAATTATATAGTATTTTAAATTAGGTTACATCTATATTTAACTCATTGAAACTTTATTTCTATATGGGAAAACATGCATAGTCTTCTAGTTTATTAAAATACATAATGTAATATTGTAATCTGTGGTCATAAAAAGACGCAGTTTCTTCATTTCCATATATTTTAACAACTAATACTGCTTAATGTTTAATCAGATCAAATCCTCAGAGTACATCAAGATAACATATATTTCCTGAGTGTAGTTATGTTCAGATTCTCATTAAATACATCTGAGATACAAATCCATTCAGGGATATATATTCTCTCAAGCCAGACATAAAACCAATCTAAAACTAATAATGGGACTAAATTAGTGAATTTGTGAGTTTATTGAAAAAAATCATAACCATAATATGGTGGAAATACAAGTATAAGTATATTAATTTTTGTTCAGTTATCATTTCTATATTTCTACAGCTGATCACTTAGATTGTTGTGCTTGCTAGTTGAGTTGTATTTAAAAACATTTACACTTCATTTGGACCGATGGAAATGACTTGTGAACTATGTAGATGATGATATAATTATCTTCCTCATTTGTTGGTTGTAAATTATTCTAAAGCTCCAGCAATCATATTTTTGTCAACTCTAGTGTGTACATCAGCACTTTCTCTGCAAATGGCATGTTTTTCTCTGCTGGAATTTCACAGTTCTACACTCACTTGCCTCGTCAGTGAAGAAGGGAAATACATTATCAAGCTCCCATATGCTCCCTCCCCTGGTTTATATTTCCAGTGGTAAAAAATGAATAGCTAGAGGGCTGAGGAAAAGCTTGTCTTGAAAGCAGGAGGAACTGAGTTCAGTCCCCTGAGCCCTGTACAGCTGGGCACACTACTATACTTATATAGTCTGTGTGCACTTATAATGAGATAAGAAATAAACATAGGAAAATTCCCTAGACACATGGGCCAGCTAGCCTCGTGTACCCAGAAAAGAATACTACTAAGACACCACCTCAAACAGTGTGGAAAAGGAGACTAGCACTGGAATTTCTCTTCTGACTTAGTGTACCCCACATCTCATGAATGTGCATACACACACAAATCTCAAATTTATTAATTAACTAAATCTGTTGTAAATGTAACTTTTATTCACTAGATGTAATTGTCATCTCAGAGGCTTATTGCTGAATAAGCTTCCTCTTTCTAGTTCTCTCTAAACTCTGACTGACTGGTTCAACTCAGCTGTTTTGGCTCAAACAACTCTCCAAGCTGACTGATTCAAACTGGCTTCTCTTGCCTTCTCAATGAATTGTTTTTCTTGGAAAAACTGCCTCTGAATTCCTAACTGAACTGCTCTGAACTGAGCTCACGTGCACTGCATCAAACTGATTCACTCTGCACTGCTCTTTCAAGTTGCCTCTCTTTCCTGTGCTGGTCTCCTGAGAATTGGGCATATCCTACCTATGAGTCATTCTGTCAGATCTTTCTTTGATTTGTCCCTCAAAAAGCCCCTCAATCAGACATCACTTTCAAACATGGCTGCTTCCTTTTACAAACTAACTTTGCCTTCAGTGTTAGGGATTAAAGGCATGTACTCCAGGAATACAGAATACCATGTCTGTATTGTAATCCAGGGCATGACTGCATTCTAGCTGATCATATGTTTGGATGTGATCCCTTGCCAGAGCAGCCATGCTGCTGGATTAAAGTTCCTCTAAAGAACTTGGCAAAAACATATTAAGTAAAAAAGTAAAAAATTTAAAAATGGAAAGAAAAGAGAAAATAATAGAAATCCTTCGTCTCTGCATTGCCCCCATTTATGTTGCTAATGATTCACCTTAAAACATATAATGTGATACAATGCTTGTTATCACGATGCTTAACTTGATGTTTTTCAGAATTCTTGTAAATATACACATTTATGTTCATTGAAGCAAAGATTCTTGGTGTTTGAAAACTGACATATGTAAGGGTAGATGTGAAGACACTATAGGGATAATTCAAATTGATTTCTGAGCTGGTTCAAATTATTTTAAAATTATATCTGAGAAGCTCATAACTCTCTTTTCAACATCGAATTTCCATTCATTGACAGATGGAATGAATTGGCTAAGGGTGAATTATGTGGAACAACTGAACTTGTCAAAATAAAAACATCTTCTGTCATGAATAAAATAGTATACCTTCCCATGTGGAACTCACTGGAAATCATATATGCTGGAGTTAGAAAGGTGGTATCTCCATCATCTCTGTCTCTGTCTTTATTTCTATCTCTCTATAGGTAATATAAATCTATCTACATCTCATTATACATCTATACAGATAAATATCTATAATTGCATTGTTGACTTTTGTGATTGTAGAATAATAAATATTATGCACGACTTAAAATATTTCAATCTAAGTGCATTTTGTATATATACTCTAGATCATTAACAGGGAGATCTCTGTATCTCTGTCACTCTTCCCTCTTTCACTGTGTATGTATGTAGGTATGTATCTATGTAAGTAAAGCTATAGATACATACATACATAGATACATAGGTAGAGAGTGAGAAGAAATGAGAATTTTAGGAAAGAATAACAAACATCTATGGCTACATTATAGGTAAAAGTGAGGCTTTTAATGTGCATGTGTGTGTTTGTGTATATATGCTCACACACATGTGCATATATAACATGAATATATATGAGCCAGTTAGCTGGTTTGAAACTGAGTACTTTAGCTTTGTATTGAAGTGGCATGCCAATCCTATTGACTGCTGAATAAAACTGTAGTGCATAGATCACTTTGGTTTATGTGAGTTGAAAGGGTTCATTTTCAATGAAAACTTTGTTATTCTGAACAAATGCATTTTTATATTAAGACACATTGGATCAAAGGTATTTGACACTGCCGACTTTTAGCCACCACTAAACTGCAAACCAGATCTTCCCAGGAGCTATGCTTTGGACTTTTAGGGGGAACAATGTTTTCTATCTACCTTGCTGATGGCACTTTCTCTTGGCCACGTCCACACACATACCACACACTCAACCATCCATAAAGGTGAGTCAAAGTCTCCTGTGCTTCTCTGTACTATGTCCCTTGCTGAATCATACCCTTGCCGTGTGTATATCCGAATGGCAGCAGTTACTCTCATTGTTGCTTCTTTAATGATTATAGAGTAAGTGAATGCTATGCATGAATCCCCACATTCCAGTCTCCTGTGTTTTGTATATTGACTTTAGATCATTAGCAGGCACCCCTAAATACTATTACTGCCTCTCTTTTTAGACATGCAGCCTACAGCCTCCATATCTAGATGCAGGCACCATCACTTTTCCTTTCTAAAACTGGACAGACTGTCTCATAGAAAAGCTAAGTAAGTTTCACATAGGGCACACAGGCTATGTGACAGAGATAATGGAACTCAGGCATCATGTTTAATAATTCCCTATCCTTAGTACTACACTGTGAAGCCATGATCTTATGACAGTCCCTGCTATTATTGGTACACAGTCACCTAACTCTTCAGATTTAACCTGTGTAAAGGTTTTGATTTGACTCTTGGCATTCTTTTCCTATGCAAATCTATTAAAAGAATATTCTCTTGAAAACTGTCTATTTATTTTCAGTGATATGGCGATTTGACTTTATGTCTATGAGTGTGTGTGTGTGTGTGTGTGTGTGTGTGTGTGCTGTGAAAGTGTTTTCCCTTGGTGTCTGAGTGTCTGTGATGATGATATTGGTGAGCACTAGGAAAACTGCCTTCTATGTACATAAAAAATTCTAATAAACAATGCATCCAAAGTGCTAAAGGATGTCTACTCTTTTGTAGCCTGCACTCAGATGCAAGAACTTAAACATTATCTTAGGACATTAGCGCTTACAGCCAACTAAGCTGCCAAGTTCAGCAAATACTTGCTCAAACTACCCAATATATTTGCCATAGAGGATTGCAGATATACTGAATTTGAAGGAATGTTTTGCCCAATGTGCTATGGTTGAAATATAGATGTCTCCTCCAAAAAGGTATGTTGAAAATTAATCAGTATTATGATAACATTATTAAAATAATTTTTAAAGTCTGTTTTTCCTTCCCAGTCCTGCTCCCAGAATGATGACTCTGAGACAAATTAGTTATTATTTAATGCCTAGGACATAAGCTTTGTCTCATTCCCTGACTAGATCATAACTTCTTTAACCCATTAAACTATTCTTCAGTCTACCTCTTCTGCTCTTTTCTTCTCAATGTCTCTCTGAGTCCCTATGCAGTTTATGTCTGTCTTCTATCTTGGCTCCCATCTCATTCCATTCCCATCTCTTGGTCCTTAGCAGCTCTCTTTAAGCCTCTCTTTATCGCTTACTATTTCCCAGAATCCTCTCTTCCTGCCAGTGTCCCACCTCCTATTTCCTGTCTTAGCTCATTGGCCATCAGCTTTCATATTGACAGGTGATGTTTATAAGAGAGTCTCCTTATATAACATTAATATCCACGGTAATTATCTTTTTTGTTTTGTTTTTGATTTTGTTTTTTGCAACTCATAGATCATCCCAAAAATTTCAAATTTAAACTAGATAAAAGGTTTACCTAGATTTTAAAAAAATTTAAAAACCTTAAAATTTTTGTATCCATTAATTATAGCATACCATATCTATAAAATTTACTTTCTTCCTTATGCTCCAATGAAGGCATAATGAAGGAGTCAAGATGGTGATATGTTAAATAATATGAAATAATGGAAATAAGATGTTTTTCAACATTTATAAAAATTTTAAAGTGAATTCAAGGTTGAAATTCACACAGAGATTAAAGATTAGCACTGAATAAAATAGCTACTTTATTAGGTCTGTAGAGTACCTGGTATCTGCGAGGTGATGTCATTTGTACTTCAAAACTATGAAGGCTTTGTAATCACCTATGAGCTATATTTGATTAACCCATGTTAAAGAAGGAATGGTGTGTACTTAAAACAGTGCTGCAAGGACCTAGGGAAGTCATCACTTGAATCCAAGCAGCATGGCCCCCAAGGCTTTGGTTTTAGGTACTTTTATTCTATTTTTCCCTTCAGAAAATTTCTGATATTAATGGCTGGAAGGAATGGGAGTGGTATTAATTTTTCATGATCTTATCATCATCACTGTCACCATCACCATCATCATTCTTATACAGTAGAGAGAATGTAAATGTTTAGGGTTACTGGGTCTGGCCTCTCTGTGTCTTCATCTTCATTTCCAACAAATGAAGTTATGATGTTGTCCATTGATTAGTCTGGCAGGAAGATCTCATAACCTTGACTTTATCTCATAACCCCATTATACCAGGCACAGTCATGGTCATATCTGTTATATTCTGGGCCAGCTTCTCAGAAGACAGTTCTTCTGTCCTCTCTATGGCCATGCAATGTTTCTCCTATGTAGGTGGCCTTAAAGTGCCCAATGCTGCTCCTGATATCATACTGATATCTTGGAGACAAGGAAAAAGGTGTGTCTCAAGCCATCTTGCTAAGCCATCTTGATTATTAACAATGCTATTTTCATCCTGATGAGTGTCCATCTTGATGTGTATAAAGCCAAATTAGACATCGTAGGAAATAATAGTGGAGATTTCTTACCTTTACTGGGTAAGGAAACATGGCAGTTGTTTCCAAAGTAGTGACTTACTACCAAGCATGTACCCTGGGTTGAAAATAAACAGTTCCCTGCTCTTTCCTCTCAGCTGAGGGAAAATTGTCAACACACCCTTAGGCAGAGAAGTCAAAGGACCTAGAAGGCAATCTTATTGAAGAGCTCTACATATTAACATAAGAATTCATTTCAGGGGCTGGAAACTCCTGAGTTTGCTCCATTGAGACCATAATCTTAGAAGGCAGAATGATAGTAAAGTTTAGGTCAAGTACATGGTACGCATATTCTCAAAGGAAAAATGACAGAAAGGACACTTTAGTCCATGTTGTGTCATAAAGATGACACATAGAAATATGGTAGGACATGCTAAATTTGCACAGTAAAGATGGAAGACAGGAATACTTTGAGTCATAAAGATCATGGACAGAAGCTCCCTTTGCATACTCAGCGTTCTACAAAGTTTAAGCTAAAAAAAAAGAGTTAGTGATAGATACTTCAACAATGCAGTAATTCAGAGGTATGCTGCTAAAGTTGTGTATCCCTTAGTATACTAGGAAGCATCCAAAGGAGTTCTAATCCTCAATGTGCTTTGTGTAACTTTCTTTTCCTTGGCCAGGCTCCTTCTTCCCCATCTGACATTCTTAGCCCAAGAACAATAAAATCAAATATGTATGTGGGGTTTAGAAGAAGACCCATACCTCTTCTTCTCTTCTCTTCTCTTCTCTTCTCTTCTCTTCTCTTCTCTTCTCTTCTCTTCTCTTCTCTTCTCTTCTCTTCTCTTCTCTTCTCTTCTCGTCTCGTCTCGTCTCGTCTCGTCTCGTCTCGTCTCGTCTCGTCTCGTCTCGTCTCTCCTCTCCTCTCCTCTCCTCTCCTCTCCTCTCCTCTCCTCTCCTCTCCTCTCCTCTCCTCTCCTCTCCTCTCCTCTCCTCTCCTCTCCTCTCCCTCTTCTCTCCCTTCCTCTCCCCTCCCTTTCCCTTCCCTTCCCTTCCTTTCCTCTTCCTCCCCCTCCCCTCCCCTCCCCTTCCTTCCTCTCATCTCTCTCTTTTCCCTCCTTGTCTCTCATTTTATTTACATTTTACTTTGAAACATGGTGTGACACTGAGCCCAGACTGGCCTGGAACTCCCTAAGTAGATCAGGTTGGCTTCAAACTCACAGCAAGCCTCTTGCCCGAGCATCTCAAACTCTGGGTTTTTAGGGGTGATTCAATCTTTGCACCTAGCTCATTCTTATGGCGGATTCCTGAGCAAGTCCATTCAGAACCTTGGAGGTCTTTATGGGTGGTTAGACTCCTACCTAACTAGTCAGATGATCAGTTTTCAGGTGAATTCTGGGCATGTGATCTGCTCTGGAAATTTACATATAGGTCAGAACATGGAGGTTCCATTCATCTCTCTCCTCTTGAGAGAAGGCCTTTGGGGACAAGGTCAAATGTTTCATCTTCAGCAAACACAAGCTTTATTGAAGACAGATTTTAGATTTGTGAGGTTCAATGCATTCGAGATTCATATTTGTACAGTATAAAAAGTTATATGAACAAGAAAGATTCAGAATTGCTCTTTTATTTGTGGTGGTAAAGGGTTTAATGGATAGCTATATTAACACGCCTCAGGGAGAAACTGGGCAATTATGCAGCTTGTACCCTGGGTTGAAGACAAACAGTTCCCTGTTCTTTCCTCTCAGCTGAGGGAAAACTGTTTGTCAACACAGCCTTCGGCAGAGAAGTCAAAGGACCTAGAAAAGAAGAAGCAGGTGGTGAGGGCCAGATTCCTCAGTTGTTTCAGCAAAGAAGAACTAAAAGAAACAGTGACACAGCCTAGAGAATGAGAAGAGCTCACAGGAGGTGATTCCATGCGATTCTCACCTGCATCTTGCATCTTCCACTACATCTTGTGGTAGGAAGTTCTCCGTCTGCCCTGTATGAAAGCTTATCCCAGTGTTTGCCTTTCCTGCTTCCTTTCATGTAACAGAAGGTTCAGCGGTCCCTTTAATTAGTCAGAGCAATTTCAGCTTAGTTGTTACAATTGTTTTTGTGACGTGTTACTTTTTATTCCAATATTTATTTAAGTGGAACTTTTTATGTCCTCTAGCTCAGTAGTTAGATGACTGCAAAATCCCTCTTAGTAAATTAAGTTCTCTCCCTTTTTAATCCTCACCTCCACAACACAACCCTAGCTACAGCTTTAGCAGATTCCAGTATTAGCCCCAGAGAATGAATAAAAGGAGAGACAGTGGTCAGAAAAGTTCTTACTGAGCTAGCTATCTTCCTGAGCTGTGGCTCTGCAGACTTTTAAGTCCATACCTAGACCTAGGTTCTTCCCTAGGATATTTGAATCCTCCCTGAACTGCTCAGTGACCCCTGGGAGGTATGGCAGCAGTGTCTTTCTGAAAGCCCAGTCACCTGACTTCTTCTCATCATTTCATGCCCACGGTCACTGTTGCTCTTAATAATTTTCAGGAAGACTTGGATAGCTCTCTTTCTTCTTTGTTGTGGTTTGAATATGAAATATCCAGAAATGCCTCAAAAGTTTGGGTACCTGACCGTTACCTGATGGCACTGTTTTGAGAGTCTGTGAAATCATTAGGAAGCCGAATTTGGTGGAAGAAATGGGGCACTTTGGATGGGCCTTTGAAGGTTGTACTTCACACCTGGTTCTAGTCTCTCTCTCTCCCTCTCCCCCTCCCCTCCCCCTCCCCTCCCCCTCCCCCTCCCCCTCCCTCTTCCTCTTTCTCTCCTTTTCTCCTTCCCTTCTTCTTTGACTTCCCCTTTCTTTTCTATCCACCTAGAAACCAAGAACAGCCTCTACCACATGCTCCTGCCTCTACCGTGATCTGCCCAAACACAGAGAGCTAAATAATTATACAGAATCTGTAGAAACACTTATCTAAAAAATCTCCAGCCCATATTTAGTTAAATCTCTCACTGTTACTGTGAAATTCCCATAGAAAAAGCAATAAGGAAGGGTTTATGTTGGCTCTTGTTGTAAAGGTATAATTTACAATGACTTTTAGGAAAAGCAGCTTAAAAGTATCAGAGGAAGGAGCATGAGGATGGCTGCTCAACTCTGGGAAGATCAGGAAGCAGAGAAAGGAATTCTGGTGGTGAATATTTCCTTTTTATTCAGTCTAGCATTCTAGAGCATGAGATGGAACTGCCCATATTCAAGAGCAATCTTTTCCCCCTCACTCTTGGTGGTCTTTCCTTTTTACTTTCATTTAAAAATTTCATTTAACTGTGCACATGTTGGGGGGGGGACACACACATGTGTGAGTTCAGGTGCCCTTAGAGGACAGAAGAGGCCAGTAAGTTGTCCAATGTGGGTACTGGGGAGAGAACGCAGGTCCTTTATAACAGCGGCTAGTAAGCACTCTGAACCTCAGAGTGATCTCTCCAGCCCTGTTCTAGGTGCTTCTCAGTCCATTTAAGTTGACAATTGAGATTAGCCATAATACTCCCTACAATTGTATATCCAAGCAATTTTTTGTCACAACAGTGCTAAATATAACAGAGAAAATGGATATCAAGGAAATAGGCTTGAGGCTGAGACTAAATCTGACCTTGTGTTTCTTTGTCATTTAGAGTTTGAGTGGGAGGAATTCAGAAGAGACTGGGGATACAGTGTAAGAGGACCAGAGATGCTGTATGCAGAGCTTAATGAGTGATTCTGATATGGGCCAGTAGATGACAACTCCAAAAAGAATGTTTGCCCTGTGAACCTTCAGATGGAATGAAAACTCAATTTGCAATTGAACTATAAAACCATCTACTTTGTATTCTGAATGGGACTGAGTTTAAAAATAGTGTGTTAGTAAATGGGATGGAGCAATTTACAACACAGCATAGCATGTAGGGTATGATATGGATAATGCTGACTGTTTTTAGCAAAGTTTACAATAAGCGCTGGGAATAAGATGGGGAGTAGAATGATTTGAAAAACACACAATCTGACCCCTGGAGGTGTTGAAAGTAGTCAATAAAGAGGATGTGGTTGTTAAACAGACTAACATCAGCAAACAGAAGCCAAACACTTTGTACCAAACCAGTTGCACAGACATTTTGATGGCATCTCAGGAGTTCGCCAGAGCCCATCTATTGTAGGCTTCCAGACGCAAACTGCAAACTCATTTGAAATATTTGTTCTGGAAAATATGACAGCTGCTGAGGAACATGGTCATACAAGACTTCCCAGGGAAGGGTTATCACAAGTTTACTTGTCCAAAGACTTCAATACTGCTGCAGACATGGCTGTGTTGAAGACATTGTCTACATAAGAAGACTTTGGCACCAGCCCTGTCATTCTAGTTTTACAGCTAAGCAGGAAACAGGGGCTACAGGATCCTGAACTATTCCCTTATGATTTTAAAGGAATTACAGGGAGGTGAGGTGTTTAAGGTGAGATTCTGTGCAAGGGATCCTTGAGAAGGCCAAGTATGAAGCAATCGGGGTGAGACACAAGACACAATGTTGGAGAAGTTTGGAATGTAGAATGTCTGCTGGGGAAAGGGGGGTGTGATACAGGGAATCATATAAAATAAAGGCCATATGAGCCCAAACTGACCTGGTAGTAGGGGTGGGATGACCAAGAACATTGGAGCTAACATCCCATGTATGCCAAACATCAATCTATAAAACTTAATGTTTACTCTGCTGACATTCAGTCTTGGCTTGAAAATGTACAAAGAAGTCACTAATCTTTATTTTAATATTTTTATTACATATTTTCCTCAATTACATTTCCAATGCTATCCCAAAAGTCCCCCATACCCTCCCCCCCACTTCCCTACCCACCCATTCCCATTTTTTTGGCCCTGGCATTCCCCTGTACTGGGGCATATAAAGTTTGCAATACCAAGGGGCCTCTCTTCCCAGTGATGGCCGACTAGGCCACCTTCTGCTACATATGCAGCTAGAGACACAAGCTCTGGGGGGGGGGTGGTGGTACTGGTTAGTTCATATTGTTGTTCCACCTATAGGGTTGCAGATCCCTTTAGCTCCTTGAGTACTTTCTCTAGCTCCTCCATTGGGAGCCCTGTGATCCATCCACTAGGTGACTGTGAGCATCCACTTCTGTGTTTGCTAGGCCCCGGCATAGTCTCACAAGAGACAGCTATATCTGGGTCCTTTCAGCAAATTCTTGCTAGTGTATGCAATGGTGTCAGCGTTTGGAAGCTGATTATGGGGTGGATCCCTGGATATGGCAGTCTCTAGATGGTCCATCCTTTCGTCACAGCTCCAAACTTTGAGTTACAAGTCCTTAAAGAAAAACAGGAAAACACATCCAAACAGGTGATGGAAATGAACATACTAGACCTAAAAAGGGAAGTAGACACAATAAAGAAAACCCAAAGTGAGGCAACACTGGAGATAGAAACCCTAGGAAAGAAATCTGGAACCATAGATGCGAGCATCAACAACAAAATACAAGAGATGGAAGAGAGAATCTCAGGTGCAGAAGATTCCATAGAGAACATCCGCACAACAATCAAAGAAAATACAAAATGCAAAAGGATCCTAACTCAAAACATCCAGGAAATACAGAAGTCACTAATCTTATGGTTTCTTAACCAGCAGCTTTTTCTCTTCCATTTTTTGAGTTCTGATTTGAAATTGATTCTTATGGTGGCAGCAACAAGCCTGGTTGAGAGGGGAAAAAGAAATGGCAATACATACATTTCTTCAGATTACTTGCAAATAGAGATGATCAATGCAACCCAGTGGTGTTTGTTGACTGCAGCTTCTGAAGACCTTTCTTTAGATAAGACCAGAATCCGCCAGCAGTCTTTTACTCTCTTTTCCTTGGCTGAGAATATGAACTTGTTGCTAACCTTGGGACACCGAGTTACATTTACAAACCAACAGAGTCAAGGATCGCTTACTGGATGGTCCTGATTGGCCAACACATGTTTCTGGTTGGTCAATACCAGGTTTGAGAATTGTTGTTCTATCAAAAATGTAAAACCCTCATTGGAGTAGTTTTAGATTTGTTATGGTCTAATTTTCTTAGTGTTAAGTTAGGGAGTAGATATGAGACATTGCTCGAGAAGAATCTATCATCAAGTTCCTTGGTTGCAGAAGCACCATCCTAGAAGTATTGCAAAGCATAAAAGGCAACAAACATAAAGACTTCTTAATGTAATTTTGTGTGTCGTTGCCAATCATATTTATTTCATATAGTTCTGTATACCAAAAGTAGGTTATTTGACTGAAAGGGAGCATAAGACTTAAATTTTAAAAATGGTTAGTGGTTCTTTGAAATCATCTTGATTCACTTTTAGGTATATTCTTTTTATAATTGTATATGTGATATGCCAGGAATTTATATCTGAAATGTTTCGTCTCTCAGTCATAGTTCTACAGTCAGTAACTGTCCTGACTGAACATGTGTCAGTCATCTTACCCACATTTATGTGGCTGTGAATTAGTAATTTGAAATGAAAGAACTTTTTATTGAGGTTTAACAAGATGTACTGTTTGTATTAATGCCTGCTAAAGCTTAGTCACTATCTTGAGCATGCCCTCTGCTTTATTTCCAATTTGATAATTTTAAATTTTCCATGAATCTTTATCTGGTGTAATATTTCTCTAAAAGTTTCACAAAGGCAATGCCAGGTATAGAATATGTTTTCCTTCATCTTGTGGTCAAAAGCTTTTTAAGGTTTGCTTCTCTAGCATCCCCTATTAATAAGTACATCTTCTGGGCCAAGCTGCTATCTCAAATAAAGTGGAGTATCTTACTGAAAACTGTGATAAGGGGAAATGTCAGGGATTATGGGCAAAGACACCTGAAAAGTCCTAATGTCCCAGTGTGGCTTCCTTCTCATCCCTTGTTCTATGTGAATCTTAATTCATTCTTCTGAAAACATGAACATGTCTATTTGATATTTTATCCATGCTATTCTCTTGTAATGGAGTTTTAAATTTTCCATTGCCAGCCAATTCACCACTCAGGGAACTTTAACATCTGATTCTGGAGAGTACTACCAAGGCTTCTAAAGCCCCCTGCAGGGGTTGTTTCATAGATCCCCAAGCTGTGAAGCTACACAGGGCCTCCACAAGGTTTAGTTTAATGCTAATGTCGGTAACAGTTGAACAATGGGTTCTATATCTCCTGTCACACTTGGCCCTGAAAACTGTCTCCCTCCTGAGCTCAGTCCTGACTCCTCTTCAGCTGAAGGCCTAACCCCTTGTATGATAAGTGGAATTGTTGCCAACTTGTCTTCTTATGGTACTTTCCCAAAGGATGTCATTATTTATTTCAGGATATTATATTAGCAAACAGGTCCCTGGAGTTTTAGATTTTTTATATTCCATTTTATTGACATTATCTTTTGCAATAAAAAAATGAAGGTTATGCAGTTTCCTATTACTTAAAACTGTGTTCTAATAGGAAACAATCCTTTTATGCTATAAACAGACTCTCTTATTTTACATAAACCATATTTATCTTCTTACTCCTGTAGATCAGTCATAATTGACTGTAATTCTATGTAACATAAAGCAGCTAATGACTGCATCAAAGAAGATAAAAATAATGGGAGAATTTGTGAAATTTGTTTGAGCCCTTTTCCTTTTCAGGCTACATATTGAATAAACTGATATTGAATTTGGACTTTAAGTGAGAAAGTCTGTAGAGGTAAAAATAGCTGAAATGCTAAAAAGAAATATTATGTTATCACAGACAGAAGGCTAACATATGATTGTTACATATTGAGATAAATTGCAAGGTTCTATTTTCTCTCAATTGATTCCTGAGTAAGATAAATTTGTTCTTTAGAAAACACACAGCATAAATCAATGGCCCTAATATTGTTCATGTCCACAGTGGCTTTCACAGACCGATATTCTAAAGGATTCAAGGGGTTGATACAGTTTAGCTCCCATGGAAGACTTTTTTTTCCTTAATTGCTTCAGTGAATAGTGACTAATGGGGAGGTATGATGAATTTCTGTCAGCTTTTTGAATAGCTACATATTTTCACAGGTCTCTTCTATCAAGATGTATCCCATGCTAATATGTAAAAGAATTAAACTAATGCTTTGAAGATATGTGCTATAGATATATTTTGTGAAAGAATGTTTTTGTTAAATTCCAACAAAGCACTTTACTAGCTTTTTAAAATTATTATTATACTGTATAACTTTTTTCAGCCTCTACTTTTAAGTTCATTTTTATTTTGTTTTGTTTTTTAAATCATTTTTCTCTGCTTCCTGTGAACTCCACCATTTTGGTAAGTTATGAAAGTCGTGTAAGACTTAATGATTCCTGTCTCCCACAAGGGAGGCAAAGGGCAGATGTTTCCCATCCCAGAGACCACATCTCCCTTTGACTCCTACTTAGCAGCTTCATGTGTTTTCTTTTGTGTACAAAACACATTAAATATTCCACAGGACATCTTTACAAAGCAAATGTTGTATTATTTTATTCTCTGTGAACTTTAATTGATTTCTTTGCCTTAGTACAAAAAAGCATGTGTTAATCTTTCTAAGTCATGATTCCTTTTGAAAATCCGACTAGAACCATGACTTCTTTCTCACATACATACCCTGGTTACAATTTCAAGATGTCCATTGGTCACTGAGGATTCTACATGACCAAATATTACAAATGCCTGCTAAAGTCTATCATTTTTCAGTTTTATGGATTTTATACATATTGTTCCCAGCATTGTTCTTTTAAACAAACAAACAAAAACCAAAAACAAACAAAAAAGCCAACCTTTTAAGTCCATTCTGCCAATTCTTTAACCACACCTGTTTGTAAAAAGTATCATTTTGTGCCAAGTGTTGTTGTTGTAAGAACCCCCTTTCAGGGACCCCCACTCTAGTCTCAGGAGAGAGAGCGCACCCAAAGAAACACGAGAATCCTTCTTTCTGCAAACACATGAGGTAATTTGATGACAGAGCTCCAGGTCAAAACATATCTCATGCAGGAGGCAGAAGATTCGACCCCGAGGTTTGAAAGCTAGGGGGTTTTATGGGGTAAAGGGCTTAGGGGTGGGGAATTTAGCATAGCGACACATTATTGGCTTATTCAAACATCAGCACAAGAATACGTGCAGGTCAGGGTGTCAGAGTTCTGTGAGTTGTTGACTCAGTTCATATAGCCCTGTTATGTCTTCACATTCCTCTTTATCTTTATGGTCAAGCTGTTCCCAGGAATGTTTTAACTATGGGGCATGCCCAGGTTTGTTCTTCTTTGTTCTCAGCCCCAGGCAGCCTCTAGGCTCACAAAAAACCAGCAATTTCTGAGTACTTTATATGACTTACAGGTCTTGAAATTTCATCTTTCTTTCATTGTCATGTGCCTTTAATCCCAGCCCTCTGGAGGCAGAAGCTGTCAGATCTCTATAAATTCAAGGCTAGTCTGGTCTATATAGTGGGTGAATTCCAGGGCAATCATGAGTGCAAAGAAATTCATGTCGTGTGTGTGTGTGTGTGTGTGTGTGTGTGTGTGTGTGTGTGTATAATTTTCATTTTTAACCTTTGCTTCTGGTATTCATATCCAGAAACTTGTTTATTGACTTATTATAAGAAACATGAAACAAGCATGCATTCATGTAGCCAAAAAGGAATTAATGCTTCTCTTTTATGTATTGTAGAATCTTCAGAACCAAATCTGAAAAGAGTTTACCACTCATGATTTTATTAATATTAATTACTGAGGTTAGACATATTTTATATTCTAAGAACTAAATTTTTATTATCTTTCATTGCATTTAAAACTTCATTATCTTCTTTTTCATTTTTTTATTGTTGCCTAATTTTTAGCTGATAAAACAACCTAAGTTGACAAAGAGTAAATAATTTACTGAATATCATAAATAGCTAGAAAATTAACAGAGCTTGGCAACAAACCCAGGATTATCTGACTTTATAGCAATCAGGGTAATCAACGAATGTCCTTGCACATCTTAGTGTCTAATCTCTTATCTATCTTTCTTTCTTTCTTTCTTTCTTTCTTTCTTTCTTTCTTTCTTTCTTTCTTTCTTTCTTTCTAAGTTAATGGTCTTTTTATTGGAAAAAAAAAGACTAGCATTTACAACCTGGAATGGACATAAATTATCATTTCCTGAAAAGCAATGTTGATGGTGTGCTCAAGTCCACAGACACAGCCTACTCTGCTGGCTCTCTTACCTTTCTTAATAGGAAAAAAAGAGAAAGAAATAAAGAAAGGAAAATGAAACCTTTCCTGCATCCATTTACCAATTCAGGGATAATGGATCTTGTCAACTAATGCATGAAAGGAAGAGGAACCCCCCCCCCAAAACAAAACAAAAACAGTGACAACAAAAAGGTATACCTAAAAGTTACAATGATATGGGAGCCAGGAGTTATTTGCCTTTTTCCTCATGGCATGGTTGGCATATGAAATTTCACATGAATTTTATCTCAAGCAAAAAAAGGAAGAAGTATGCTGTGGTAAATTGTATTTGGGGATTTCTACTCCCATTAGGTCATTTAGTTCCCCGATAAAATAACTAAACCTTTCTATTTATAATAATCCCTAAAGCACTAGAGCTGGGCAGATATCAATCCTCTGTGCCACTTTGTCTACTTCCCTGTCAATAACCCTAAGATATCACTTGTCGTGTTCCACCTCTTCTGCTCTTACTCCAACAGGACGACCTTCATGGCCACTTCTTCCTTCTTCCTCCTCTTTCTTCTTTTTCTCCTCATGGTCCCTGACTCAGACCCCAAGCATGGTAACAGAAGCCCCACCTCTCTTCTGCCCAGCTATAGGCTGTAGGTATCCTTACTAATCAATCATGGATAACTTGTGGGAGGGACGCAAGGTTCATATAATAAAAGCTGTTATATGTGAGGATTTGTTCATCTTGGAGCAACCAGATATTGGAGTACAGAATTTAGCCTTTGAATAAAACAACATCAGACCAACCTACTATAGCAGTATAGCAAAAACTTTTAGGCTTCAGGGACTTACAGAAATATATCCATACAGTATGATTGGCAGTCCAACACAGTATACAAAGTACAGAAATCAGAATTAGAGGGAAAACATGTCAGACAGAGTTGTAGTCCTCGTATCAGAGACCTCTGAACCGAAATGTTTGCAGACATTTTAGTAGCTGTTAGTGATGCTGGATTTGACACAGACTGGGGACAAAGTAAGAATAGTGGGTGGCCAGGACAGAAGAGTTGTATTTGATTGAGACAAGTTATTTTTTATTATCTTTACTACATTTTACATAATGAGACATCAATGCTTGCCTTTTCCTTTTGGGTGGGAGGCTCTGTTAGTTGGAGAACCAATAAGAACCAAGACCTGAAATGCTCCAGAGGACTCTGGTTCCTCTCCATTTTATTACAGTTCACATGTCCTCCTGGCTCAGGTGTCCTCTGGTTTGTCCCCACCCTTTCTGCTTAGCTTGCGTTTTTTATTCTCCTTCTCTTCTATTTGTTTTTACACTTTCTGTTTACTCTTGGTTTTGTACCTGTAGGTTTGATGTTTCTGATCTGTATCTCCCCTCTCTCAGTGACCTAACACTCACTCATTGTACCCCTGAGGTCACTGCAGAGATCACTCCATCTTGTATCACGTGTTTCTATCACCACATTTCATCTACCTGGGATGCAGACATCTTAATGAATTACTGAATAGCCAAGGCTCTTGGTCCTTTCCTGGACTGTCATGAATTAGAAGAACACCAGAGCCATCTATGCACAGAAAGGAATGTTTGTACCTATGAACCACTGTGTTAGAATAAGACAAAACCTTTGTTATCCAAGAATGGAAACAGCTAACAAGTCCTACAACAACAGCATTGTGTCAATAATCAGGAGGATCTTGAATGGAGTGAGAATAAATTCTGCAAGATGGGGTACTCAGGTATGTGGGTAATAGTAAGGAAGAAATAAAGGAGTCAAAAAAATGACAGTATTATACACCATTATAGGTACAAATAGATGCTGCTCTTTTGTGACTGCTGTGATTTGTGCATGGTTTCTTGTTTGTAGATGATTGCGACTGGCTTAAGGTTATGACTTTGTTCCTTTAGCTTACATTGTCCCGCCTTTCCCCTCTTGTTTTACAGTTGAACATGCTGTTCTATTTATGATTTGACTAGGACCCTAACCAATGCCTCATGCATACTTTTCTCAATGGTTTAAAAACAAAAAATGTTTAAATGAGTGTGTTTACAGTAGAAGTTAGATAAAATGTCCAGTAAATTGTTCTTAAACTTTTCTTCAATTTGGATATGCATGATGTAAGGGCAGTTAACTGGTTTCTGTTACTTTCAGTTATGTGATTATATGCAAGCTGAGGTTGGAATTTTTCTCCTTTACTAAATCTATTTGAAGAATTCTGCTGAGGGTAATTAAACGTGGTACTTCCTTAGAATGTTTGTTATTATTCAATGTAATTCATCTCTGTAAAGTGCTAGAGTGAGCCTCCTTTGAAGGACTCCTCTTTGCTGTCAAGGTGGAATTCCCAACATTGTTTCTTTGACCCTGAGGTCATTCCCAACCCCCTTTCTTGAGCTGTGGGAAAGAAAGGTCAGAAGGCTGTGTGTCACTCATTTTAATGTATGCCAGCCCACCTAGTAGGTTGCAATATTTCCTCCGGGAAGTTTTCATTCATTTGACATCCTGAAGGGTTAAAAAAACAGAGCCAGAGTATTATAGAGTTGTTGCTGATGTTGCCAAGGAAACCAGAGAAGGAATGTTTGAGTATCTTGTTTCTCCCTAAATCCACAGGGGTGTAGCTTGTTTGGAGTTTTGATGTCCTCTTGATTCTTGGTGTAGTTTCTCCATGGGAAGGTTTCCGGCTGGGCCAGGACTCCATGGAAGCCAGCAGTGAGGATCACAGGCCCATAAAGCTCTGTCAGAACTGATTTTGCACCTTCCTCCAAAAAACAGGCTAAGGGAAATTTGGTTTTATTATAAAAATAAGAAAAAACAGAGACAAGAGGAGAGGAAGAGACTGGAAGGGAGGGAAAGGGGAGAGAAGGAAAGGGAGGAGAATAGAAAATAATTTCTAAAGTTTCCTCCCTAAATATTGGCTATAAATCATTTTTCTCCAGATATTAATAACAGCAGCCTCTCTTAGTGTTTTTTCCCACAATAAATAAATGGTTTTGAGTAGCAACATCATGGGGAGATTGAATATACGTGGAGATTGAATATACGTGGAGATTGAATATACGTGGAGATTGAATATACGTGGAGATTGAATATACGTGGGAAGAGAAACAGCGATGGTCTTTAGAGGTTCTAAAGGTGCAGGATGTTGGGATATGATGGGATGGACTTACTCGATAGAGATTTCTACTGCTTTCCATGGGTTATAAACTGAGTGATGTCATCTTCTTTAGAAGATATATATCCAAATAAGATAAATATAGAAAGAATTCTGAGCTGGTATCTCAAAGTAGTCGTTTGTTTACATTTGAATTAAGATATTTTGAGCAGTTGATACTATAAGATAATACTGATTCTTTTTTTTTTTAAAATGTTTATCAAAAGGATGAGCAGGCAAAGGACATAAGAATTTCTGTTCAGATTATTTAGAAAGGGAAAACATTCACTCATGAATTCTGCTTTTCTGTCCTTATCACATGCATACACACACACACACACACACACACACACACACACTCCCAGAGAGCTATTACATGCATTTAGCAGTTGTCTTCTGTGTCTCCCAAACACTTGAAATTACTTCATTTTACACAGACAGGTAAATGCTTTACTTTTATTTAGAAATAAATCATGACCAACCCAAAGATACAACACATATCTAGTGCTATTAATAACTTGCAGGAATAAGGATACAGTTACAATTTAGAATTAAGATGGCTGTTTTCTGAGAAGAATGCTTATTTTTCTATAATTGTTTTTATGCATTATTTTAGACTAACCTTACACCTCAGTTCCTCTTGGGAGAGAGAAGAAAGCAATCAAAAGTGGGGGAGGGGGGACGGAGGGACCTGGAAGAGAAAGCGGATGGGGGAGGGGAGGATAGTTGGGGGGAAGGGAATGTGATCTGGTATTGGGTGAGGGGAAAGGACTGAAGCCCTGAGGACCAGCAGAAAGAATGAAAACAGTCAATCTATGGAGGTAGGAGGCTGGGAGGATCTTCCAGAATGTACCAGAGACCTGGGAGGTGAGAGACTCTCAGGACTCAAAGGGTGTCAGGACTTAGTTGCAATGCCTGACAGTAGGCAGAGGGAACTTATAGAGCCCACCTCCAGCAGGAAGACAGGACATCAAGTGAGGGTTGGGGTTGCCATCCCACAGTCACAACTCTGACCCATAATTTTTCCTGTGTGAAAGAATTACAGGAATGGAACTGGAGAGGAGCTTGAAGAAAAGAAGGTCTAGCAACAGGCCCAAACAAGGATCCAGCTCAAGGGGAGGTCCGAAGCCCTGACACTATCACTGAGGCTATGGAGTGCTCACAAAAAGGGACCTAGCATGACTGCACTCTGGTAGACCCAACAAGCAGCTGAAAGAGTCAGATGCAGATATTTACACCCAACCAATGGACAGAAGCAGCTGACCCCTGTTGTTGAATCAGGGAAGGCTGAAAGAAGCTGAGGAGAAGGGTGATTCTGTAGGAGGATCAGCAGTCTTAATTAATCTAGATTCCTGAGATCTCTCAAACAATGGACCAACCCGGCAGCATGCACCAGCTGATATGAGGCCCCCAACACACATACAGAAGAGGACTTCCAGGTCTGTGTTCATTCAGAGATGATGCACCTAACCCTAAAGAGACTGGAGGTCCCAGGAGACCAGCAGAAAGAATGAAAAGGTTTAGAGGTCAGGTAGAGTCAGGGATGGTGACACCCATGTGGAGACAGGGACTGAGGAGATATTATGGGATGTGGAACAGTCAAAGGGTGGATGTGGGTGGGGAGCAAAATATGGAGAGTAAAAAAATTAAATAAATAAATAAATAAGCATTTAAAAAAGAATTTCTTGGTATATATTGTAGCTCCTTTAAATATACACATAAAGTATTGAATATAAATTATAAAATAATAATTTAAATCCTATTATTTTTAAGTAGAAAAATAATAGGTTGTTTCTAACCTGCCTTTATCCTCCAACAGGTGCCACTGAATGGTTGCAGCGTGTAAATGCTCCAGTTAAGGGGTCTTTAAATCACCATTTCCTCTATAATTGAACATTTAATGAACTCAGTGCCTTTTTATGTGCATGGTGAGAATGAGCTACCCACACTCCAGATTGTGGTTGCTTTACTGTGTAGCATGGAAACAAGCATAAATCAAGATGCGAAAGTGTGGCAAGAAAGCAATCAAGAAAGCTTTTGTAAAAGTTTCAAGTAGCGTTTTACTTTTTAAAGAAATGATGCAGTTAGAAATGAAGGCAATTGATCACCAACCAGAGGCCAACTATTGCATCCCATTTCTTAACCTGCCACTTTTATAAATTGCTGAGGTCTGACAAAGGAGTAGGACTGTGTCTTCTGGTTTGGGTTTCTTTTAAGACAGTCTGGGACCAGGCCTCGATGTAGGAAGTCCATTTGAGTCTCTGGAAGCAGAAAAAGAATATCAGACAAAGCAAGAATAGGAAAGAACCAGTATTACAATGCTGGTGACAGCACTACTGGAGCATAAAAAAACAACTTAATATCCAAAAGAAGCTTTGCAAGGATTGTTTGCCCCAAACAGGAAGCAAGGTAAGATCTGTCTGTCTCTTGGCCTGTCAGTTTCCCTTGGTTGAAGACAGATTGTTAACCTTAGGCAATCTTCTCTACTCCTCAAATCTTTAGGACTGCAGTGAGCCAATAGGCTCACACAGCTTTCAGGAGGTTCCCTAGAAGAACAGACAGAAGGTTCTGTGAGAATCTGTGAGCTCACGGACAAGTCTGGGCTGCCAGCCACTGTGTGGCATCTCAGTGTTGTCTAAGGGTTAGGCAAGTAGGAACACCGTAACTTCACTTGCAGTATTCCGCCAGGGTTTGGTGCCCAAGCTGTACTCTTCTGTGGAGTCATGATCCTTCTAATGGGAGCACCTGGTCTCAGGTGGTTGGTAAATAGAAAGCAGGGACATTCCCCACGATGCCAAGGGAACTCGAAGCTTTTCCAAGACTATGGCTTTCAATCACAGCGGAGGTCAAGAGTTGTTCTCCTGTGAGTTAGTGGCTGGGCTACATTTCTCAATTCCAAAATTCCCTAATATAGTTTCATCTCATCTCTCTTTGTTTTTGTAAAATGAAATAACCACTGAGTCATGAATGTGACTGTTGACTTCTCTCTCTCTCTCTCTCTTTCTTTCTTTCTTTTAAATGTTTAATAAATTTGATTTTACTAAATTCTCTTATTGAAGTTTTCATTTGTGTTCTGCTGGCATGTTGCCAAATCTACCCAATTTTATAATATGAAGCTTCTCCCTTAACAAGGTTTACAGGAGCCCAAATAGTTTTCCTGATTATCATCACTTTGCCGACTTGGCATAAATTTGACTAGTTAAGGATTAAGATGTTTCCAGATATTTTGTTGCAGGTCTAAAACAATTCAGAGAACCATATGAGTATGTGTGTGTGTGTGTGTGTGTGTGTGTGTGTGTGTGTGTGTATGGAAGGGCTGCTCATATATACATGACTCATATGTAGATGTCAAAGAACATCTTTGTCCAGTGTTTTTATGTTTTCTCTAGGGATTGACCTCTGTTTACCAGGCTTCCATAGTAAGCTCTTTTTAACCACTGAGCATCTTGTCAGCCCAAATTCCAACTTCTTAAGAATCACTAAAAATATAAGTTAGACTAAGTTATAATTTTATCTCTAAAGATAATGGAAAGTGTGTAAGGACCTACTGTTGGGACACAGCTTATAACTCAAGTGAGATCTTCCTAGGGCTCTATTTTGTCTTTAGATGAATGCTTGTTATAGTTTAAGTGGCTTTTCTCCTTTGACTTTTTGTTAACATTTAATTGCCAATGTAATAGAGGCTGTGGAGCCTTTGTGGAGTAATAGGGTCATTGCTTGGGAGTAATGCCTTTCTTGAGGAAGTAGGCTAACATTTAGAAAGGATTACTACAAAGTGACTCTCCCAGTACTTTGTCTCTTTTACAGGCTACCCTGTTCCTTTGGTTCCTTTGTCTTTAGTATAATGTCGTATGAGACCCTCACCCAATCTGCGGCTAGCCTTGGATTCCCAGCTTCCAGAACTATAAGTTACATAAAACCCTTTATCTGGTAAGTTATCTAGTCTCAGGTATTCTGGCACATTAACAGAAAACAGACTAAGATATTCTTCACAACTGCATACTTATGTGATACTTTTAATGAAGAATATACATTCCTCCATGAAATCAAATATATCAAACCTAAGAGCAATCATTTTGTATTTAGTTACATTATCAACTACGGTTGAGTAAAAGAGAAGTTTATATTCTTTAAGAGACAGCTAACAAATATTTCCATGATTTTGTGTTTCAAATTACCCTTGAAACTTAAGATAAAATTACCAAGTTTACAGCAAGTCTTTACATTTCTATTTCTTTATGCTCATTCCTGTGTGTGCATCTGTGTGTGTGTGTGTGTGTGTGTGTGTGTGTGTAGATAGGTACAATGGGGGAGATTAAAATTGAATCATTACTAAGAGTGATACTTTCCCTTTGAGCCTGCCTATTGCTCTGTCTTTTTTTTTTTTAAAGATTTACTTATTTATTATATGTAAGTACACTGTAGCTGTCTTCAGACACCCCAGAAGAGGGCGCCAGATCTCGTTACAGATGGTTGTTAGCCACCATGTGGTTGCTGGGATTTGAACTCTGACCTTTGGAAGAGCAGTCGGGTGCTCTTACCCACTGAGCCATCTCACCAGCCCCCTATTGCTCTGTCTTTACAGTATAATTTCTTTGGTCAACAGTTTCTGTCCATATCTTAGCAACAACTTCTTATGACCAGGAATTCAAGATCTCTTCCTGCAAATATATGTTATTCTTGGACATATTACTTAGAGTGATTTTGACTGACACACATTTCCATTTTATACAGATAGTCTTGATTGCTAAATGCCACTTTTACGTGTACCGAAGATCTCTGCACACTCACTTTTATTCAGTACACTTTAATGTGTAGATGAGATTTCAAATGTATTAACTTAAAAAGAAAATATCCTGTATTTATGAAATAAAAATGACCTTACAATTGACAACATGATTGCTAATAATTATCTACCTAGGTTTTTGCATAGACAGTCTGTTATTTCTAATGCAGCCTTTCAATTCTTCTCTCCTATGCTGCCTTCATACTGGGTGTAAATTTGAGGAGCTACACCATCATGTATGTTGGCCACAGTTTACAAAGTCAAATACTGAAGAGTGAAATGATTGAATTTCAAAGAACAGACATGACTATGAAGGAAATATTAATGTATTTCATTTCACACTGGCTTTTCCCTTCAGAGAGCTCTTACCTCGAGGCTCAAAAGCTGCAGTGTTAGTGTTCTTTGGGTATGATACAGACAGATTCCTCCTACTGCTTTGGAGAAAACGAATCACAAACCGTCTTTCTGGTGCACTGATGGTGCACTAATATTTCCAAACTTGTGTTCTGAGGAGTAAGGTTTGTTTGTAAGCTCCCAGGAACATGTTGTGCATTCCAAGGATGCTAGTCTTCTTCCGATGTAGCTCTCCATCTCTACTAAAGGCTCTTAATGAGGCTTTGGTATCCAAGCGGCCTCAGAGCAGTCAGTATCCCATTGCTGTGGAAAAAGGCCTGAGAAACCTAGCTTAAGAAAAAAGAAAGAAAGAAAGAAAGAAAGAAAGAAAGAAAGAAAGAAAGAAAGAAAGAAAGCCCTCTTTTGGTTTTTAAATTTTTCAGTGTGTGTTTGTTTTATCATGTTGCTTTGATCCTGTGGTGGCATGATGTATTGATAAATGATAGGAATTGAGGAAAAACTGGAGTTCTAATATTAATTTTACCTCAGTTTCATTTATATTTATGTAAAATATCTTGACTAAATGTAACACAGGGGAGAGAGGTGGTTTTGTTTTTTTTGTGATTTTTGTTTTTTGTTTTTTGTTTTTTTTCTCCCAATTTCAGGTTACAGTGTATCACTGGAAAATCAAGGTAGCAACAATTTGTGTCCATAGTCAAGAGCAGGAAGAAATGAATGCAGGCTTGCTGCTTGTTTGTCTTATTTACTTATTTCACTTGACTTATCTTGGATTATACTACCCATGATCCAATGCCCAGGCAATAGAAGGATGTGTTTTCCTATATCAATTGTTTACTCACAGTAAACAGAGTGTAGAAATCTCTCACTGAGCCTCTTTCCCAGATGACTAGAGGTTAAGTCAAGGTAACAATAACATCCTTAGTACATAATTTCTCTCTCCCCCCAGTGACTTAGGCTCTTTTCTCTTGGACCCACCTCCAAAAAGGTCCAGCACCTCCAAATAGAGACATAGATGAGCAACCATACCTTTTGCACATGTGACTTGGTGAGCCATTGAAGATCCAACATTATTAATTTGGGATCTTATGAATTATGAATATATCTAGTAGAATTATGAATGTATCTAGCAAATTATGAATGTATCTAGTTGGATACATGCCACTGTCTTGGGGACATCAAACCTCTTTTTGTTCAGAATGGGACTTTTCATAGACAATTGTAAGATTCATTCTTCCAAAGGTTTTAATTGACATCATAGCACTAACCTATACATCTGACAAAGGATGCTGGATGTAAGGGTTGAAGGAAAAATCATGTCATAGATGAGAATACTCATATTGAAGATAAGTTCATAGTTAAATCCATGTAAAAAATTACTTGCTGATATAACATGGCCAGAAACTCCCTCTCTCATTTACCAGAGGGTAAATCTGCAGAGTTTCTTATTGTGTACATCCAGCCTTGGTGAATCTCTATTTTAAGTTATATAATTATGTCTATTGCCTTGTGCATCATGCAACCAGCATCTTTCTTCACTTACAAAACATCGCACAACATCTTTTTTTTTCCTGCTGAAGGACAGAATATTTTGTCTAAGTCAATGGATTCAGATGAGATATTTGTAAGGTTATAATGTATATACCAAATGACTTTTTACTTTTCAATGTCACAGAAGAATGTTTCAGCCTTCTAGTATAGTTTGAGCTTCTAGTATCTAAAAGATGCATGCTCAGTTTTTGTGGACATAGATCCAGGATTATGATGAAGCCATAGGCCAGGGAGACTTAGTGATGGTACATCAGGCGCAATGTGCACATTCACTCAAAGAAGACTTCATCTCTGAAGCCATTGTCATATTGTTTCTTTAAACATAGAATTGTTTCTGAAAGTAATCATACTTCAGTAAGAGAGATTATAGTGCTGCCAGACAAGCACTTGTTGAAAATATCTTGAAAGAAACTCTGTCAGATATCCAAAGTATGTATCCTTTGAAATATTCTGAAACAAGTTGGGGTCTTTCCACGGAAACAGACGCCACCATGTCTGTGTTCTATTTTCATGCCCCACTGCTTTCTCCTTAACAAGAAATGAAATCAAAGGAAAAATGATTTAACTGAACATTTAGTTTCCATCTGTTTTCCTGGGCCTATCTCAAATATGCAGATGTTATTGACATGACAGGAACCCAGAGTCTTCATACCCACATAAAACTTTTATTGTCTCAAAATAGTACCTGATCTTTAAATTTGAAAACAATATGGTGGACAAACTGTAATACACAGGAAAACAAAATGAACTGTGCTTATAGCTCATGATCTTATCCAGTGAACAACCTTTAGAGTTGCTGCAATTAGAGTTCTAATTAAAATGTTATCAAATGCATTATGTTTTACAGATTGTATGAGACTAAGAAGTACAAAATGATAGTTATGGAATTTACCTGGTACTTTCTATGTAAAGCTATATGAAATTCATATTTTATATAGGTAAAATACAGTGCTTCTGTCTTTGTGTTTATTTATTCCTCCTTTCAAGTAATATCCACTGAATACCTGGGTACCTGGTATTTTTCTAAATGCAGAGGAAACAGTCAAACAAGTTCTATTTTTCAAGAAGTATGATATTTGAAAAATTTAGACAGAAAATTTAAAGCTGGGCAATCATTTATATGACTGTGGATAATGCTGTTGTAAAGTTCATGGTGGTGATATCTCATTAAAGACAAACAATGATACAGAAAACCTCTACAAAATCACAACCATTGAAGTGGTATTTGAACATTAAGAAGCTAATCAAGCAAAACCCTAATCAAGAACTTTCCAGAAGTAAAAGCTTAGAGGTGAGGAACTGCTGACTACATTTCACAAAAAGGAATAAGTTCATAGTTGTTGGAGTAGAAGATGTGTTGGCTTAGGATAAATAATACTGGCTCTTACAGGGCATGGTAAGAGATCTGAATATCATTCTATGTACCCTGGACCACTGTTTATACTTTCATAGCTGAGGACAAAGAGGTACCATGATAAGATTTGATTTTAAGTGTAATAAGGTTGGAAAGATGGTTCCATAATTAAGTTGCTACTTTTGCAGAATACTCAGCACTAGTTCAGTTCTTAGCACTAGAATGCCAATGTACAATCATCTGTAACTCCAGTTTGAGGGAGTCCAACATGATCTTATCACTTCCATGGATACCAGGTAAGTGTGTGATACATGGGTACACATGCAAGAAAGATACTCATACACATAAAATAAAAATAAATAGATCTTTAAAAGTATTGGCTCCAGCATATAAAGGGACTTACTAGGAGTGATAGCAGATTATAAAGCAATAAAGCAGAAGGCCTGGAGAATTCATGGTGATAAAGGAGAAGAATCTTAGTGGGGTGGGTGATAAGATAGGATATCCTATGGCCTAGTGTCTTGTGTGTTTGTGGACTGTGACATAACATGGAGAAGGTGATATTCCAATGGCTAGAAACATGTATAAAATCATGGAGTGCAATAAAAGCAAAGACCTAGAGAAGATATCTCATAACATATGTAGGGTGGTTAGAATATGCTTGGCCCAGAGAGTGACACTATTATGAGGTATTGCCTTGTTGGAGTAGGTGTGGCCTTGATGGAGGAAGTGTGTTCTCTGGGGGCGGGGTGGGGGGAGCCATTAGACCCTCCTCCTAACCACATGGGAGCCAATCTTCTCCTAGTAGCCTTCAGATGAAGATGTAGAACTCTCAGCTCCTGCATCATGCCTGCATGGACACCACCATGCTTCTGCCTTGATGATAATGGACTTAATCTCTAAACCTGTAAGCCAGTCCCCCCAATTAAATGTTGTTTGTATAAGAGTTGTCCTGGTCATGGTGTCTGTTCACAGCAGTAAAACTGTAACTAAGATAATATTTCAAAAACTTTTACATATGGGTATATTTTATTGTTTTTGTGTCTAGTGTGAGATCACAGCCTGTCTATGTTGAGTTGAAGTTTGTGTTAGCAACCGGTTAACATCAAACCGACTGAGCTGGATCACTCTGTAGGTAGAAAATAGTTTATTGTGGAAGAAACTGCCAGGTTGCCAAGAGAACTTATCAGTTTTATTAGGGCAGGAAGCACAAGGAGGTAGTGTGTAGGCAAGAAAGACTGATAAAGGCTGTTTGGGTTAACTAGGAAGTAGATATCCTTATAAGAGTTGGACTGATCACCTCAGTTGACTGTTGTCACAGAGAAGGGAAGTAGTAGCTTTTGTGACAAATAGAAACCTTCCTTGTGAGATTTCCAAGGAATTCTGAGGTTAGGTTTCTATGTACTCTAGAAGAATCCTTCTACTTAGTAAGAACTGAGCCTCAGTTAGGACCAGCTGTCATCTTAGGACATTTTTAGCTCATTTTGTGACATAACAATTTAGTTCTCTTTTTGCTGTTGACTTCAGGTCAGGGGAGAGAAGTGAGTAGATCTGTCCTTCTAATGCTCAGTGCTGATTATTGATTTAGAAGTCTAGCTTAGTCTAATTCATGGGTAGCTTAATCATTAAGGAATTTGGTGAGATGTGCAAGATTGTTGGTTGATATGGGTTCCAGCTGGGAGTAGATGTGGAAAGATAGCCTGGGGTGATAGTTGTAGAAGAAGAGGTCATCATCTTGAAAGAGAGTGGACAAAGGGATGTTGGTTATGGGAAGGAAAGTAGAAATGATGAAAATTAAGTACTCATTATGAAATCCTCAAAACAAATTTAAGATTTTTAAAAAACTCTTGATGAATACTTATTCCATATCACTTGGTTTTGTACTTTCAGGGAAGAAGACCATCTTGAAACAAATTAACAGATATCTTGGGTTCATTTCATGGAATCTTGGTCTCCAGTGTTGTGATGATGTAGGTGGGAAGAGCTCTAAGGGGCATGGTCTAGAGAGATGTAATTAAGACTGATACAAATTCCTGCTTGACTCTGAAACAGTAGCTTCTGGAATATTCTAGAGCTCAGATCATTCTCTTCTAAAGTAGACACAGTATAGTGTCTTCAATGGTCACACAAATGTTAGGTAGAAAAATAAAAGCACAGAGATCAAAAATGCATAGTTGAAACAAAATATTACAGTGTTTTAATATAAGCCACTAAGAAAGTCACCAATTAAGTCAAAGTTGGCAAATACTCAAGTCATGTAATGAATTAAAGACTTATTCCCAAGTTATTAAACAAAACAAACAAACAAAAAACTGGTGTTAGTCTAGAATAAGAAGCACCATAGGGAAAGAAGAATGGGTGGGAGTTTTTAAGTTAGCATTTCTCATTAAGAGTTATACAAGTAGTAAACACCCAATTTTGTAATAAACAAGCAAATTATAAAGATACTCAGTTTTGTTGGTCAGTACAGACTAGAAATCAAACTCCACATAAGTTAGCATTTTTTGCTGACAATAATGAGCACAATGAGACAACTGCAGATGTCTGTAAGGAATTGGAGCAATGAGGTCTTGCACATGCATTGTTAGCTAGAATGGAAAACAATATGACTACTTCAGAATAGAGCTTGTTTGTCCTTGAAAAGCCATGGGACACAATAAGCAATAACAATTCCATCTTTGGGTCTTATGAAAAATAAATAAACATTTCCATTCACACTATCAGTTGTGTATGAATTTTCAGAGAAGCACTGGTTGTGCTGTTTCACAGGGGAAAGATCTTGACAGTTTATCAGCTGCTGAATGAAAATGTGGTACACCCATGCATTAGAAAACCATTTGCCAATGAAAAAGAGCAAAATGGGTACATCTAAAATCAGTGCTCAGATTAAAAAGGTCAAACACACACATTCACTCACAAATTATATGGTTCTATTTATTTGAAATAAAGACATAGATAGTGTTTAGATTAGATCTGGATTAGTGTTTACTTTTGGCTTGGGGTAAGAAATATTATAATATTATAAACGATGAATGAACATCCCGATAATGGACAAAGAAACACCTTGTTGGTGGTGTGGTTCTTAGCAGAGGAGGCAAGCAGTCTTTTGTTCTAGCTTGGTGGCCAAAGCTCTTTCAGCCTAGTCCTCATAGAAATCAAATCAAATCTAGACAGCATAGCAGACAGAATATAGGCCCAGACAGCACAGTGGCATTGGCCCTGGTAGCAGGTCTCCAGAACATGAGTGTGGGAGAATGTGGGCTCTCACCCTTCACCTCTGGCACTTGGGAAAGCTGCCTACAAGTCATGAGCTCCTCTAGAGAGCTAGCCATACCCCTCACCAGCTGCAGCATTCAGGAGAATGGACCCTGCACCTTGCTTGGGCAGCAAATACCAGAGCTGGACCTGGTGGATGAGGTTCAAGTTAGTAGACACTAGGTCCAGAGAGTGAATGAGCTGGCCCTACCACTCCTCCGGTGTGAGGTGATGTGGGTTTGAGGGTTGTGCCCTCTCTTTTCCCCGTAGTCAGGAGAGATCCTCCTTATCCCACAGGCATGAGAGTGGGAGAGCTAATTCTGGGCCCTCAGTGGCTATAGCTAGCTGATTCTGCTAGTGGGGAAACCAAGTAAGCCAACCCCAAAGGCATGAGAGCAGGAAAGGTGACCTAGGTGGCCTAGCCAGAGCAGTGCTGGAGAGCTTGTCCTGGTAGTGTAGATAAGGGAGAGAGAGCCCATGAGCTAACCAGCTCTGCTATCACCCAGGCTAAGAACCAAGGCTCAAACCACCTCAAAATCTGTATCATCTGTGAATGGTTGGGGTGTAGGACATGTGAAAGGGCCAGTTCTGCTGTTCCAAAGCTGTAGGATCTCCATGACAATGAGCAATGACAGGAGAACTGGGAAGGATTCCCAGTGAAGGTCCAATATTGATGGTCTCACAAAAAACGAGAGATCTTGAACCAGACCACTGACTCACTGCAATGAACATTTGCAAGTGAGGCTGTGTGGACAGAGGGATATACTATGGGGTACGTTGTGTCATACTACAGCTCCCTCAATGAGATGTTTTCTATGTTTTGATGTTGTTGTTTGTGTTTGTGTATGTTTTTTTATTGGGGGGAGGTTTCAAGGGTGAGGGATATCCACCCTTGAATGAGGGGATGGGGAGATGTGGAGGACTAGGGTGCATAACGGAAAACTCACAAGGAATTAATAAAAAGTTTTAAAACATGATGAGAGTAATGCGTTTTAAATGAACATCAATATTACATCTTCATAAGTATCTTAGAATCACAGAATCGCACAAGATTAATTTAGTGATGTATGAATCATATCTCAATGATTTTTAAATCTGTGTTGTTTGTAAGAGTAGGCAAGAAAGTGTTATGATGACTAACTGCTCTTATAATGGTTTTCCCAATCGCCTATTAGCAATCAGACTCAGTCTCATTCTTGTCAAACTAAATGTTGTTTGGAGTATAGACTTCTTGAATTTTCACACCCAAGAAAACTTGAATTTTGGAGACATTGGAATGAGGTGAGGTTTCCTATCTGTGTTCTATCAGTCATGAAAGTTTGATCACACAAATTCGATGTCATTTTAATTACAATTGAGTGGAAGCTACTTCTCACAAGCTGTCTTCAATATCAATTAGATTTATTTAATTCTGAGATTAGTATGAGCTTATCTGTAAAAGACCATCATATGCATCCCTTTACAGACACAACAAAAAATGGATTCTCATTACTTTGTTAGCATGTTGGTGCTCTGAGCAAATGAAAGTTCTCAGATGCACAGCATCCCTGATGAAGAGCATTCTCTGCAGGCTTCCCCTGCCTCCCGAACCCTTGACTTCCTGACAAACACTTTGCAGAAAAGGAAAAATACCAAGGTTTCTTCTTGGCTTTGATTTCTCTGCACCAGGATGCCTTAGAGGGAATGTGCTCTCCAAGTGTACAATGAACTTTCGCGGCGGTCGGGGGTGGGGTGGGGTGGGGGGCATGGCTGAAAACCTGCTTTCTGTTCTCCTCTCTTTGCATCCTAGGGATGCAATCTAAACTACCCTTGAAGGGATGGCAGTGACATCTCTCTGAAGTTCCCCTAAGCAGGAATTCTGGGAAAGTCCTCTCAGGACCAACAAGAGTGTTCCTACAATGGGCATCCTCCAGGTAACACTGGTTTCTCAATATTGAGAACCCAAGGACCCTGGCTCTCTGAGTACGTGTCTGTTTCAGGAGCAAAGGCACCCCCACCCCCCACCCCCACCCCACTCCAGTTTTCTGCTTTCTGTCAGCTTTCTTAGTCTCTTTATTCCTCCCTTCTGTCTAGACCCAGAGGACCAGAAAGGAAAAGCCCAGATTCCAATCTCTTCCTGGGAGCCTGCGGCAGTCTCTAAGAATACAGTATAACAGGTAAAGCTATTTGTTTGGTTAATTTCTCCCAGTTCAGTTAGGTCGTTTGGTCATCATCATAGTACTCTTGTATTTTGTAAAGAACTGCCAGCTCCCAACAACACTCTCTTTCTTCCCACTGGAAACAGAAACAGGTCCTCTTCAGGAATTTTCCACTTAACAGCCCTGGCTTCCCCGGCTGTGGCCTCACACAGCTACCTGCAATGCTGTATTTATTTCCAGTACAATTTGTCGGCTTTCTTTCTTTCTTTCTTTCTTTCTTTCTTTCTTTCTTTCTTTCTTTCTTTCTTTCTTTCTTTCTTTCTTTCTTTCTTTCTTTCTTTCTTTCTTTCTTTCTTTCTTTCTTCCTTCCTTCCTTCCTCCCTCCCTCCCTCCCTCCCTCCCTCCCTCCCTCCCTCCCTCCCTCCCTCTCTCTCTCTCTCTCTCTCTCTCTCTCTCTCTCTCTCTCTCTCTTTCTTTCTTTCTTATCCAGCACAATGAGTGGTATTCAGTCATTTTAAAGCCACTCAACCACCCCCTACAGCTTAGCTCTTTTTAAAATAATGCATACTTTCGAACAATGTCAGGGAGAGCCAGAAGCTTTTAAGCGACATTACAGTTAATTAGTTAGGTCGCCATCACAGAATCATCAGCATTCTGGTCGTCAACTCTCCCCTCTTCTTCCCTCCCCTCCCCATTCTACCCCATAATTTTCTCATCCCCAGATTCCTTTCCTGTCCTGTAAACACATTAAAGACAAACCTCACGGTCCATATACTTTTCTCCCAATTGTTTACCTTTGCAAATTATTTCACTTGAGCAATATTTACAAACTATACAACAGGCCTGACGCGATGATAAGAGAGGAGACAGATTGCTTATAATCTGCTATAAACCAGGAAGAGAGCTTGCAAATGTGTTCCCAGCCCTGCATCAGCAAAGGCTTGCAGCTGAGCCCGATCTCAGCGCCACTCCCCACCACTCAAATGCTGACTGCAAAGCTGGGGGCCCCTAATGCCAGCCCAAGGAGTTCCTGCGAGGGAGGAGGGATCCCAAGTCTCTAGTCAATGCAGGCAAACGAGGGCATTTCCGGGGAGATCAGTTGCTCGGTGAGTTACAGGGACATGATGCTAGCTTTCTCTGATGAAGACTGTAGGATCCGCGACCGCAAAAGCCTGCAGTGCGGAGCTCTGTGGAGTCCACGACTAGCAGAAGGAGGAGGAGCTAGCAGGAGCCTCCCCCGTCTGGCAGGGTGGTAGCTTCTCAGACAGTCTGGCCCAGGGGCGTCACAGGAGCACAGCTGAGTGTCTGTAGAAGGAACTAGAATTTCGAAGATACAGAGAGGGGGGAAGAAGAGAGGAGTTTGTTCAAGCTGGGAGGGCGGGCCCCAGGGGGCGTATGCAACAAAAGAAGAAATAGATTGCAGCCTTGCGGGACACCTAGGGTATTTCTTTCAGGGGGCATTACTTCCACTTTTAGGCAGGAACAAGAGCTGGGAGGCAAACAGCAGCACAAGCTGACAGCTCCGAGGTGATCAAAGGGGACAGAATGAATGTCTTGCTCTCAGAGCTATTTATTACAAAGAGAGGGGTGCTCCTGGCCTCGCTGAAGGGGAGAGGGGTTAAGATCAACTAGAAAGAGACCGGCCTGTGCCTGACTCCTTTATGTAGGAGCAGAAAATGGGCATGTATATTTTAATATATGGATATTTAAGTGTAGTTGCATTTGAAGAATGGTATTCAGTACAGGTTTACTTCTCTCCATGGATTACACACACACACACACACACACACACACACACACACACACACACACACCAGCAGCAGCAGGAGCGCCACCCCCACCACCATCACCACCACCTCCACTACCACCTGTATGATATCCTTATGACTATAGAGGAAATTCTACCTCCCACTCCCAAATGTTACTGTACCTATTATCGCCCTCCTGGGAGGGCTTAAATCATCTCAGCATCCTAGGATGAATGGCCCAGGATTGGGACATTTTTATCCAGACACATCCCCAAAGGGACACTAGCTAACTTTCTTAAGTGTAATTAATCTTAAGCATCAAGTACACACACACACACACACACACACACACACACATGTGCGCACACACACACATACACACACATACACACACATATACACACACATACACGCAAACACACACATACGCACACGCACTTCCGTGATTTGGGGAGAATCTGACTTTTTCTGAGGGCAACAGAGCAAGGTGTAAAAACACCCTTCTATATATTAGACAAGAAATGCCTACCTATGTAGGAGGCCTGTATGTGGGTCCTCCTTAACATTTGGGCAGAACTCTATATGCCTTGCAAACTTCAGCATGAGGCTTGGTCCCACAACAAAGGCATGGGAAGCAAAGAGTCTTCCTGGGCATTAGGTGCAGTCTCCAGAAACACAACGTAGCTGTCTAAAAAGTCTTGCCTGAAGTGGAACACACTTTTGTACATGATAATGTGGACATATGTGTATGCCCATAGCTTTGTCTGCCTCTTTACACTAAAAGTTTACAAGACAAAACAATTCAACAGCAACAAACAGTAACTTTTACCCAAATTCAATATAAAACAATGGCATCTTCCATAAACTCCCACTTGCTCCAAATTATTCCTTTCCCCAGGAGTAATTTTTATGCTACGATCATATGCACCTTATTTTTTGTGTACATATATGGAACCATATAACATTTAAACATCTTAATTCCAAATATATATAACTTGATTTTTGAGTATTTATGAGACAGATTTTAACATCTAAATTCCATACATATATATATGTATATATATGACTTGATTTTATGTATTTATGAGACAGAAATATAATATACTGTATTTTGTGATGTCTAGTTTTTATTAATATTATAAGTAATGCTGAAACTTTTTCTTTAGAAATTTTTGAAATGCATATTGGAACTCTATGAAGGCCACATGCACTAGAATCATGTTAATTTTTAACTTAATAGATACCATCAAAACACTTCTCAGAAGGACCAAGACACAACTTGCATGTGACTAGACTTTTTTATTTATGTACTCTCAAATGATATCTCATTTGAGATAAAAAGCACTTCCAGGTCTGGAACGATGGTTCAGTGGGTAAGAGGACAGTCTGGTTCTCCAGGTCAGGATGCAGGCTTAGTTCCTAGTACTCACCTGATGACTAACCAGTTTTTAACTCCTGTTCCTGGAATCTGGCACCCTCTTCTGGCCTCTGTGGACACTACATGCACATGGTACACAGACATAGATGAAGACAAAGCAGCCATGCACAGAAACAAAAATAAATCTCAAAATGATTAAAAATGCACTGCCAATTTTTAAGGAAAAAATTATCTCAGGCTTCTTCCAGATTTTTTTTCTGATTACGATTGTGTTTAACAAAACTTACTTATTGGCACGCGCGTGTGTATGTGTGTGTGTGTGTGTGAATTTTTTGTTCACACATTTGGCCATTTCACTCAATATGTTGCATACTATATCTTCCAGCTGTGTTCCTCCTTCGACTGCATGGGTACAGAGGGCTGCCTTCTCAGTTTAATGTTGCTCTGGCTATTTTCCTCATTTGATGAAAAGCTACTTACTCCAAAACATGCTATGTCCTCCCAGTAGCTAGTGCTCAATGATTAATTGGGATGTGTATAAATAAATACCCAGATAGGGAGCATTATAACTATCCTATATTTTCCACAGACATTCTGAATTTTCCTTCCTCTACTGAGACAGATAAGCTACTGCCATTAATACACAACCTTTGATTTCACATTGTACCAGAGTATTCTATTAAGAGAGAATAGGTTGAATCCAAGTAGAGATAAAAGATAAAATGTCCAACATTAATTGTGTAAAATAAGTTATAAATGGATGATTAAAAACACATGCATTTTTAAATAAAATTTGCACTGCATGTATTCTTAGAAAATTATTTTAATTAATGTAAACATTTACTTTTGCCTTTTATTCTATACATTTAAATGGGTGCAAATGTAAAGCACACATTTACTGTAAAGTGCATTATGTGCACATTACACATGGATATGTGTGAGTATATACACATGTTATATATTTGATAGATCAAACTTTTCATACACAATTATACACATATTGTTTTAACCTGTTCTTAAACTAGGTATCTACAAAAAGCTGTTTACATTATTTTGTTATGGTAAATTTATGCAACATAAGCTTATTTAAACAAACCTGAATGCTTGTTTCTATCACTGTTTATAAAATCATTCACTATTCATGAATATCAAAAGGACAAGTGAGTGCTCTCTCAGTGTTTTTTCCATAATGCCATGCCGTCTTTAATATATAGCTTTGTTAAATGTCATTGTTAATGTATATATCCTGAGTTGTCAATATGGGTATAAGTAAGTTAGTTTAAACCTTTGTTCCTGGAACAAAAGTGCTCAGAGCCCGAAGAGCTGTTGTTATCTACAAAAAGCCTTTCTGTTATTGTTATTGCGGAACTGATAGATTTGGGGTTAAGTGTCTTCACCCTCTGAAAAGGTATGATTTTCCTTTTGAAAAATTAATGAAATCTATTCATGTTACTTGGAGAACAGAAATTTATTCCAGGACATGGAATATTCTCTCTTTTTTTCCTTTCTTTTTTTTTTCTTTTCTAGAAAACATGAAGGTAAAATCTAGACCATACTTTGCACAGAGGATGCTAATGGACTTTTGTTCCTATCCTATGCAACTTCAGGTCTCACTCAATAGAGTGTACCAGCCAAGGCCCATATATGAGGGTATGCGGTGGAAGTAACGTGCATCAGAGAGGCACAATGAACGACTTATTCCACTTCTGCTTTAGAGCCCCCTTGGCAGACCTGCAATCTGTTCAGCACCTTTCTCAGAGACCATGTGTCCTGTTAAAGCTTAGAATGCACTCACTGTACTCAAAAGACTGATAAGCAGAGCAGCGAAACAGACTGTGGAGCATGGAGGAGTACTGTGGCAATGGGGGGAACATGCAAAGGAAGAGTACACAAGAGAAAAATCTTAAAAGCCCAATCAGCACTGTCTATCACAGTGAGAACTGTAGAGCAGGTGTGCCTTCCATCCCAGATGCAGATGTTCACTGTGGTTGCTTTAATCTTTTAGTTTTATGCTAGTTTCCTTAATCTTGCTGAATCCTAATATAGTACATCCTACTATTTAACCCCTCAACTTACATGAGAGAAACTAGTTATATGGGTTCAAGTGCCTGTCTACTGACGTAACTGCTTACAGACATCCTCACGTGGAGAATCCACCACAATTCTAAAGACAGCACACATCATCCAACGTACCACATAGCCATTATGACCCACAAAGAGGTAAGGTTCTGGATAGGGTCATTTGTAAGGGCTCCTGAGTTACAATATTGGGGTATTTTTAAATAAAGACAGTTTGAAAATGAGATTGAGAAATTAAACCCTACTCTGGTGATAACACAGAACATCACCAAGGGTTTGAAAGCAGAAGACCATCCTAGAAGAGGCAGAATTTCAGAAACATTGCTAGGATAAGTTGGGTACTTTGACTAGCTAAGATCCTCTTAGAGTGTTGCCCACAAGAATAAACGCCTAAGACACTTCAGGACCCGCAGAGGTTTTCTTTGCAGGTAAAACAGAAGGAAGGCTATGCACATGCTAGAGCATCATTTAAGGATGTAAAACAGTGCACAGAATCACAATCGATAATAATATACATATACGATTTGTTGATCACATATAAAATTCCAGGTACTGGGGCAAGAACATGGAAAACATTATTCATAATTCCCACAAACCCCAATTATGATGGTTCATGTTGTCAGACTGGCAGGCTAGAATCACAGAAGAGACTGCCCCAGGTGTAGTATGCCTGTGAGTGATTGTATAGGCTAACTTAACCAAGGGCAGAAAGACTTGCCCCTTCACTGTGTGTAGTACTGTTCCCTTGGTTAGGGTCCAGAACTGAAGAGAAAGGAGAAAGCAAGCTGAGCAAGAATATTTATCTTTCCCTCTTTCCTGACTACACAGCCTGCACCAGGCAACTCCCATTTGTGGCGTCCCAGCCATGAGACAATTATCTCTTTAAACCACGAACAAAAGTAGACTTTTGTTTCCTTACTGTTGTTGTTGTTTTTAATCACAGCAACATGAAAGTTGACAAATAAATGTACTCAATCATTCTTCTTATTATAATATGACTTATAGATGTGGTTATAGATTATAATATCACACGAATAAGTCAACTAGCAGCTGGCCAACAAACAGAACAGCTAAGATGATTTAGATGGCTTTGTTTCCAGACTTTACATTCTGGTGTCCATTACTCGAAATCAGTACCCACTGGACCAACCTGGTCTTAGTGTTTGCTTGTAAATCCCTGTGTGGTTGACAACATTCTAACTTCTGTCAACTCTCCATTGCTCCACTGGGATCAGGGACCTTAGATGGTGTGCTTGTGTGAAAACATGTGTTGCTTTAGGATGGATGGGTCTGCAGTTGTGCGGATGCAAGTGGGGGTGCCTCAGTAGAGGAAATACACAAGACAGTTTTTTGTCCAGATTACCTTGACAATCAGAATTGTGTTAGACACTAGAGGATGCCAACCTGAAAACCTGAAGAGCTTTCCAAGGTCATGGATGATTAGCTGTGCCAAAGTTCAAGTTCACACTACTGACCCATCAAACGTGCTTTCAAACCTTTTAGGCTCATATTTTCTGGTACAATGGCTGCTACTCATCTTGTAGGTGGTAATGCTAATTGAAACCACACCACAGGGCAGATCAAAATAAGCCAGCCAGGCTTTGCCACGGAAAAACGCACCCAGCAGGATGGCCTCTTTGTTCCTTTTAAAGGAACTAGTTCAAAAAAAGGCATTGGCAGCAGATCATTATCCGTTAATGTATGCAGCATCTCCTTTTCCCTCTTCACCCTCCACTATGATATTCTTGTGGATAAATAAAAGAGCTGCAGTTCTCCTGTAAACTGCATAATTGGGCTTAATATGCAGACGAGACATTTCTGGGCATGTACGTTTTCTACACTGATAGGATCTGTACTCGCAACGTTTGCAGATCACCTGTGGATAGTCTTGTTAATTAAACGAGTTAGAACCCTGTTTCGTTCCACTAAAACCAGAGTAATTGAAATTGAGGTAGTTACCACCACAGTAGCCAACCCTGTCACCCCTTATTTTGGTAATTGTGTTCCTGAATGAGCATGTTAGTAAACGCTATGGTTCCTTCCTTCACTTTTTCTTGATCTTATGTTCTGTGCTATGATGTTTCTTTCATTACCACATCCATTTGGTCTAAAAGGATAGAAATAGTCTGTGTCATTATTTCAGTCTTTGTGCCAAATCTCACTAGCTGCTCAGGAAAAAGTCAGAAAATTAAGCTAAACCCAAATTTTCAACTGGATTCTATGATACCTTCCACTCTCAAATTTTATATTGATAGGATCACTTACAGTCTATGAAGTGTGGTTAGTGGTCATTTAGTTGTAATGCATAGAGGTCTTTCCTTTCCTTTGGTTAACTCACCTGTGACCATAAGGACTCTGAATTCTCTTAGACTGAAGGTCCTCAACTACTACAACTCATAGATAAAAGTAAACAAAGTAGAAAAGGAATGAAGAAAAGAAAGAGGAAAAATAAATTATTATTGAAAAGTTACATTTTTATCCTCGCCTATATTTTTAACAACTGCTAGGGGTCTCCATGACTGCATTGCACAATTCCAGAATGAGAATGCAAAGCTGGTATACTGGAGTTTACTTTGTACAACTGGTTGACACGATGACAAATACACTCAATTATCTGTAGTGCCATTGGATAATGGACCAATGATCCTTCTTCCACTTAAGCATGTTCCCAGGTTTTTCTGCATATGTGGTTAACATAACAAAAACACACCTTTGCAATAGAATCACAGTGCTGGGACTGTATACTTAAAATTTTTCAATCTATTCTTGTATACTTTCTATAACCAGTATTTGTTGATTTTGTCCTATTTTTATATCTGTACAAATTTCTAAATATGACTTTCACCAGAAATATGTTTATTTATTAGAAACTTTTGTCACCTGATTTCTTTTTTTTTTTTTTTTTTTTTTTTTTTGGTTTTTCAAGACAGGGTTTCTCCATATAGACCAGGCTGTCCTCGAACTCAGAAATCCACCTGCCTCTGCCTCCCAAGTCCTGGGATTAAAGGTGTGCGCCACCACCGCCCTTGTCACCTGATTTCTATGAATATACACTCAATGTTTCTGTGTGTTTTCTTTTTAATGGGAAATGAGGCTGTTGTTTATACTATCGTTTTGTGAAATAGAATATTTGAAAGCATCTCAAAATTTATCAATATTAAGTGTTCATTTATTTTGGCTTTTGGTATTTGTAGTCAAAGTTGACATTTATATACATTTTATTATATGCATGTTATACACACTGGACCATTTTCCAATGGATTAATCTTATTTTACATGAATTTTTTTTCTCTATAGTTGAGGAAAGTTTCTTTCTTTTGTAGTCTCTGCTTCCCAACTACAATTGTGTTTCTCAAACCGTGAAGATGTAGTTTAAAGAAATTCAAGTCTACGAAGGAATCATAATCAATCAGTCCCTCAGCAAAAGGGGGGCAGGGGGAGTAGAAGTAGAGGGGAAAAGAGGAAGAGGAAAGGAGAGCCTAGTGTGAGGGAGAACTTAAATTCATTGTGTTTATTACTATAAAAATTAATTATCTACAAAAATGATCTAGTTTCTTCCCTACCGTTCTAGCCATGCCTATACCATAAGCCAGTTCAGCAAGTCTACTTAATTCTGCCATGCACATTTATCCAAAAACATTTTTTTTTTCGCAGTCTATCCTGATTTGGTAATATGCAATTAGAGAAAATGACCGTTTTAATATAGAACAATTTCCTTGTGAATTATACAGTAAAAATATTTCAAACATATTAAAATCAAATAGATTTAGAATGATTATAGTTATAAATTACTGTAATTTGGTCTTACACTGCTAATTCTGAAAGACTGCACAGCCATTTAGCAATTTCCGTTCTTTAAATTTCTCATAATGGGATTAAAACAAAGAGAAAAAAGGAATCATCATATTTCCTTCTAACTATTCCTCCTTCTCTTGCATATTCTATTTCAATAAATAAGCCGTTCCTCTTCCCAGTATCATCGGGGAATCAGGAATCACCCCACCTCCTCTTTTTGACTCACCATATTAACAGTCATGACTATAGCATCCCCTCTTTTGTAAATTCCTAAGTGACTCCACCCAGGACCTCTCATGTTCTCTGCTATTTTCTGTGCAAGGAAACATTCCCTGTGCATAACACCGAAGCCTCCTTGTGAGACATGAGGCCCAACAAGATTTTATCATAAGGGTTTTAAAAACTGCAAAGGCAACAAGGTAATATTTCAACTTGAAATCCATCAGTAGATAACATAGAAGAATTATTTAGTGTAAATACAAACTCTGACTAGGCACATGATGTCCTTCATGCATGAGCAGTTCCTCACTGGTACCTGTGGTTTCATCTCACAACACTGAATGAAGCTAGTCTTATTTTTTTTTCCTTATCATTTTTTATTGGGTATTTATTTCATTTACATTTCCAATGCTATCCCAAAAGTCCCCTAAATGCTCCCCCACCACTCCCCCACCCACCCATTCCCACTTCTTGGCCCTGTCATTCCCCTGTACTGAGGCATATAGAGTTTGTACGACCAATGGGACTCTCTTTCCACTGATGGTCAACTAGGCCATTTTCTGATTTATATGCAGCTAGAGTCAAGAGCTACACTACACTCTGGGGTATTGGTTAGTTCATATTGTTGTTCCACCTACAGGGTTGCAGATCCCGTTAGCTCCTTGGATACTTTCTCTAGCTCCTCCATTGGGGGCCCTGTGATCCATCCAATAGCTGACTGTGAGCATCCACTTCTGTGTTTGCTAGGCCCCTGCATAGTCTCACAAGAGATAGCTCTATCTGGGTCCTTTCAACAAAATCTTGCTAGTGTATGCAATGGTGTTAGCGTTTGGAAGCTGATTATGGGATGGATCCCCGGATATGGCAGAAGCTGGAAAGAACCCAGATGCCCCTCAACAGAGGAATGGATACAGAAAATGTGGTACATTTACACAATGGAGCACTACTCAGCTATTAAAAGGAATGAATTTATGAAATTCCTAGGCAAATGGATGGACCTGGAGGGCATCATCCTGAGCGAGGTAACCCAATCACAAAGGAACTCACACAATATGTACTCACTGATAAGTGGATATTAGCCCAGAAACTTAGGATACCCAAGATATAAGATACAATTTGCTAAACTCATGAAACTCAAGAAGAACGAAGATCAAAGTGTGGACACTTTGCCCCTTCTTAGAATTAGGAACAAAACACCCATGGAAGGAGTTACAGAGACAAAGTTTGGAGCTGTGAGGAAAGGATGGACCATCTAGAGACTGCTAGTCTTATTTTTTAAGCATACATCCTGCTCCAGGCAGAGTAGACTCTTGTAGCTACCTTCCTTTGCTCACTGCCGTTTCTTTATCTAGAATCCTCTTCAGTAGCTTTCTTTGTTAGTTCTTCCTCTTGTAATCTATGTTCATTATATTCTTTTTCAGGAAGCTGTTTGCTAAAGGAAAACTAATTCTGATTTTGGCTAAAATGATAAAATACTACTCATGGTTATCAGACTTGCAGTATTTCAGTAGGGAATATGATCAGGCTGGTCTTTAAATACAACCAAGACAAGTGGAATTTATAGACTTATAGACAGGAAGCAGGGGGTGGGGCGGTCAGTGGATGAGATATTATTAAAAGGAGAAATCTCAGAAGAGATTCTTATGAAATTTACCTAATAAGAGCCCTAACATATGCCGGGCATGGTGGCGCACACCTTTGATCCCAGTACTCTGGAGGTAGAGGCAGGTAGATTTCTGAGTTTGAGGCCAGCCTGGTCTACAGAGTGAATTCCTGGACAGCCAGAGCTACACAGAGAAACCCTGTCTCGAAAAACCAAAAAAAAAAAAAAAAAAAAAAAAGAGCCCTAACATAAGCAAGCCATTGGCCTATACATTCGTTGACAGAAGATAAGAAACTTGAGCAGACAGGCGAAATGGTTATGTTTTGGGGGTGGGAGGGTGGCAGAGTGGATTGCTGTCAAGAATGGGCTGATTCAGTCAAGACTAGATGAGGACCGAAGTAAGCCTCAGCTAAGAAGAGTGGGCCAAGGAAGGAGAGGCTTTGGTGTTTCCATCAAGGCCACCACAGAAGGTTGTCCTCTACTGTGCAGTGTTCTGGACTAGGGTAGCCCTAAGGCCCTCTATGACCTGTTGGTTACCTTGTGGTCTATTATTGGTATGTAATCTTTCATATTGTATGGAAGTTATCGAAGGAAGAATTTCGACTCGTATCTCTTAAAGTCTAACTGGAAACTTCTCCTTTCTTTTATGCATGAACTTCCAAGAAAAGTGTAGACAAATATCAGCGCCACTGACCAACATCCCTTATTCTTCCCATCATGCTCAGGAAGAAGTTATGGGCTGGAAGTTTCCAAAGGCTTGGACACCCTTGGTAACAGAAGGAGAGAATGGGGCATTGTCTACTCCTTGACATATTTCATCTGTGAACTGTGCCAATGCCCAAGAATGAGGATACCGAAGAGAATGGGGCATCATATACTCCATGACATATTTCATCTGTGACCTGTGACAATGCCTAAGAGTGAGGTGTTCTTATTCCTGTGGATCAACTTTTGTTTTAATAGTAATTTCATGTGATAGAGTTTATACATTTATATACATTTTAGCTAATATTTTAAATAATTCTAAAATTAGATTTTATTTCTTGGAGATTTATGGATAAGTGAACAATAATAACCTGAACAATCATCCATAACATTTCTGTTTTTTTTCTTTTTACTTTATATTAGTGTAGAAATTAAGAACCAATTTTGAGGCAATGTCTGACTTAAGACACACAGAATCCAAGCAGCCATGCGATCTTCACCATTGCTTTCTTTTCACAACGTGAGTGAAGTCCCAGTTTCTTACTTTAAAAAATGTTCTATCAAAACCTGCATGTTAGATCAGTTACTCCTTTCTTTTAAAATGCATCCCTAGTTCGAAACTCTATGAATTCAGTTTCTGTCTCCTGAAACTCATAAAAAAAATTTCCTTTAGAAAAATTTGCTGTGTCTAGGACTATCACTTTAAGCACATATGGTCATGGAAATTAAAATCAATATGCAGACAGCCATTGGTGCTCAGCAAAGAGAAGCAAATACGTGTGGATAAGGAATACAGTGTCATTGTAGCAGTTGATGCTGGAGGCTTTCCAGCGCAAGAAAATGCCATCTCTGGGGGGTGGTGGGGAGGGTTATGCTTTAACTGATGGTTTTGAACCATAAAGAAGTCACTGCCACTCTTAACATACAGAAGCACAAGGAGGAAGGGGGACAAGAAACACTCAGAGGTTGGTATCATATGACGAAGTTGAACTCTGGCTATAGGAAACTGATACTGTATTTGTCCGGTTAGGTGGGAGTTAGAGTTATGAAAAATGAAGAGTTATTGTTTAAAATTCTGCTCAGGGAAATGAACAGATAATGTACTGAAGGAACTGCTATAACTAAACACATAATAAATCAAATGGAATAAAGATTTGTGACTTAATAAGAAAGGCATATATATGTGTGTATATATATATATATATATATATGAATATGAATATATATGAGAGAGACCAAATATCCTTAATATTAACCAGCACACAAACACAACTAAATGGAGTCATATTATCTTGTACATGTTTTGTAACCTGACTTAATATTTAACTTAGATAGTCTCCCATGACACTACATAGGATAAGTGTATATGTGTCTAGTTAACTTCATATCTGTTTACTAGTTGTTCAAGTATAAAACTTATATGTGTTGTGTATGCATATGTGTATACTTGTGTGTGTGCACACATGGAGGTCAGAGGGTCTGGTGTCTTCTTTCCCTCTCCACATTCTGTTCTGAGACAGTCTCTTCACTGAACCAGTAGCTCTGTTCAGGCTGAGCAGCAGTTCCCTGGCATCTTCCCATCTCCACCTTCCCATCCCCTCACAGTGCTTACAGATGTGCTTTGCTTTGCCATGACAAGTTCTGAAATGTTTTATTCAGACAAATAGATTGTTCCAAGATGCTTCAGTGTTGTCCTTACTGCTTTCTTCTGTAAGAAGTAAAAAAAAAAAAAAAAAAAAATCAGAGCAGGCAAAATACATTGCAAATTCACGATGCTTAGACACTGCTGAGAATATGTCATAGCCCAGTTACAAACATGCCCCTTCCCTTCCAGCAACCCCTTCCTATTACAGCTTTGTCTCTCACTCTAAAAATCACCTTCAAAAGAGATTGCATTATGTGCTTTAATAACTTCAGGCCAAATAATTATCACCAGAGTGGGGATTTCACCACTTATTGTTCATCACAGGCACCCTAAACCTTAATATCTTTGAAGTTTCCTGTGGATAATGCTATATGTCATCAGGACTAGTTAGTAATCGGAGCATGAACAAGGTCACTTGAAGGTTTCTTTGATGCAAACATTCCTCAATTTGGAGCTAAAATGATCCCGGCCCTTCTGAGTGTGCATTGTCTTTCTGACAAGTGAGGGGTGGGTGCAGGAGGATGACATAATTGACTCTTAAATTCATGGGGTCTTTTGCTCATGTGGGAAATGTGGATAGTGCACAGGTGATCTGCAACCCCACTGCAAGTCAATACATCAAAGCCTGTCTAGAGACCTTGCATAAGGCTTTAATTTTCTTTTTTTTTTTCTTTCTCTCTTAAGTGTTTCCCATTCCTTCATTTAAAAGTTGTTTTCCTTTAACAAATGAAGAGGAATGTCAGAAAGGGCATATTTTATATCCTTTGATATTCATCACTACAAGTCTTTCAAAAGAGATCCATTTCAGGTATGCCCGACCAAGGAGCCTTCATACATGTGGGTATCATCTCTCCAAGCTGTACTTGACAAAGTCATTTAAGGACTCTAGCTTTTATTCTTTATAGTTTTGACAAATTACATATGTGCATAGTATTACTAAATGGTTCATTTCAACATGAAACCAACAAAAGACTAGGTAACTTAGTAGCAATCACCTGTTTTACTCTCCTCTAATTTCGGAAGCTGGAAAGTCCAGGATCAAGATGCCAACTTCAAAGAAAGTGATTGGCAGGATTCCACTCTCTGTTTCACAGATGGCTGGTGTTGCTGCATATTTCTATAGAAGAGAGATCTTCTCTCTTGTGTTTCTAGTCAAAGCCAAATGTATTTCTAACTAGAGAGGTTATATTTGAAATACAGAGGGATACCTTCTCTAAATGATTATTATTATATTTTTTTACATACAACAGTTCATCTCCCATTTTCCATAAAAACCCACACATATAGAAATAAGTCTGGGGAAAAGAAGACCCCAGACTAGTTGCTGAGCAACATGTCCATGCAAAAGATGAGGTTCTTCTGCTAAGAGTTCTTTGTTCCCAGAGACTTAATGCATCTGGTTTCTGGAAAGCAAACTGCTTGGAGTAACAACACAGCTGAAGGAATCTGGTAAACAGAAAATGGAGTAGAACAGATTTCTTAAACAGTTCATTAGGCATCCCTGGAGTCTACAATTTCTGGGCATTAAATCCCAGAAATTATGGCAACGTTGCTGCCAAGAAAATCCATGATGCTCTTTGGAATAATTTATAAGGGAACCTAGATATCCAAAGTATATTTTGCTGAAAGAAGAGAAGAAAAACAGAGTGGAGATTTCGCTTTTGCCTGGAACAAGAAATTTCATTTTTCCTTAGGGATCAGTAAAGAGAAATAAAAGGACTTATTTTTTCCAACCAGGAAATCTAAATATAGCATGCATCTTACAATCACTTCATTTTTCAAATCTTGCCTTCCAAATTATTAGTTAAGAAGGTTAATTGTAGAATTGTGAAGCTTATTATCATTTTGAGTTCACTATCTTCCTCTTACAGCTACCCTGTGCCATCATGTAGGGTGGACTTTGTTCACTGAGCCTTGCTTCTACTGGGCCAGTCCTCCATGTGAGAGACAGATCTGGGTAGTCAGCTGAAAGGAGTTGCTTAAATTCCTAACAGTACTTTAATGTACTATAAATCTCTGCATAAAATAAGTATATTTCTATCTGGCTTGAGTGATGGGCATGAACTTTTCAAGAACAATACTAAAGCTACTTCTGCCATTTCTCTCCTCTATGCCTTTTGATTAGTCTTTGCTATTCAGCCCTGGCTGGTGGATGAGGCAAACATTTACCTTCCTAAGTTTATATTATCAGAACATTTCCCCCATTCTTTTTGATGGTGGGAACCCATTGGTGCCTTCATTGAATACCTTGAGATTCTTTGAATTATTGCCCAATAGGAGGATAGGGTGCATTTTATTTCTGTCTTAGCTAGGATTTTACTGCTGTGAACAGACACCATGACCAAGGCAGCTCTTATAAGGACAACACTTAATTGGGGCTGGTTTACAGGTTCAGAGGTTCAGCCCATTATCAAGGTGGGAGCATGACAGTGTCCAGGCAGGCATGGTACAGGAGGACCTGAAAGTTCTACATCTTCATCTGAAGGCTGCTAGGAGAATACTGACTTCCAGGCAGCTAGGATGAGACCCACAGTGACATGCCTTTTCCAACAAGGCCACAGCTCCAAATAGTGCCACTCCCTGGGCCAAGCATATTCAAACCATAACATTATCTCCTGGTATTTAGAGACAAAAACTATACCACATAGTCCACTGACTGAACTGGAAAGGCTTAGAGGCTAAGCTATGTGTGAAGATTTCTTGGAAACATTCACTATAGAGTTGGACTGACTATGGTGTCAGCTTGCTGCTACAGTTCTACCTTTGATACCAACACTAAGGAGGAACAACACAGTGTCTCAACTATTTGTTAACAAATTTAAATAATTAAAATTTGTGAAGAGTTTTAGAAACCAATATGAGAATTAAGCACTAAGGCAATAAAAAAAGTATAAATGATTAGAAATTGATAAAGACCACATAGTAAGATGATACACATGCCTACAGCATCTCAGTGATGTCACAAGTCTATCTGAATTCAATAGGTGCATGTAGTCACAACTATTGAATACACATGTCTCAATAAATGTTTACAAAAAGACTAATTGAACTTTGGACATTGTCTTAGTATGCCAGCTTCAAATAGACTTATGAAGAATAGGTTAATTCAATAAAATTCCATGTTTTAATCACATTAATGTGCTTTGTTGCCCTTATTTCATTCTGTAAAGTTATTCAAAGTGTGGTTTAGGGAACACACTTACATTTAGTTAAGTGTACTCATTGCACATCTTCTGAGTCTTCACATAGGTCCAATGATGTTGTTTTGTGTGTATGTGCTGTTTAGTTTTGTCAACTTGATTCTAACTAGGGTCACCTGGAAAGAGGGAACTTCAACTGAGGAAGAATTTTCCCCATCAAATTAACCTCTTTGCAAATTTGTGCGGGGGGGGGGGGTTCTTGGTTGATAATTGGTGTGGGAGGGCCTTTCCTACTGTGGGTGGTGCTTATCCTGAGTGGGTCCTGACTTCCTTTAATGATCTACTGTGATTTCAGCACATAAACCCAATACATTCTTTTTTTTCCTCCCAAGATGCCTTTGGTTGTGGTGTTTATCACAGCAATAGAAAGCTGACCAGGACAGTGTGTGTATGTGTGTGTATGTGTGTGTGTGTGTGTGTGTGTGTGTGTGTGTGTGTGTTTGTGTGTAAGAGAGAGAAAGACTGAGGACCAAGAGTGATATAGTATCTGACTCATAACTTGATAAAACCCAAGAACTCTGAATTTTACTAACAGAAACATGATTATCCACATGTTACATTCTTGCTTTTAGTTCTGTCTTATGTCTCCAAACCCTTAATTTTGGACTATTTGTATATTGGTCCATTCACACTACCTATTCCATTCTATTCTATGGGACAGTCTCAAGTAGATGATGCTGATGTCAATCATTTGTCATTATGTCACCCCTTTGCAGCTCTATGTTGGTAGCTGACATAAGATGGCAAGAGATTGCTTTCCAGTTTGTTTCATTGCTCAACATATGATCAAAAAAGACAAAACTCAGTTAATGGGAAATTAACAAGACTTCTATGTTATTAGGGTTACTTTCAAACACGATAAAATTGGAAACTTTAACCCAGCTTCTTCCCTTGGAACACATCAGCATTCTATAATTTACTCTTTTTCCTTGCTGGATAGTAATGGGCCAACTGTATCAATCCGGTCTCTCTGGAGGGAGTCTAGTAGTCAATATTGACGTTGTATTATAAAATTAAGGACATTGTTTACTAAGGACAGCATCTCTGAAGGTGATACAGTCTAAGGAAAACAATCCTGCCTGCTGGCTAGGCTTTATTTACTTTATCAAAAGAAGCCGCAGCTCACAACCCTTGTAGTTCCCAAGCCGAGAGAGAAAATGCCAAAAGTAAGAGATTTGCTGTTGAATTGCATCCTACCCGTTCTTGCTTTGAAGCTACTCTGAAAATTTTCTAAAAATCCAGTGTTACCCTATGCTAAAAACAGGAGGGGGCATCTTTCTCAGTAAGAGGGCTTTAAAAGTCAACAAATTAATTTGCGTTCCCATTCCAGCTGTGCCATTCACCCCCTACTCCAGCTCTGAGCTGTAATTAAGTACATGTTTTCATAATAAAAGCAATCTTGTCCTGGTGCTTCCCCAGATGCACATTCTGACCCAGATTCCCATTATGAATCACAACTGTCACATGTGTTTGAAATCGGCTTCATTTCCCCTTCTGCTCCCCACCCCAAGCTGCTGAAGACTCTCACCACGGGATTTCATTCATTTTGTTGTTCGTTCGTTATGTTCTTTCATTCTTTTACAAAATTATTTAAAATTGTTTACATAGAAGATATTTTGATCATATGATTTCCACTCCCCGACGCTCACCGCCCCCCTCCCCCCCCTCCATCCTTCCTACCTCCCTACTCATTCAAATTCATGGTCTCTCTCTTTCTAATAAACCAGTATAAAACAAAAGCATTGGTCGGAAATACACAGAAAACCAACAAGATGAAAAGTCCCTGAACAATACATTGCAAACTAAAAAGTGTGTGAGCACACTGGGTGACATTCACACCCCCCCACCCCAACACACACACCCCAGAGTGAGAGAGACAGAGACAGAGAGACAGAGACAGAGAGAGAGACAGAGAGATAGATAGAGAGATAGAAAGAGGAGAAGAAGGAGAGATACAGAGAAAAAGAGGGAGAAGGAGAGGTGGAGAGGGGGAGAGAAAGGAGGAGAGGGAGGGGGAGGGGGAGAGATCCATTTTGTCTTGTTCCACTACTTCTGGGCATGGGGCCTCCCCTGGACTGAGGTTGATATACACAGTGACACTCCATTGGAGAAAACGGATTTTCCCTTTCCCAGAAGTTACCAATTACAAATAGCTTTTGGGTTAGGGGTGGGACTCTGTGTCCATTTCCCTTTCTCTGTCTTAGGATTTTGTGTGGTTTGAATCTGTGTTGGTCTTGTGTATGCTGCCATAGGCTATGTGAATTCATATGTACATCAGCACTGTTGAGTATGGAAATCACAGTTACCCTGGAGTCCCTGAGTCCCTGTTGCTGTGAGTCTTTTAACCTTCTCTTCCACACAGGCCTCTGGGTTTTCAGGGGAGTGATTTGGTAAAGACATCCCATTTACATCTGAGTTCTCCAAAGTTATTAACTGTCACTTTGCCCATTGTCCTATGATTTATCTTTTCCTTATAGATTATTTAGAGAAAGTATTTAACTTGTAGGCTTTTTGAAATAGGTGATCCCCCCGAAAAGGAACAGTATACAATAATCCAATAGTGAAAAGTAGGAATAAAATCATTCTTCTTAAATGTCAATGAAAAATCTGATAGGGATGCTGCTGAGAGGCAGGGTCCTTGCCTTGCATGACTGGGAGTCTTCCCTGTCAACTTGAATAGACCTAGAAGCGGACTGTTCTTAACCTTTGGGTAGTGACCCCTTTGGAGGTAGAATGGTCCTTTCTCCAGAGTTGTATATCAGATAGCCTGAATATCAGATATTTACCTTAGGATTCATAACAGTAGCAAAATTACGGCTATGAAGTAGCAGTAAAAGTAATTTTATAGTTGGGGATCGTCACAACAAGAGGAATTATATTAAAGGAAACAGCATTAGGAAGGTTGAGAAGCACTGATCTAGAGCATTAAGACACTGCTCTGGGCATCTGTGAGAGCATCTCCAGTATCTTTTAACTAATGAGGGAAGATTCTTACTGAATTTGGAGGCTCCATCTTGTGGGCCAGAGTCCTGGACTGGAGAAAGCCATCTGAGCACTAGCATCCATCTTGGTACTCCCTGACTCTGGAACTTGGACTTGTCTATTTGATTTGATTTTATCTTTTCATTCTTCTGCCATCGTGACTCCTTACCATGAAGCAGTGCATCTTTTTGTAAGCTGTGAGCCTCAGGTTGCCTTGCTGAGGGATTTCAGTGATGGGGAAGTTAACTCAAATTCCTAGAATGCTCAAGGCCCTGGATTTTAGAATAGCTATCATTTGAATAATCAATTATCTCATTGAAATCGAGGTGTTGTGTAAGTGTGGGCATTCACCACCATGTTCTGTCCTTTTAAGAAGGCATAAGCTGATGCCAGTCCAAGGCTAGGTTTTCCTCTGATGTTGGAATTCTCCCTTCCTCTATACTGCTGTTCATGTTCTCTTTTGTGTCTTCCCTGACATCCAGGTATCCTCCAAACTGGATCCTCCATGTTAGAAGTAAACTTCACCTCAGCCATTTCTTCTGCTACAGTTTCATTCCTGTGCTCATTAGTCCCTCCCACTCTAACAGACTCCACCCAACAAGCACATTTTTGTTTTTCTTCTTCTTTTTTTAATTGGATATTTCCTTTATTTACATTTCAAATGTTCTCCCCTTTCCTGCCCCCCTGAAACTCCCTATCACATCCCCCCTCCCCCTGTTTCTATGAGAGTGTTCAGCCACCCACCCACCCACCCACCCACCCATTCCTGACTCCCTGCCCTAAAATTCCCCTACACTGGGGCATTGAGCCTTCACAGGACCAAGGGCCTTTCCTCCCATTAATGCCCAACAAGGCCATCCTCTGCTACACATGTGACTGGGTTGATAGGTATTCCATGTGTAGGTGGTTTAGTCCCTGGGAGCTCTGGGGGATCTGGTTGGTTGATACTGTTGTTCTTCCTATGGGATTGCAAACCCCTTCAGCACCTTCAGACATTTTCTAACTCATCTACTGGGTACCCCATGCTCAGTCCAAAGGTTGGCTGTGAGCACATGCCTCTGAATTTGTCAGTCTCTGGCAGAGCCTCTCAAAAGACAGCTATTATCAGGCTCCTGTCAGCATGCACTTCTTAGCATAGTGCATATTCTTTCCACAATAGTGTCTGAATTTGGTGACTGTATATGGGATGGATCCCCAGGTAGGGCAGTCTCTGGTTGTCCTTTCCTTCAGTCTCTGCTCTGTACTTTGTCTCCATATTTGCTCCTGTGAGTATATTGTTCACTCTTCTAAGAAGGACAGAAGCATCCATACTTTGGTCTTCCTTCTCCTTCTTGAGCTTCATATAGTCTGTGAATTGTATCTTGGGTATTCTGAGCTTTTGGGCATGCTAAATCATTTCCCTTTAGCTGTTGTCTTCCAATGCTGTTGGCACATTGTTTACAAAGGTTTCTCCCCAGAACTTAAAGGGCAAAACCTCTTTCAAAGTCTTGAGCCCACTCACCCCCACTTCCCTTCTTGGCCTCCATGAGCTTTTTTCATATCTTAACCTCTCCAGGATTTCTAAAATTTTCCCATCTTCCATTTCTCATGGGCTCCCCTGACAGCTCACTTTAAAGTCTCCTTTCCTAATTCTTTCCCCAGAGACCATTTCAATAGAACTAAAATGTTCCTCTTATAGAACTTGACCTGGGAGACTTATGAAAACCTGTATTGTTGAACCTCACTTTCAGAGTTCACTCAGTAGGTATGGACTAGGGACCACAAGTTTGCATTTCTACCAAGTTCATAGAGGATGATGTTAAATTTCATAGATAGAAATGTAATGACCAGAATTGTCTCTAAGTTTTAACTTTGCCCCAGAACATGTCTCTGCTCTTATTCTTTCTTGAGGTCCCAGAATTCTTTTGTCTTCATGTGAGCTCCATGGCAGGCTGGTACTTTAGGGCTCTGCTTTTCTCACGAATCCCCATAATCCTTTCATCCAATTAGACACACTATCCTGTTAATTCATTTGTAGCTGCCCTCTTTTTATATATAATGGATGTCTTTCTTGCTCATTATGTTCACATAGACTATGAGAAGACACTTCTTTTCCACCTCACACTTTTTAAAAAATGGCTTTAAAATGTAAATCAGTAGCTCCCTATTGCCTTCAGATTAAAATGTGAATTTTTGGCTTGATTGACATGTAAATCTCTTTGATTTTACTTAATGGTTTTAGCTCTTTCTAATTCTCCTATCAAATCCCTTTCTCTGAGCTTTTCTTAATGCCCAGCTGCAGAGAAGGGCAACTTCTTTGCATAACTTTACATTCCTGCTAGAAGTATATGAGGATCTTAATTTCCCTATATCCTCACCACACTTCCTACATATATATTAACATTTATTTTGGCCTTAATCCTGAATGTGGCATGGTATTTTGTGAAGATTTGAGATTGCAATTCTCTAGCAATGATAGTTACTTATGGTGGCTATCTTTTCAGATATTTATTTGCCAGTTGTATAGTGTAATGGCTAATTTAGCCTTACAACTTGACAGAATACTAAGTCATATATATATACACATATATATACACACACACACATATACATACATACATATATATTCACATATATATGCATGTGTGTATGCATATATATATACATATATACATACACACATATAGATATAAATATGATATAGATATAGATGTACATATAGGTATAGATATAGATATATAGGTCTTTAAGGATTCTTTATGCAGTCACTGTAATAGAATGTTATTAGACATGGGGCATTCAAAGATGCCCACTTATTCTCATAGCTGTTGTTTCAGTTACATGTACAAGGAGTTTTATTTTTGGTAATATCAAATTTATTCGTTTTCTTCCTGGCTACTTTTGGTTCCGTTTGTTTAAAAATGAGTTGCCTAATCCTGCCCACAAAGCTTTCAATTTACATTTTCTTCTAGGTGCTTGCTCTGGTTAAATGAATTGACGTTGCTTCTGTCCTCCCCTGCAAGCTCCTGGCCTGGGACTCTGGTTCAGGCTTGACAGGGAGTACTTTTACCCAGCTAGTCATTGCACTGGCCTCCTTAATTAGAAAGTATCTGCCTATGACTGGGCCTTCAGTGTTTTCCTCCCACTGTTTTCTTACATCAAAGCCTTTGTTTGGCTCATCTATTTTTGATTTCTGTGTTTCATGAGATGTAGGGATCTAGTATGTTTTTTTAATTCTTCCTGCCCAGTCTGTGTGCCTTTCATTTCTCTTTTATACTTAACATATGTATCAGCTTCTCTAGTATCATTTCAGGTATAATTTGTTAGAGCATTCATCTTTGGCTTTTCTAGGCCATCAGGGGAAAGCAGAATGCAGTTAGGGAGCTTTTTATTCTTTTATACACTTTGGAGGAATCTGTGAAAAATTCCTATTAATCTTCCTTTAAAGGCTGTATATCATAACCAATAAACATGGTTATGGTTAGAGAACTGGAGTGAACTTGCAATGACTTGGCAGTATCTTCTAATTCTTTGGCTTTTAGCTTATTTGTACAGTTGACTTACACTACCTGCTCAGTCCTTGCAATGTTGCCTATAGACCTGGTCTTTCCCCCCACAAAGTTTCCTTTGCAGTTATCCAGTACTAGTGGTCAAAATCTATTCTGCCAGCTTCCATTTTAATTGGTAAATTAATTCATTTCTGTTTGGTTATTGACGAGGCACACTACGCATGGCACATTTTGCTGCTTGCTGTGTAGGTTTTCTACTAATGGTGGATTCATAATTCATCTACTACTGCTCTCTTTGTCTTAAGTGTATTTTCCAGCAGCTTACTTTAGTTATTTTGCTCTTTTTGTGTTATAATTCTGAGTCTTCCATCCCTGATTGGATTCAGCACAACATTTGGATTCATAAACTAATTTCAATAATATAGCTAGTGATTTGGAGATGATCGTCTTATTTTATGCTATTTTTAGTAGAAATTATTTCTTACACCATGTTTCCTTACTAACTTAGACTGTATCATATTGTGTAGTTGCAATAAATCAGAAGAGGGAAAAATAAGAGAATTTTGTTGTTGTTGTTGTTGTTTAGGAAAGGATTTATGGGCCAGCTAGATGGCTCACTTACCACCAAGCCTGATGATGTGAGTTCAATCCTCAGGCCCCACATGTTCAAAGGAGAGAACAGACTCCCACAATTTATCCTCTGACCTCTACATTTTTGTACGGATACATGCCCCTTGACAATACACACACTCACACAGAAAATAAATAAGTAAATGTAATATAAAAAAATCCTATTTGGTGTCTTTAATATATGTCCCCATGGTGCAGCTACGTATGTTCCTTATTTTGTTATGTGGTCTGTGTTACAGTCCAGAGGTTTTTTTTTTTTTTTTTTTTTTTTTCATTTGAATTCCAATGTCAGCCAAGGGTGAATGCTTAGGGACTCCTCAGTCTTTCTGATCAGGTACACAGACACATGTAGCCCACACATAACCTAGCAGGTCTTCAGGAAAATGTCAGAGCTTCTCAAAGTCTCTGGGGCATCTCACACACAGTACTTCTCCCTTTTAAGCTTTTGTCAAGCCAATCATCTGCCTTGACTTTTATCCCTTGCCTCAGGCAGCTGTGATTTAAACCATCATAAAGGCCCTCTCCTCTGAGATGTGTAACAGTGTGTGAATTCTAGTAGAGACAAACTTTCTGAGTTGGGCTTTCTGGGAATCCACAGAACAGTCCAAATAATGTCAATTGTTTGGAAGTAATATCTGTTATTCTTGATATGCCATGAACTGGGCTGTCACAGGTTATGCATGGCTACTTCAGAGTTGGAGAACTGTATACAAAACCAAGCACACAAAGGCAGAAACATGGTCTACTGTTGGTATTCATTTTTGTGGAGATTTTTTGTTTTGCTTTGATTTTTATTAAACACTACCCTGGCTACATACAATAAGCTTTAGTTAATTGCCCCCCTCCCAAACAAAAACCAAAAACCAACCAAATAACAAATAAACAAAATCAACTCTTAGTAACTTTATCAAGGTATATCAATTAACTAATTAATTAAATGTTTCTATGAAGGACTTAAGTTTTAAAAGTTCCTACTACTCCATTCCCACTAAAATCCTAATTTGTTTTTTAAAAAATTAAAATATGTTGCATCAATTATTATTATTCTAGTAAAATCAAGAATTATTAATGTGAAAAGTAGATTTGTTTTATATACAAATTTAGCAGTTCCAAATCCTCGCTTTTATTCAGATTTTAAGGGGACTCCAATATCTGATAGCTCATGATCTTTGCAATCTCTATTTTTCACTTAAGCATTGGCAATATCTAATAGTATTTACTACTTTGTGAGCTACAATTTTTATTGCAACCAGACACTTGGATACATTTTGGAGATTTGCAGGTAATTTGGATGCCCTGACCATGATTCTGACCAATATTACGGCCATGCCTAAAAGCTCAAGTACTCCTGCTGCCTTCTGAGAGTCATAGCAGAGAAGAAAATATGAACCATGGTGACTCTACCTGTCGCCATGAAATCTTTTGTGTCCCTTTACTTTTTATTTGTGTTTCTTATATTTGTGTGTGTGTGTGTGTGTGGCCACATTTGTTCAAGTATCTGCTACATTCAAAGTAAAATGAATTGCAATGAAAGAACATAAGTGGATATTAGCCCAGAAATTTAGAATATCCAAGATATAAGATACAATTTGCTAAACGCATGAAACTCAAGAAGAACGAAGACCAAAGTGTGGACACTTTGCCCCTTCTTAGAATTGGGAACAAAACACCCATGGAAGGAGTTACAGAGACAAAGTTTGGAGCTGAGACAAAAGATGGACCATCTAGAAACTGCCATATCCAGGGATCCAACCTATAATCAGCTTCCAAACACTGACACCATTGCATATACTAGCAAGATTGTGCTAAAAGGACCCAGATATGGCTGTCTCTTGTGAGACTATGCCGGGGCCTGGCAAACCCATAAGTGGATGCTCACAGTCAGCTATTGGATGGATCACAGGGCCCCCAATGGAGAAGCTAGGGAAAGTACTCAAGGAGCTGAAGGGATCTGCAATCCTATAGGTGGAACAACAATATGAACGAACCAATACCCCCCCTCCCCCCTGGAGCTCATGTCTCTAGCTGCATTTGTATCAGAAGATGGCCTAGTCGGCCATCAGTGGAAAGAGAGGGCCATTGGTCGTGCAAACTTTATATGCCTCAGTACAGGAGAACAACAGGGCCAAGAAGTGGGAGTGGGTGGGTAGGGGGGTGGGTGGGGGAGCATGTGGGGGACTTTTGGGATAGCATTGGAAATGTAATTGAAATAAATACCCAATTTAAAAAAAAGTGCAATACACATTATCACTGGCAAGGCACCAGTGGGCCTTTTTCTCATCTCATGGAGACTCTGTGATCCAGAGCTCAGAAATCTCTCCACCCAGCTCATTAAGTTCCCATGGCGTGTCACTGCCATGCCAGCTCCACACTTCCAAATGCCCTGTAGCAGACTGGGGTACCCCGACATCAAGTTGCCGCATGAAGGAGAACACCGTGCAATCTTAGTTTAGAATCAAAAGGCAACACAATCATTAGGTGTAAGCCATTCTAAGTTAAAGCCTTCAGCAGGGGATCCCAACAGATCCACTTCCTGAACTGGGGGGTCTCTGCTACCTACATTTTTGCTCCATTGTCCTTCCTGTCCAAAATCCCACCCTCTTCTTCTGCCTCTGCCATCCCTCCATTCGACCCAGAAGTCCTGCCTACTCACTCAGTGATTGCCCCTTGAAATCTTTATTCATTAGAAGGGTCATGTGAAGTTCCCAGTACTTTATTCACTCCTTATCCTAGGTAGCCCTTCTTGGGAAAGCAGAACTAACATCAAAATACAACAGCATCATGGCTATCCACAACAAAGGCCAGCAACATCTTCAGCTTTAAGCAATCATTCTGGATGTAAGTGAGCTAATATTAAAAAAAGTTCTAAGATTGCCAAAGATGAAGGCTAGCTGGTAGGCTCAGGCAGCCCCCCTCCTCCCCCCAGTCGCTGAAGATGTCTAAAGTTCAGGAGTAGATTACATTAGAAAGTCAGGAGTATTTGAAAATTTGAAGATTTGAAGAGAGTTCTAGGAAAATCTTATTTGAGGTGCTGCAGAGCTGGCTCTGTGGGTAAACTGGCTTGCCTCATAAGAATGAGTACCTTCCTTTGAATCTCTAAACCCACACATAGCTGGGAGCTGTGGTTTGTAGTTATAATTCCAGCCCTCCTATGGTGAGATCTGATTAGCAAATCCTGGAAAGTTTGTGAGACAGCAATCCTGGTGTATACAGAGGTGATCAACCACGAGACATTGCCTCAAAGAAGCAGGGAGGTGAGAACCAACGTTGTCTTCTGATATCGATATATATGCCATCTCACATAAACTTGGACTCATATGCACACCCATCGTACTTACACACACACACCACATTACATCACAGTTACAAGCATCATATATACAAAGATGAAAACACAAACATTATTCCTAAAACCTATAACATTCCATTATTTACAAATTTAGAAGAGAAAAAAAGCCAGTAAATTAAAACATAAACAATGGTAGATACAAATTTAGGAGGCAGTGTGTGTGTGTGTGTGTGTGTGTGTGTGTGTGAGAGAGAGGGGGGGGGCGAGGGGGAGAGAGAGAGAGAGAGAGAGAGAGAGAGAGAGAGAGAGAGAGAGAGAGAGAGAGAGAAAGAGAATATGTCTCCTCTATGATTCATTAATTTATAGTAAAGACCTGAGTTTTGGATCTGGTACCAGACTGGCCAGTTTTGTAACTCAGCTTCACCGTTAACTTCTTCATTTCTCACTTGTAACCTTACAAGATGACTTCAAGGTCAAATTAGTGGGTACATCTGAAATATGAAAGTCAGTACCCAATACGTGGTCATTGTGATCTTTACTAAGTTTAATTTACTGAATAAAAGTTTTTGATATAATTCCTCCAGAAAGGTATTATTCCCTACAATGCCTATCATCATTAAAGAGTATGACATTTAAACTAGGAATTGCACCGAAAATGTATAGTGATTTTTTTAGAACAATGGAGATAGATTAAACATGCAGATGTTATAGAGGAAAGGGATGTCACTGCTCGAATGATATAATGAGGTAAAGAACTGCATGAAGTCTTCAGAAGGGCAACAAGACATCACAGGCAGAATGGAAAATAAAACAGTTTGCAGGAGCTTTAAGGGTGGTAGAGATTTTAAAATCTTAAGTATGGATTTAGAATGGGTGACAGAAAACTTGCTGGTTAAGAACACAGGACTCTGACCATAAACGTGCATTTTTTGGTCTATTTTTTTAGTTTACTTTGCCTACAAAGAAGTTTAAAATGAGGCATGTAGTTATTGAACATATTTAAAGAGAAAAGCAAGTGTGGTGGATAGAAGTACCACGTATGGGTAAAAGTAGAAGAAGTTCATGGTCCTTTTCTCCCAGCTGATTCCTGCTGTAGAGGCAGAAGAACTTGACGATACTTTACAAGAATCTATTATAACCAGAGAAATATGCCTTGGGGTAAGTGCGGGGCTATCGATTTTAGATGTGGCTTAGCCTCATGGCTGGTTCATTGCCAATCATTGTAAAACAAAAAACATTTTAAAATAATCCCTGCTCAAGCATTCATTGGTCTCAGATTTTTCTATCTGTGCCTAAATTCTTGCATAAGAACAACCAACTAACAACTTTTGAGGTCTCTGAGAGATAACAGCTTTATTAAAATGAAAGCTATGACAAATCATAAAATCAACATTCATATATCAAAGAGTAGAAAACAAATTACCTCCAGTAGTTGTCCTATTCAAGGTACAGTGATAAACTAAGAGTCAGCTGTGAATGTGAAAAAAGAATATGAAACATTAGAAACTGAACAACAGATTTCAAATAAATTAAATGAAGTTTAGAAAATAATGTCAAAGCATTATTTATAGACTAAAACAATAAAAGATGACAGCATTGGTTGGTAAAGAAAGGCAGAATATCAAAGATGCTATCATCTTTACTGTCTTCTTCAGTAAATAAGCAAGGGTGCACAGTAATAATACACAGGAGAAGACTGAGAAAAATAAGGGGTTTGATAAATAAGAAGATAATGGACTCTCTGGATGATAGGACAATGGGAAGCTTAAAGAGCAATGTAGCAACAGTATGACAGCAAGGGATATGTGGTAGTGGTGGTGGTGTGTTTGTGTGTGTGTGTGTGTGTGTGTGTGTGTGTGCACGCATGTGTTTGTATTGGAGTTGATGTCAGAGATGAAATTATGAGGTCACTAAATGAAACATGAGAATCAGGAAAGTGATCCAAAGAGAAGAAAATATTGTGGATGCTTTCTGTCTTCTCTAAGTATCATCTTTTTCTGAGTAGGAGGATTGGGATATCAGACCTGTTGGGCTCTATGGTAACCACTCTGGATAATTACCATAATAGAAACACTTTAGAACAGTTCTTATAAACTTCTAAATATATGTCTAATTAAATACATAGCTTAATTATGTTTAACTAAAACAAAGCACAAACCTGATATTGAAGAACTGAAGATGTAGCTGTTGCAGCCTAGAGGTAGAAGGGCAAAGTAAGGATTGAATGAAGACTGGGGACATGGAATCCTCTTAGAAGGGGAAATTAAATATATAGAATGAATATGTGTAGGAGTTTAGAAGAATTGAAAGGAACCCATGAAGGGGGAAAAGAGTTTAAAAGGGGTGTGGCAGTTAATAGAACATGCATGATAAGAAAGTAGAAAGAGGAATATTGGTGATAGAAAGGTACAAGTGGGGACAGGGGATAGGGGATGCAGAGAGGAACAAGAAGGTAGAACCAAGAACAAAAAGTACATTAGGTAACCATCAGATTCCAAAGCAGCAATAATCACTGAATAGAAGTCTGAGCTCAGATGAATTTTTCTATGGTGATTTTCAAGTCAAGGTTGTTAAATCCAAGAAGTTGGATGTGGTCACCCAGAGTGGCCCACAGTCCCTCTTTATTGCCTGCAGATCAAGATGTAGAATGCTTATAAGAGTTGCCTTGGTCAGTCTTCCACTAGCAGCCTTCAGATGAAGACGTAGAACTCTCAGCTCCTCCTGCACCACGCCTGTCTGGATGTGTCCATGCTCTTGCCCCAATGATAATGGACTGAACCTCTGAATCTAAACCCATAGAAGCTGCTGTACTGTGCTGTATGTCTAACAATAACACTTCTCAGGAGACTCTGGAAATAAGGAAAGAATCAGAAAAAAACTGGTGGAAGAATTTGCACACAAAAAATAAATTTATATCCTAAACTCCAAGTAAGGAAGAAGTCGAGAAGGAGGATTAATAGAATGGTCTTCGTCAGGAGACACAGAGACGGACATCCAGTCATGGCCATGCCAGAAAAAGAGCCAAGTCAAATTCCAAGCTCAAGTTGGTGTGCAGTCTGGCAGTATGTGCAGAATCTTCCACTCCATTTGTCAATGGGTCCTAGACGCCCACAATATAATTCAACTGCGCATCAGCTGCCCCTCTCACAAGGAGGAGGAAAAGTTCACAAAAGATGTCTTTGAAAAGGAAGACAAGGACAAAGTCAAAGAAAAGGTCCTGAGGAAGATGCTATCCAGGGATTCCACAGAAGAATATACCAACTCCACTGGAATAGAGCTGCATGAATTTCATGCAGATGCACTGAAAAAGAACCCAAGGGACAGAATGCTGCAGCTAAAGTTAGAGCAAGAGATTCTGGACTTCATCGGTGACAATAACCAGTTCAAGAAGTTCCCTCAGATGACATCATACCACCGGATGCTATACACCGGGAGGCTGCCTATTTGGGGATGAACCACAATGTTGATCAAACAGGGAAAGCTGTCATCATCAACAAAACCACCAACACGGGGAATCCCCGAACAAGGGTTCTCAGAACATATAAAAGATGAGAAGAACACAGAATTTCAACAGAGATTCATTCTCAAGAGAGATGATGCCAGTATAGACTGAGAAGATAACCAGATGAGTGCTCCATTGCAGGATGAAAGGAGGAGCAAGTCAATAGAAGAGAGAGAGGAGGAATATCAAAGGGTCTGAGAGAGAGAATTTGCCCCAGAAGCGGGCCAGAATGGATATCTAAATGACATCAGGGGAAACCAGGAAGGGCTGAGCTGCACCTCAAGCAGCCAACAGAGCAACACAGACAGCGAACCATGGCCTTAGAACAGCACAGACTCCTATGGTTCTGTCACCAAACTCAGCAGCTGAGGGGACAACATTGGCAGCAGTAAAGGCGTCAGTGCAGGCAGGCTTTCCACACCAGGCATGGCACTAGGCACCCCAGAAATGTGCAACAAGGTCACCTCACCCCAGTCTGTCCGGGGCCTTCTTCCTTGTACTGCCCAGCAGCAGCAGCAGCAGCAGCAGCAGCAGCAGCAGCAGCAGCAGCAGCAGCAGCAACAACAACAACAACAAGTTCCTGCTCTCTCACCCACTCCTCAACAACAGCCACCCTTGAATAATCACATGATTTCACAGGCAGAAGACCTCAGTAGCTCCTTTGGACAAATGAGCCTTCGCAGCCAAGGTTCTACAGAAGCAGCTGACCCATCCTCAGTGTTGTTCCAGCCCCCACTTATCTCCCAGCATCCTCAGCAAGCTAGTTTCATCATGGCTTCTTCAGGAAAGCCCCTCACTACTTTCAGCTTTTCCATTTCTAGCCATGCTTCAACTACCCAGCAAGTCCAGCCACCCCAAGGCTGCATGCAGTCCCCTCAACAGTTCCAGGATTCTTACTACCCTCCTGGACAGTATCCTCATTCCAACCAGCAATGTCGACCTCTGTCTCACCCGATGGCCTACAGCCCCTAACGTGGTCAACAGCTTTCTCAAGCGTCCCAGCAGCCTAGCTTACAATCCATGATGTCTAACCAGCAGCAGACGGTTTACTGAGGCATGCTTGGGGTCCCGCAGCCTCAGAACCGGGGCTTACTCAGCAAGCAGAGAAGCAGCATGGGAGGCCAGAGGCAAGACCTTGTGGTTCAGTACACTCCACTGCCTTCTTACTGAGTCCCAGTGGCCAGTGACTCACAAAATGTGGTCCAGCCACCTTTCCAGCAGCCCATGCTGATCTCTGCCAGCCCGTCTGTACAAGGAGGCCTCCTAGCAGGCAGTGTGCCTATGAAGTACAGCATGATCCTGACAGCTCAGCAGAACTGGACGAGCCCTTCTGTGGGGTTTCCACAGCCTCCTGTCTCTGAGCAGTACCAGATGGCTCAGCATCCCTCTCCCTGCAGCCCACCACAGATGCCACAGCAGGACTCAGGACTGTCACCTTCTGGACCAGGTGTAGTGGTCATGCAACTGAATGTCCCTAACGTACCCCACGCCCCTCAGAATCCATCCATGGTCCAGGGGAGTCACTGCAAATACTACAGTGGACCAGCATGGTCAGAAGCTCGGAGACCTGATGGTAATCCTCAGGCCAAAGCACACATGGGCAGCAGCCCCTTCACATCTACCCAGTCTCCAGCACCCTCTACCGTCCGAGTCTCTGCAACGACTGCACTGGACTCAGGCCCCTGCCTGTCCTCACACCATCACCCCCCACCCCCAAGCCTGGAGGTCCTGCACAGGGTGATGGGTGCTATTCCCCATTGGGTCAGCCATTGCGATACAGTCTGTCCATTTGCCCTCCCTTGCTCCATGGCCAGTCAACTTACACGGTGCACCAGAGTGGATTGAAGCACAGAAACTGAGGCAAGAGACAAGCACTCAAATCTGCCTCCACTGACTTGGGGACAGATGTGCTGGGAAGGATGCTGGAGGTGACCGATCTCCCTGAAGGAATCACCTGTATGGAGGCAGACAAACTCTTCATCCAGCTTACCTTGTCTGTTGCCAAGACATGCCAAAGTGGCTTAAGGATGCTCCAGGCTGCCTGGTGCAGGTGTAGGGAGGGGGGAGGTCGGGGGGGGGGACTGTCAACAGTGGGACTGCTGAGAATGGCTGCCACTCAGACCTCGCTGCCTTGCACACTATAGTGGCTGTGTTCCCCCAGACTCCTGGCCACCCAGAACGCCTCCCTTCACCTCAACAACTCTGTGAGTCGCTTCAAACTTTAAGTGGTTGAAAAGAACTAGGACCTGAGGATCATGGAGCGAGCTACCTTTCAATAGCTTGTGGAGGGGAGGGCCTGGCAAGGAAAAACAAGGGCCAAGCACAGGGAGCCAAGGCGGATGACTGGGTCAGAGCCTACCACATTATGGCTGAAGAGGAATTCTCACACCGGCATGGGACTCCTTTCCATGGCACTCCCTTGTCATGGGTTCCCCTTTTCCCTGGTTGTTCTCCTTCTGTTTCCTCCTTCTTCCCATCTTCTATCATTTTTTAAAATCTCTTCTCCCAACATGAAATTAATTTCTTTCATATTTTTGGCTGAGTAGAATTGAGAGGCCCCGCCCTCCTTTTCTCCCATTTCATCACTAGCTCAACCTTCCTTCCCTCTTTTGGTCTTCATGAATATATTTATAAGAACAGAATTAAGAAAAATAAATTGAGTTCTCCATTTAAAAAAGAAAGAGTTGCCTTGGTCATGGTGTCTCTCCACAGCAATACACCCAAACAAGACATCTATCAATCAACTATTTCTCAGCATATAATTGTCACAATATAAATGGCATGTGTTAATGTATTAATCCTTTTGAATCTATTCTCCAACAATATTTCTCTAATTGCCATTAATAATGGCATTTTCTGAACTAAGATTATTTGCAGTAAGGCAAAGTCTTATCAGCCATAAAATGTATACAAAACAAGTACAAATGGCTTTTCCAGTTATCCTTGATGCCTTTGTAATGAAATTCAGTCTGAATTTAGAGCTATTAGCATTTTTTCTACTTAATGATCTTTACAGTGATGTGTCTGCAATAGATTCTTATAAAGGATTAACAGTGTCTTATGGAAATTTCTATTGTCATAAATGGTTATGTATTAGAGTAATACGGTAGTAAACAGCATGGGCTGTGCAGTGAGACATTTAAACCCTTTCTTTGGGACCTCATTTAAAAAGATACCATTCTCTTGAAAGTCATCCTGGGTCATTGTACCCACAGTCAAAACCAGCTCACTCTGCTTGTTATATCCACCCACTTCATCATTCTCTTTAGCATCTTCCTTGCAAGTGAATGCCTGGCATATTTTATGATGCAAACTCCCCAAACACACTAAAGTGGCTAGCAGGAATTATGATCCGTTTTATTTATCACTCTTCTCTTGCTTCATTGTGAAGTCGTGGCACGCAAAAGCAATAGATCTTATCTGTGAATGGAATCCTGCTCCCCCCTCACTGCTCAAGAGAATTACTGAAGAGCTCAGGCTTCAGTCTCTCCCATTCAACACTGAGGACACCAGTTTTCATTCGGACATCATTTTCACTTAAAATCATGGAAAAATCATTCATCCACAAGAGTTTGCACAATCCCTTGTCCCATTCAGAGCTTGTACTTCATTGGCTGACTATGGGCTTATTCTCTCAGTAGACTGAATTCTCCCAAACTAGAAAGTAGGCCGTTGTCCTCCAACAGTAGAATGCATACAGATATTTTGGTAAATTTGCATGTTAATTTTACAAGGCATCATTATATAAATAGCAGACTTACATACTAAATGTGGATGAAAAAAATTAAAAAGTAATTACAGATATAAGCAGGTAATGGAAAGAGAGGCCCATTGGTCTTGCAAACTTTATATACCTCAGTACAGGGGAACGCCAGGGCCAAGAAGTGGGAGTGAGAGGGTAGGGGAGTGGGGAGGAGGGTATGGGGGACTTTTGGGATAGCATTGGAAATGTAAATGAAGAAAACACCTAATAAAATTATTATTAATAAATAAATAAAAAGTAATTACAGATATAAGCAGGTATATATTATCTATAGTATGAGAATTTAGATGACTTCCAATTCTATAGAAGGGTAGACATGTGTTATGCCAAGATAATAGAAATAGGGTTGCTTTTTATCATTGTCATTTAAAAAGTAAAACAAAATGCATTTATTTAGGAATGATGAAATGTGGATAAAAAGCAAGTTTCTCAGTGTTTTCAAAACCTGGCATGGCATGGTACTCTTTGAGGTTCAGGATCACAAAGTCATTATTCACAGAAGTTTTAAACTTATGCATATTTTAAGCATAACTTCCTAACAAACTTCCATTTGTCATTTGGATAAAATGTATATTTAAAGAAGAAAATACACTAACAAAGATAAAAACATGCCTAAGAAAGATCTACAGAGTACATAAGCACTAAAACAACAACAAAAAATCATCTTTTACAATGCAGATCTCCAGGTAAGGCAATGAGTCCTGACAGAAGCACAAGTGAACACTGCCCACTAAAAACTTACTTTGCCACAGTAAAAATAGAATATGGCTTGAGAACACATACCAAGGTCTTACAGGAAGTATGTTATATATGAGAACTCATTAGTAAACATTTAATCTAGTTTTTACGTTATTCTTCCTTGTGTCCATTTCTGAATGATACTGTGTCAATGCATACATTGATTATTTATATCCATGAATACTACATTTTTAAATTTTTGAGCATGAATCTTCCAGTGAAGCTAAAGCTGGCCTGGAACCCATTGTATAGCCTACAGTAGCCTTGGGCTTTCAATTCTCCAACTGCATTTTGAACCTGAATGATGGCTACACAGTGGAGTCATCATGAAAATCCACTGACTTTTACATGGCTCTGCTCACATTTTATATGTCCTATATATTGTTGTTTATATGAAAATATACTTGGAAAATACCAAGGCACAATCTTAAATAACCCCATCTTTTCTTTCACCTCTCATATCAATGTAGATCGCAGTTGCCTTTGAATTCAGCTTTTCTCAAGAATATTTTATGCTGTTTGCTTTATTTCTTAATATGCTGTTTCACTATTACATTGAGGTCACTTTTACATGTAACTTCTATAATGTTTAAATAATCAAATAAACCACACATTTTAACAATGCAAGCAAATATCTTATAAAAAGTAAAAGAAAAACACCCTATCAAAAAATCTCAAATGTTTAAATTATGTTTCAACACGTTGTCAGAATTTGCAAATACAAAACAACATTATATTAAATTTTAATCTGATTGAACCATTCTTGTTATTTTGTGCTTCATTTTCTGTTTCCTGTCATATAATTTTTCATTTATATTTCTATAAGTACATATCCATTGTATTAAAAAATGTCAAATTATATCTCTGTAAAAACTGCTCCTGGGAGTGGACCATATATTCCCACAGTAGTTATTGATTGTCAGGTGTGTAGTACCTGTAGACAGTAATTAAAGATAAATAGAGAATGTTTACATTATGTAACAGGCCAAACCATTTTCTAAGTCATGTGAATGCCATATGGTGTTGTTATGCCTCCAGTGCTTGTCCAGGGTGGACAGAAATCCCTACCTGTAGATTTCCTCTGGGTCTGAATCTCTTGTCTGATTCTTTAACCTCATCCTCTCTTTGGTCTAATCCAGTCTTACTAAATTTCCCTTTGCTTTTAATTAAGCACACCAGAGAAAAAACTCACTATTTAATAAACCTTAGACAGTTTTCTGTATGTCTGGCTGATTACCAGTATAGGCAATGTCACTTAAAACACTTCATCTGAAAGCCATTTCCTAACAATTTACCGAAGGGACTTCTTCTCCTTCATTACCTATGGCTCTGGTTAGTTCTTCAAGAGGGAATGGTCTCATCCTCCTTGTTGACAATGAGGCCATGGCTTTACCTTATGCTTCTCTATGAACTCCAGGTTGATTTTGAGACATATCAGAAACGTAACATGTTCAATGAATGAATAAGCATATTGCTGATTAGAACATAGAAAATTCTGAAGTCATTAAAAATAAGTTCTCATGATTCTTTGTAATGTTCAATAAATATTAACCTTCAACATATTTCTATTACTCTATGTACTTCATACCCACATTTCTATAATAGAAGTAATTATTATATTGTATCTTATTTCTAAGAAGTGGTATGAGGATTAAGTAGTGGATGGAGAAGTCTTTAGACTGTATATACAATTACTCATGTTGTAATTTCCCTATATATGGCCATAGACTTTATAAAGATGCTGTTAATATACTTAAAATTGCTTCTCTCTCTCCTTCTCCTTCTCCCGCCTCTCTGCTGTCTCTGTCTCACCATTTCCTATAGATTTCCTAAATAAGTTATTGAAGGCAAGGTGACTAAGATGCCATGTTATTCCCCACACATCCACACATACATTTGGAAAGATTAGCAGTTTTTGATCTATGTCTCTGAATACTGTTTTGGGACACTATATAACCCTTCCTGGTGAAAGAACATGTCATTCACATTTTAAACACAGACCCAACGTAACCAGTGAAAATTATTACATCAACATTATTGCTATGGTGATTGAAAACTTATTCTCATGTGGGTCAAAATATCTCGCTAGTAGTGTTTAAGCCACCAATTTTCTGCCACTGGGCATGACCTTCTACATTGGATGTGAGCCTTTGCTTGTGTCAGACTCTGGTGACAGAATGTGGCCGGGATATTGCTCTTGTTGCCTCATGCGGAATGTGAGACAAGATAATTTAAGGGCTGCACCTGCTATGGAATCTTTAGTCACCACCAACTGCTAATTTGGTCTCAGGTTCACAGCTGCACGTCTATTTGTGAATATGTAAATACTAAAATTTAACGGGCAAAGGACAAAACTTACGTAAACCAGACCACACATGACTTTCTATTACGTATTAGTATCCAAAATTCTAGAATAAGTGGCTAAGGCCTGACTGTTCAGTTCTGAGGTTCTCTGGATCTGTTGAAATGTGGATAAACATGTTGGCTACAGAATAATTGCTGAATTGATGAAAGATATATAGGTTCTCAACTATAATTACTCATTAAATACATGGATCAATGAAAAAGGTAGTCAGACTACTATCTATTTGACATTTTTCAAATTGACAAAATTCAAATAAGATAAATAAAAGTTTTCACGATTATAATTTTTTAAATTCAATATTTATCAAGTACAGTTTGCAGTGCACCCAATACTTATTATAAAACAACATCATCATCATCAACAACAACAACAACAAACAACCTAAAAGCTTTCGGAACATTAGCAATTTTAGGTACTAGAAATAAATACCAAGTGAAAATAAAACAAACAAGCAAAGAAACAAAACAAAACAAAAAAGAAACAAACAAGAAATCAGGTTTACTGGTTCTGTCATTAGTGAATCACCTTGCATGATTTGTCTGACCAGCACTGTAACAGTATTGTGATACACACAGCTTGGGGTCACAAGTCTGCATTGGACTCAAGACTATTTCTTAGTTCATCCTTTTTTTTTCTTTCATTTGGTAAAAATCTTTTTTTAAATTATTTTTTATTAGGTATTTATTTCATTTACATTTCCAATGCTATCTCAAAAGCCCCCCACATGCTCCTTCACCCACTTCCCCCACCCACCCACTCCCACTTCTTGGCCCTGGTGTTCCCATGTACTGAGGCATATAAAGTTTGCATGACCAATGGGCCTCGCTTTCCACTGATGGCCAACTAGGCCACCTTCTGATATATATGCAGCTAGAGTCAAGAGCTCCGGCGGGGGGGGGGGGGGGAGCGGGTACTGGGTAGTTCATATTGTTGTTCCACCTATAGGGTTGCAGATCCCTTTAGCTCCTTGGTTACTTTCTCTAGCTCCTCCATTGGGGGGCCTGTGATCCATCCAATAGCTGACTGTGAGCATCCACTTCTGTGTTTGCTAGGCCCTGGCATAGTCTCACAAGAGACAGCTCTATCAGGGTCCTTCCAGCAAAATCTTGCTAGTGTATGCCATGGTGTCAGCGTTTGGAAGCTGATTATGGGATGGATCGCTGGATATGGCAGTCTCTAGATGGTCCATTCTTAACAGCGATTTATTATGTAAGGACAATAGGCCAGGCACTGTCCTGGGTGCTGAAACGTGGCATTAAGCAAATCAGTTCTTGTCCTGAAACCCACAGGTAAAGAAAGAAAAGGAAGAAACACAGCATGACAGGTTGCTAAGTATTGATAAGTACCATAAAACATTAGAGTGGCTAATTAATAGAGAGCACCTATTCCTTGGCTTCTATTGTGTAGACTTATTGCTATCATCTTCCCCCAAAGGACATTGTTTATTTAAAACCCTCAAATATGTGGGGGACTGATCATGCAGTTTTAGGAATGATAGCATGACAGAGCAGACAATGTTGAATGTAAAGGAGCAGAGAGGGCAAAGTAGACTCAGAAAGTATCAGTTCAGAGGTGGGTGGGGATGAGATTTTATGATATCAGGTGTGTTCTTTAAGATGCCTAGTGCAATGGATGAAGTGGTTTCCAAATAAGCAACAAAACTCTTAAAGAGGAGGGGTATATGTCAGACACAAAACTGTAGCCATTATTCTAGTGATAGTTATGAGTTTGTTCTAACCACACAGGAGGAGATCAAATATGGCAGTTGTAGTCTAGTGCTACCTCACATCCTTAGTTGTCAATTAATATGAAAAGATTCTTTCATCTTTAAATCATTTTGGAAGCGTCTAAGCACATTTGTACGAATATGAATACAGTTTTTTGTCTCAAAATGTTTTTTTAAGAATAATTTTCTGTCTTCCTTCTCTGAATATCTTCATATAATTTTAGAAGTTTCAGCCAGGGCACTGTGCTGTATTTTGTGCTTCAGTATTTTGTACCTCTTCTACTACTGAAACATACAGAATATTATAGGTTGTAAGACCAAACTATGCACGAACCAAAGGAAGGTGGTGTTCATCTTCAAATGCCTGTTGGAAGTGACTAAACTCACTTTTGAAATTTAACTTTATAGATTATTTCCTTAAGGTGCCATAATGAAAAAAGTCTAGTCCATGTATCAAGAGAGTGGATAATTAGACCAAAACAGACACAGGCCTGTGGAATTAAGTGAAAGAGAAAACAAGGAACAAGAAACCAAGTATGATTTGATTCCACAAACTTAGAAATAGCCTGCCATCTGCTTGAGGCAGCCCTTTGGCTTTTTTCCCTTATGGTTCATCTTATCTATGTTTGGATTTCTCAGCTTCAATTGTAAAAGTTGTAATACAGAGAATCAGAAGATACATGGAAGGATTAGTGGGAGGTAGTTTCCAAAGCTTGAGGGGAACATATCACTTGTTAATGAGAAGTAGCCTCTGAGACAGGATAGCATTAGAAGGAGAAATACAGAGAAAGCAGGGAATGAAAATACAGAGCAGAAGCTACTCTGGTAGGGTCATGCTTACAACTGTGTTTAGCTGGGGACATTAACAAAACCAATCTCTTTTCTCTAATTCTTATCTAGGGTTAACTTTGCTTTTTTTCTATGTCAGTATTTATTTAAAAACATGTAGTTTCAGTTGGAGATACAGCCCAGAGATAGACTGTGTGTGCAGGAAGCCCTGGGTTTGATATTTGGCATCAAAATACATGACCAAATCCAAAGAGAAACACAAAAGAAACTAATAAAACAATACAACAGATCAATGTTTTCTGGAACAAGTTTCTGCTTCACCTCAAATCTGGTCTTATATTCTGAGTATTACATGGGAACATCTAGAGGGCACCATGGTTACCTCGCACAGTATTATCCAGTGCAGGCTTTAAAAGCATAATTTAATTGACTTTAATTTTTTTCAATTTTTGATTGAAACTACTAAGAGTATCTTAATTTGTTTTCACATGAAAATTACTTCTTAAAAATTTAACTGTATGCTTAACCATACTTGGATTATTTGTTCGTTTAAAATTAATTTTCTAATTGCTTTTCATCATACTAAACTTAATTTAAAAACTACTAAGTAACATACAGGTACAGAGCACATAATTGCAGGTATTAAACTGTCTTCACATATTGCAATGATTTATAGCAGACACATGTGTCATTTATTCATGTGGGAAATTAGACTATAAATTCTGTGTATTTGGTGTTTGTGCTTGTATTTCAGTTGACCGCACAAAAAGCTACAGCAGGTTGTGAAATTTCTTACTGGCTGGCAGAGCATAATTTAGTATTTGCCTTTGAACTCATGGAGACTAAGATCTAGAAGTAGAATAATTGCCAAAGTCTAACCCTTTCTAGTGGCAATATTGTGTGATGATATTTCCACTCCTTAGTCTCAGTTCAGTTGCTCCTTTCCAAGCCACCCCTAGACAAAAAAAGCAACCAAGTATATAGCTGCTGTAACACTAAAGTATTATTTCAATTATGATTAAAATATATTCTGACCTCATTTAATCATCATTGTGGATTTTATACTTATACACTCAGATATTTTTTTAAAATTACATTTATTTATTTAGACTGTATGTATTTGTGTGTGTGTGTGTGTGTGACAGAGAGGGAGAGAGAGAGAGAGAGAGAGAGAGAGAGAGAGAGAGAGAGAGAGAGAGAGAGAGAGAGAAAGAGAGAGAGAGAGAAAGAGAGAGAGGGGATAGCTTAGCTGTTTAGAATTGATTCTCTTTTTCTATCATGAAGCATTGATTGATGAATTGAACTCAGTTCATCAAGTTGGGTGGCAGGTGCCTTTACCTACTAGGCCATTTCCTGGTCCATGCAATGAGATATTTCTAGCTCTTAATTTAATAGATTGTCCATTAAATAAAACCAGAAGTAAGGGCTTAATGACCCCTTCAAATTCCAATTAGCAATTTTTGAATGACCTCAGTGTCAAAGTATGAACTGATCAAAGTTCTGTAAGAAATCCTAGTGACCATCATTTAACAGTTCCCAAACTTTTTTCGACATCCTCTGAACTTCTTCATCAGTCCTCTCACTTTATTTTGCTATGTTCGTCTTGCTCCTCCCCCAACTAGAGCTTTAGGTGGCCTGAAAAAGATGTGCTTCCACAGCCCTTCCTATGGGGTTGGATTTCCTCCGGTGACTTTTGCTCTGAATAAACTATTCTCATACCCAGGTAGATGAATGGCCCTACTTCATAAAGTAAGCGTTAGAATGTTCGGTTCAGTGCCTGCCTTCTTCATGACTATCACATTGGGAAAAGTAGAAGGCTCCATAAGCTTTGGTGACCAGGGTTGTTTTTCTTCACACAGAGTTAGAATGTTGTAAACATGAAACTTAATACAATAGTGGAGCAGGGAGGGGAAGCAAGTGATTGTGGAGCTTTCTCACAGGATTGGACTAACACATCACCATACAAAAGATGCACACATAGGCAGAACCAGGATTTTATAAAGTACCAAGAAACTAAGTATATGCATAAATTAAAAATCTGTCGTCAACCAGAGCCTGCAGAGCAAGAAGCCCTGCATCAAAGTCCACCCTGATTGGGTTGACAAATTTAAAGACTGCCTCAGTATTAAACGACCTTCTCTGCTTAGGACCAGGTCCAACCAAAGGGTGACCTTCATGTCTGACATTTAGTAAGCCTTGCTTGTTGTGATTTATTCTTCTTCAGTCTAGGCTGAGTACAGATAGACTCCAAGGAGAACATTGTTCTTTCTGTTGTTCCAGACAGTGCTCTTTCTTAGCAAAGCAGAGCCCAGGAAATGCCTAGCTTGTTCTCTTAGGAATTAGATTCTGTTTCCCCAAATACTATGGTTTGGAGAACAAAGCTCATTAATATTAAAATTCCCACTCAGAGCCCCTCTGTTTACATGAAAACAGTGGTTGAGCTCCTTGATGGACCTTCTCAAACATCGATGGACCATTTCCCCATTATCCTTACACACCATTAAAACTAACAAACAAGCATTGATCCAGTAGCTTAAAAATAAACTCATTATCTCATGTTTTTGAAAGTTAAGAATTTGACATGGGTCTCTCTCTGGGACAAAGTCCTTGTGTCAGCAGGGCTGCATTCCTTTGCAGAGCCCCAGAGCGAATCCATTTCTACCTCTTAAAGGGCATCCACATTCCTTGGCTCCTAGCTTTTGCGATCCATCTCCACAGACATCAATGTCAAATTGAACAACTTCACATCATATCACTGTTACACTGACTCTCCTATGTCCTCTTTAGTGTGTAATGAAATATACCCACAGGTTCAGCTTAAGCATAAGTTGTAGGCACTGCATCTTTTTTTTTCCTTCTTCCGAAGTGGGGCATTCTGCTAATGGCTGAGTGAGAGAATGTTTGCTCTTATTCTGTCCTCACAGAAACAGAGACAAATATACACATGTAGCAATGCAATTGCAACAGTAAATTTAAGACAAAAAAGTTAAAAAAAATTAATCCCTAGACTTCTAGTCAATTTCAAAATATCGGTGTTTCAACTTAATAGGAGATGCTAAGGGAACACAGTGAGTATGCCCACATGAGTTGATATGAGCTTCTGCATATATTGCCACCTCATACCTTCCACTGGACTGATGTTACAAGATATGAAGAAAAGCAATCAAACTCATAACACAGTAGTGTCAAGCAACAAGCAAATTTGCTACTCAACATTCCTATCTCTCCTGACCTCTTTCTGTAGTCATTCTGGAGCTCTTACAAGTAGAAAGACTCCTAAATGGAGAAAAATCTCTTTTAAAAAAACAAGCAGATCTTTCAAAATGCTTTCTTCTTAGGAAAGGTCATTTCAATTTTCAAAACTTGCTATTTTTAGATGAATATTTAAATGAATATAATGTTGACATAAAGACACAGGTTCTACTAAAATCTCCCCAAGGACTCTGTCAAAGAGTGAGTTTGGTCTCTCTTTGCCATTTCCTGCGCCTCCCCCTGAAACATGATGTTCAAACTTTATCTCCCTAGTTTCTATTCACATTCCCCAGTTAACTGTAATGTTCTGTATATTAGAGCTACTGGTTACTATAGAATATAGACGCAGCAGAAGGTAAGCCTCAAACACCATATATAGCCATATATGGTTAGAAGATTGTTGCCAACACATCTGAAGTACTAATTCTTGCACATTGTGTTCATATTCCTGACTTCATAAGGATTAAAATTTCTATCTTTGAACCAACTTTAGTTCCATGGTTCCCTTTTTGACTATTTAGTTTTTGCCTCTGCTTCGAATAAGATTTTATTTAAGGAAAATGAATGTATGCTTATATAAAAGCCTAGATACTTTTGTGATAGACTTTACTTGGAAATATCATAAATACCACATTTATTAACTCAGTCTTAGTTGCAAAGAGGTATCAGGTAGTAATGATAAACATCTCAGTGGGTTAAAAATCACACAGAGACTTATTTCTTAGTCATGGAAAGTCCTGTGTGGATCCAAGCAACTTCTAAGATTGTCTTCTATGTAATGACATGGTAATTCATGATCCTTCCAACCATAGCTTTGCCTCTGGCATGTTTGCCTCTCCTGGTTACCATTAGACAGGGTATGGAGCTGAGAGCTTTGTGGGAGGGCATCTTTGACTCTCATTTAAATACTTGAATTTCTAAGTCATGTTTCTCTCTCTCTCTCTCTCTCTCTCTCTCTCTTTCTCTCTCTCTCTCTCTCTCTCCTCTCTCTCTCTTTCTGGTCTTTAACCTATCCACTGCTTAGCAATACCCAGTACAAGACTGAGAGAACCAAATTCTCCTGGGACTCTGAGAAAGGGAAATGAATGTTTATGTGTGAGCACTATACAGGTTTACCACACCCATTAGAGCGTAAACACAACTAATGTATATAAGTGTCAGCAGTTTCTATAATTTTTACCTTTTTCCAATTACAATAAAGATTGCTGTGTTGACATTAGTTTTTAAGTGAATCAATTGTTTCTATTTTTCTTTTAAAAGTTATAAATCCTTCCTATCTACTTTGTAAAAGAGTATATCAATGTAATTTATAGCCAATAATACTTTTGATTTAGTGAATTGACTATTCAATTCCCATTTAATTTGTGGAAACAACTGTCATTTAAGTAACTGACACACATCCATATGCAAATTGAGATAATATTCATAAATATACAATGATTCTTCCAAATTCATGGCCTTTCTAGCCATTGTAAGCAAAGAAGTGTAACATTTTCCTGAATTTTGTCTTTTATGAAGGTAATAGTTCCTTTTAATTTTTCAGATAGATTTTGCATTAAATATGAACATTTGTATGTGTAATAAGAATATAATAAATAAAGTTTTCTTATGTGTCATTTATACTTAAAGTGAAATTATTTGTACCGGCAAAAAGGAAGACCTGGAGAGAGCATTTAAATATTACTGCTTAATTTTCTAGTACAGGCCAATTATCTCAACATTAAACATATATTTCATCAGAAAAGCAAAATGTTCTCTACAGTGACTACTTTTGTAAAGTATAGGGTACATGGACAGATCACACATGTGGGTTTTCTCAGGCACAAAAGTTGTCTACATTCTCTATCCTTCCAATGACTACTCCTAGACAATTATTCTTCTGACTTCTGAGATATATTTCTCAACAATTGTCTTCAATCACATAAGACCACCTGCTGCCCTGCACTGAGTTTGTAGAGTACTGAAATCAGTGCTCTGTCTTCATTTCTATGTTCTGTGGAACACTACAAATGAAGCTGAGATCTGGGGATTCTTTTCCGAGAAGAAAAACAATGCCCATTGGCACTGCATTGCCCCATTCCTGCATGCCCAAACTCTTGGCCATGTCTCACACTCATCACCTCCAGAACCTATCTTCCTCATGACCCCTGTATGGCTCTGATGCCTTGATAACTTTGCATGAATGCATTTACATGGATATCACCTTTCTGGTTCCTTGCTGGCAGATCTAGTTGAGAGAAGAGTGGTCCCAGTTCCTCTGGGATCTCTCCTGGGCTGAGTGTGGATGGCGAGTGTCAATGGCCCAAAAGAAACACACCAAGTGGAGAGATTTGGCAAAGCAGGAAATCAACTTTATGGCACCAGTCTCTCACTTTTATAAGTTCAGAACATAGGGAGGGAGATTTTGGTGGGGTAAGATGACATAGGAGGCATGGAAGGGTGACTGAGGGTATGGAGTAACTGGCAGGGCCAATGGCAAAGCTGTACATCAGCAATGGCGGAGCAGAGGCAGGGCCAAACAGGTCTTGCTGAGTCATTCTGATATGGAAGTGACTGAGACAGGTCTCAAAACTTGAGCCAGACTTAGGCTCTCCCACAGGGCTGCAGAAACTCGAGCCAGGCTCGGGTTTGTCTTCAAGGCCCAAACCAGGGCCAAAATTGGACCCAACATCACCTCAGTGATTTAGAGTACATTATGTAGTTCCCAAGAGTTTACATACGTTGGGTTTGGAAAAACATTATCAAAGTTCCACAATCTGTCTGATTTAAATGCTCACAACAGTGAGGAAGACCCAAGTGTTAGAACATTTCCATAGAAGCCTTCTTCCAGGTATAGTAATGCCTGCTCTGTAAACATTTTCAATCATCTTCACCATAAAAAAAAAAGACTTATGGTAACAAAATACTTATTTGTCTCCTTAAGTGCTTGTCTGTAATTTAGTTTAATGATGCTACACTTTCTTGTGGTCTCTCCAGTCCTCTAGGGTCATTTGTATTGATTTAGCCATTTGGTTTGTCTCAGTAACAAACAGTCACATAAAACACAGAGTAGAACAAAAAGAACTCTCCTCCAGTGGAAAACCACATTTATCAGTGAACAGAACTTTGGGTTTGGGGTAGCTTCTAGAACAAACCTTCTACTTCTGTAAATTTAAACGATGATGACTATGCTCAAGAAAGGCAGTTCCGTTTGCCAACAGTTCAGTTTTTCATGTTCAGATTCAACAGCCAAATCCTATTGATGAGAAAACCTTGCAGAATTATTTTGCCCTCACTATTCAGGTTTGTTTGTGTTTTGTTACTTTGTGTTAGTACAGAAATAAGAGAAGATTAAAACTATGGAGTAAGCCAGGCGTGGTGGCACACACCTTTAATCCCAGCTCTTGGAAGGCTGAGGCAGGCGGATCTCTGAGTTCGAGGCTAGCCTGGTCTACAAAGTGAGTTCCAGGACAGCCAGGGCTATACAGAGAAACCCTGTCTCAAAAACCCAAAAACAAACAAACAAACAAACAAACAAACAAACAAAAACTATGGAGTAAAACTAAGTAATATGAAGAAACTGATACAAAGCACTGGGAAGGCAGCTAAAGCAGACTCTCCATGGGATTCTTTATGCTTTTGTTTTTTTTTTTGTTTGTTTGTTTGTTTTGTTTTGTTTTTGTTTTCTATATGAATACTCCTAAAATAATTATTTTCTTATTTTGATGTATAATTTTTGATATATAATTTTTAAATTTGGGGTATTGATTATTATAGAGACTACAGTGATGGCATTTTTATTCAGAGGACTCACCCTTGACTTAATTAACTATGCAACTCAAATCCAAGACAACTGGAATTTGAAATCACAGAGGCCTTGTCACTTAAGGACCTCAGACACTTCACTGCAGTTATAATCCATGAGAGGTTTGTTGTTGTTGTTGTTTTGTTTTGGGGGTTTTTTGTTTATTTGTTTTTCATTGTATTTTAAGGGATGGAAACATTAAAGCATTCATTGGTATTCAGGTATTTAGCCAAAAACGTGAACTTAACTACCAATCATGAGTAATCCCTGGATGACTGCTATCTTGTAAGGAAAGGATAGAGTCAGAGACAAAAATTCTGCAAATCCATAACATATCATGCACATGTAGAAAGACTCATGGGAAGGGAGTAAAAAAAGCATCTCATTCTTATTGCAAATGGGCATAGCATCCTTTGGTGGTGGTGAAGTTCTTTAGGACTACTGACAGTGACTCAAATTAAAGACAGTAAATTCAATAATTGCCTGTGTTGTGTCTTTGTATCCATAATAGTGTCATCACCTCTTAACCAAACAAACTGTGGCTCCTTTACTTAGGGGCTCAAAGTCAATTGGGGGAAACAGATGTACCATGAACCCTAATGCTCTCTTGCCATGTGGGCACCAACAGATTTCATTCTTAGTTTATCAAACCAGTGTGGTGTTTATCTCAACAAAACAGCCAACTGTTCCCCTGTGCCATCTTCCAGATTCCTTGGAACAGCATCCTGCAGATTCTGGACACCTTCCCAAAAAATGAGTTTCCAAGTGGTTTTACACATGAACAGCAAGTGTGTAGATACATAACTAAGTTTACCCTACAGTAAATATAGTCATTTCCTTGTGCTATTCTGTGAAGCTAATCGTTCAGAATTACAAATCATATTATATAGAAGTACCATGTTCCACAATTAAATATTAAAAAGTAAGTAATTAAATAAGCACAATTGGATGTTATTTATTTTTAACTGTAATAATGGATTTCTGTTCAATGTTGAGAGTTCATTAAAGGTCAACTTGTCCAACCGCAGTCTGAGACTAGCACTGGGTGTGGCTACAACAGCCTTGAAAAATATTCAGGGTGATTTCATGTTCCAGATTGCCATATGGTTTTCATAAGTCCAGAATGATTATGTGTGCAAGAAAGTAGTATGTATTTGAAATTCATTTATGAAGTTTTGTTATAAATCCAGAAGGATAATACATAGATAGTTCATTAGATGAGCAGAAATTAAGTATTTGGATGACAGTTCATTTTCACAATATATAAAATATATGACCCTCACATTAAAGTTGTACCGAGTGTCAGCCAGGGAGAAAGTGACTAAAGAAATGAGATCCCGTGTCCAGGTAACTTTTCTTTTCTTCCTCCGTTTGCTTCTCTCTCCATCAGAGGATGATGCTTTGCCTTTTCAGTTGAAGAAAATTATTTCCATTCCTCACAGATGTACTTCCTTCTCTCCTCATTCTCTTTGGCTCTACTACACTTTCCCATCATTATACATCAAGTCACCCCCAGTGTTATGAGGAGACTCCTGCAGCAAAAGTTACAGCCTTACCCTTGGACATTTTTTTTCCAAATTATGACATGAATCTATGTAGAAACAGGCTCGGAAAGAGGCCAGATATAATTCCTATGCTGAGGCTGATGGGGTGGCCGCCTTGGCTTACACTGGGATTCTCTGAAGCTCCTTGCCAAGGCAGAGGATTCAGCTTCCCGGGAGAAATCCTAATGGTTAGAGAAACAGCTCTTTTGACACGATGGCTCCAGTGATGATATTTTAGAGCCTGGAAGTCTTATTTCGACAAAGTTGAGGGTGAGGCTCTCTTACGAGTTGCATCTTCTTGTAGCAATAAGAGCACAGCACTCTCCTTGTCTTGATAAAGATGCTAACCCTCTGTAGGGCATGGGGTAATAAAGGGAGTGGGAGAAAACCTGCATCCTGTCAGAGTTCCGGTGCGGTGCTTTGGGCTGGCGGATGTGGGGGGACTGCCGCCTCCTTTCCACACGACCCTGGGTGGGTGTCTGGTTGTGGGAAGCCACAGAAACCCAGCTCAGCGGGGGTGAACAAGAGGCAGTCTGAGGTCTCTGGGCCTCACAGAGGACAGAGACACCGCTGGAAGAGCTGAGAACAAAATGGGGGCCCCGGGAGGGGGGCTTAGTCATCCCCAGGGCAGAAGGGATGAGAGGGCAGGGAGAGAGGGTCGCTGAGTGGTTCCCACATGGTTGGGAGTCCTTGGTCGGATTTGTGGCTGGAGTACAGGAAGGCCTTCCGGTGGGAGATTAGACACAGCTCTTTAGGGGAAAGTCTATACTATCATTCAAGTACAGTGGGCCTTGATGAGCAGAGACAGTTTATGGTTTTAGAGCTTTATTGTAGAAAGGCATAGAGAAAGAGAGGAGGTAGAAAGAAACACAGAGGCTGGGCCATGGCCACGTGGAGAGAAGGGGGAATGGAAGGAGAGAAGGAGGACTGGAGATGAGAGTAAGAAAGGTGAGAGCTTAAAAAAGAGGTGGGGCTTAGCAGCCCCTTTTATAGTGGGCTGGGCTACCCTGCTGTTGCTAGGTAACTGTGGGGAGGAGCATACCTGGCTATAGTCAGGTAACTGTGGGGGTGGAGTCTAGCCAGAATGCCAGAAGCTTGGGACATTGTCTGTGTGACTTATAGTCACAGAATTATGGAGTTGGGGGCTCTGTGGTGTCAAGCACCTGTCTCTGGGAATGTGGCTCACTGTTCTGTACCTTGTAGAGTGTCCTATTAGGTCTCTACTGGGTCTCCAGAGCAAGCCTCATTTAATCAAACCAGGCTGCCTTTCACGGCTCCACAACCCTCTTCACCAGGACTCTGACCTTTGGACCCAACACCCACAGGAGTTCTCCATGCTTAATCACATTCACTGATGTTTGAGTTTTCAACATGTACTGTTCAGAAACAACAACAAAATGCTCTGTCCATGCAACTTAACTGTAAACAAGTCTGTTTTCAGCAACTTTGCTCTGGCCAGCTCAACTATCTCTTCTACCAACCTCTTCAGTTACTTGCGCTGTTTCCATCCTGGTCATAATTTAGCCTATGCTTAGCATGAATTCCATGCTTAATTATATAGCTTTTATGGATCATAAAAGATCCATACTTAAGATCCTAATGAGTATATATGCATCCAGTCTTCCAATTTTCCCAAGCCATATGTTTTGTTCATTAAACTAAGTCTACAAGATGAACCATAGAAAAGAAGAAAACTGCACTTTCTCTCTGAAAAATCATACAGTAAATAACTGTTTTAGAGTTACATATAACAGGCTTGTGCCTGGTAGTGAAGGTGAACTCCACCCAGTATCCATGGACTAACGTGGAGCCAGAGGAGGGTTCAGTAGACTGCAGAATAGAAAAGGGTCATTTATTTGCTTGCATAAACACATATTCATTTAGTGTGTTTGTGCACGAACTACTTCTGCTCCTGCTTCCAAGGACAAGATCAAACACAACAGATTGCATGTTTTACAAAAACCACACACATCTAAATTAATTTTTACTAAGGCTCAGTTAAATTCCCTTTGCTCAGTTAAATTCCCTTCAGTAACGATCCATCCAGTCTCCCTATCTGATTTTCGGGAATATAGAAGGAAAAGAATGCATCGATTTAAATGTAATATTGAAGAAAAAGCGATCTTTGTGTGAAATCTAGATTTTATGAATGTGCTTTGTTTCCTATGAGCAGAAATCCCGGTAACACATACAGTATTAACATAAGGGGTCCAACAGAACATTCAAAGCTTTAAGGAGGGGTGTTCGGGCGGGTGGGGAGTGTTGAAATCATTTTGAGCTGATGAATAGCTCTGCGGGCTAGATTTTTGGCAATTTGTGATAAACCACAAAATTTTAAAAGACACAGAAGTCTTTCTACAGAGGGAATCACACTAGAGTACTGGTGAATTCACCCTGGGTCTCAGAAGCCTATTTTCAGAAGGGGACATTTTGCCATGGTTAACAAGAAAGCCACCCCAGTAAATAGTTCAATCCATTTGTCTGGTAGTTTGGGCATAGGACTTGGGTTAGTATTCATAACACCCGTCTTGTCTATAAGTGAGGAGAGGAAAGGAACCTAAATGTAATGGACGTTTTAGCCAGAGAGCAGACAATTTCTGTGAACACTTTATCCCACTGAAATACAGATGTTTACAAATATATTTTAGAATTATATGGAACTGAAAACCACTATAAATATACTATATATCAATGAATTGTATACTTCAATATTATATGATTGTTAATTGAATAATTATATATTTATTATTTATATATACTTTATATAATTATATATTTATAATATAATATATTATATATAATTATATATGTTATATGATATAATTATATATCTTATTTATTATTTACATATAATGTATAAATCTATAATATTGTTATATAATTATAGTAATATATGATGTATATTGATATAATTAACAAGTATACAATTATATGATAATTATAGCATATATAACACATATGACATACATAATACATATAACATATATGGCACATATAATTATATATGATATATTATTATATATAATTCATATAGTTATTATATACTTATTGTTTAATTAACTAAAAAGTTAATTATTAAATACTATAAATATCTTCCCTAGGAAGAAACCAGTCTATGTTTCAAGTCACATTCAATCCTATGTTGTTAGATATGAACCTTAACCTTAACCTTAAGTGATCATTGATTGCCTCTGTCCTTTCCCACTAATGAAGCCATAGGGCTGGTAGGAATAAGGAGCACTCAGGGTCTTCTTGTGCACCCCAAAAAGAAAAGATGAGGGCTGGTGAGATGGCTCTGTGGGTAAGAGTACCCAACTGCTTTTCCAAAGGTCCCGAGTTCAAATCCCAGCAACCACATGGTGGCTCACAACCATCCGTAACGAGATCTGACGCCCTCTTCTGGTGTGTCTGAAGACAGCTACAGTGTACTTATATATAATAAATAAATAAATCTTAAAAAAAAAAGATGAGGGAATTTGTTTGTGTCTATATGATACCTCACAAGGAACTTGAGACACAGCAAACAGCATGGGCTAGGGGACAGGTTTGTGATGTCTGAGGCTTTCATACCATGGGTGATTTATTCTAAAATTAAATCTCAGCTAGGGACTAATGCTAACACTTATTTACACTAAAATCAGAAAATTACAAATTTTGCAATGATCAACTCACAAGTGTAATTCATATATTAAAATAATGAGTTTTTAAAATAATACTTTTTTTTAGCATTTTTAAAATACTTTATTGGGTATTTTCTTTATTTACATTTCTTTTTTTTAAATTTTTAATATTTTTATTACATATTTTCCTCAATTACATTTCCAATGTTATCCCAAAAGTCCCCCATAGCGCCCCCCACTTCCCTACCCACCCATTCCCATTCTTTTGGCCCTGGCATTCCCCTATATTGGGGCATATAAAGTTTGCAAGTCCAATGGGCCTCTCTTTCCATTGATGGCCGACTAGACCATCTTTCGATACATATGCAGCTAGAGACAAGAGCTCCGGGGTTCTGGTTAGTACATCATGTTGTTCCAACAATAGGGTTGCAGATCCCTTTAGCTCCTTGGGTACTTTCTCTAGCTTCTCCATTGGGAGCCCTGTGATACATCCAATAGCTGACTGTGAACATCCACTCCTGTGTTTGCTAGGCCCCGGCATCGTCTCAAAAGAGACAGCTATATTTGGGTCCTTTCAGCAAAATCTTGCTAGTGTATGCAATGGTGTCAGCGTTTAGAAGCTGATTATGGGATGGATCCCTGGATACGGCAGTCTCTAAATGGTCCATCCTTTCATCACAGCTACGAACTTTGTCTCTGTAACTCCTTCCCTGGGTGTTTTGTTCCCAATTCTAAGAAGGGGCACAGTGTCCACACTTTGGTCTTCATTCTTCTTGAGTTTCATGCGTTTAGCAAATTGTATCTCATATCTTGGGTATCCTAAGTTTTGGGCTAATATCCACTTATCAGTGAATACATATTGTGTGAGTTCTTTTGTGATTGTGTTACTTCACTCAAGATGATGCCCTCCAGGACCATCCATTTGGCTAGGAATTTCATAAATTCATTCTTTTTAATAGCTGAGTAGTACTCCATTGTGTAAATGTACCATAATTTCTGTATCCATTCCTCTGTTGAGGGACATCTGGGTTCTTTCCAGCTTCTGGCTATTATAAATAGGGCTGCTATGAACACAGTGGAGCATGTGTCCTTTTTACCGGTTGGGACATCTTCTGGATATATGCCCAGGAGAGGTATTGCTGGATCCTCCGGTAGTACTATGTCCAATTTTCTGAGGAACCGCCAGACTGATTTCCAGAGTGGTTGTACAAGCTTGCAATCCCACCAACAATGGAGGAGTGTTCCTCTTTCTCCACATCCTCGCCAGCATCTGCTGTCACCTGAATTTTTGATCTTAGCCATTCTGACTGGTGTGAGGTGGAATCTCAGGGTTGTTTTGATTTGCATTTCCCTGATGATTAAGGATGTTGAACATTTTTTCAGGTGCTTCTCTGCCATTCGGTATTCCTCAGGTGAGAATTCTTTGTTCAGTTCTGAGCCCCATTTTTAATGGGGTTATTTGACTTTCTGGAGTCCACCTTCTTGAGTTCTTAATATATATTGGATATTAGTCCCTTATCTGATTTAGGATAGGTGAAGATCCTTTCCCAATCTGTTGGTGGTTTTTTTGTCTTATTGATGGTGTCTTTAGCCTTGCAGAAGCTTTGCAGTTTCATGAGGTCCCACTTGTCAAATCTCGATCTTACAGCACAAGCCATTACTGTTCTATTCAGGAATTTAAAATAATACTTACATACCCTGTGGTCATCTCTTCAAAAGAAAATAATTGGAAACACCATTTGTTGTTTTAAAATCCTGTTAATCTTTGTATTCCCTCTTTGGTTTTGTTTTTAATTTTTAAAATGAAATGTTTTAGTTATGTTTCTATTACTGTGATAAAACAATATGTATAAGGAAGCTTAGAGAAGAAAGGGTTTATTTGGGCTTATTACTTCAAAGAGATAAATCGTATGTTGTGGCGGGAGAATCAAGACAGCAGGCAGAAGGTAGCAGGCATGATAACATGCGCAGGAAGTGTAGAGCTCAAGGTGGATTGAACGAATTGAAAGCTGATTCTTTTAGAAATCCTCAAAGCCTTCTCTCAGGGAAATCTCTATGCAACAATCCCACATCTCCAATTTCTCACCAGAAAGTGCTACCAACTGGGGACTAACTACTCAGACATCAGAGTCAATGTGGGACCACCTTGTTCAAACTATCAGCCATGTTCAAATGTCATATTTAAAGACCTGGACCTTTCCAAAGTGTCTTTCATGTTTGTCATATATTAAATATTAATTTTCCATCTTGTTCTTGTTTTGTTGCTTTCTAGACATAGCAGCAATTTATATAAAATCATGAATAATTTTATTTGTACACTACCCATTTCTCTTCAATAACTAGACCAACAAAGAAATCCAAGAAAACTATTAATTAATTTTATTAAAGCTGTGTCCCCTTCTCTCCGAGCAATGATCAGTTTTGGTATAATGTAGTATATTTTGCCTACTACTTGTTTTGACACATGAGAGTCACTCTTACTTATTTCCTTGCTTGTCCTTGTTATCATTATTCATTGATCAGGCAATGAAGAGAAATATATGTTGTACTTATAGTTCTACACTTGTGTTTCGGTAAAGATTTTTTAATCTACTATCATTACCCACTTTTAGAAAAGTGTTCATCATTTCATTTCAATAAGTCCTTATAATGGGGATCTTAATTAGTGTAGCCTTTGCAGGAAACTGGGATTAGAGAGCTGAAAATTTCCTGAAAACTCCTTGCTGCTGCACAGAACTGACCAGGATTACACAAAACCCCACTGCAGAGAAATTAAAATACTCATCTTTACTGCCTTTTGGATAATACTCTAAAAAAAGCATGGTCAAATAAATTAGAGATAATTTGATGGGGAATGGAAGTTCTTTTAAAATAAATAAAATATATTATTTTCGCAAAACTTATGTGAACAAGTACCCACACGAACAAACATTTTGAGTCTTTTCCAAAATGCTTGAAAACTCACTATGAATGATTTTGAAGCTTTTTGTTTATTTTACAGTAAATTTAACTATGGTGATGATAATACTCAGGTAGTTTCTTCAATGTTGTAAGGAGCACTCCTTCTACACAACCCTCCAACAAACCAGTGCAGAAATCTTCATTCTGCTATGAAGGTATTTGACAAGTATAATTAAGGTTATAAATCAGTGAATCTCGAGATTGGAAGGTTTCCTGGATAGACTTGAGATTGTTTCAAGGACCCTTTAACAGCAGAGACTCTTTAAATGCACAGAGAAACAGGCACTTTTAGAGTGTTTGTCCAAAAACAAGAAACAATGAAAAAAAAAAAAACTTATACCATAAGGTGTTCTGTAGGGGACACATGACAAAGAACTGTAGAGTCCTGTAGTTGCTGCCATCTGTGGCTGGTCAACAACAGAAGGAAAAGGGGCGAGACACTGCCTGAGCTTCCTAAACATTAGTGAGATAATATCTCCTGACAATGACATTGGAGTCAGTCTACAAACTCAGGTGACCCCACCATTGCAATGTCCATCTTCATTTCACCTTAGTGAGGTTCTTAGCAGAGATTTTACATATACCATATTTAGATTTCATGCCTCATAGAGGAGTGATGTTATAGATGTGCTATTTGAAGCTGCTCAATTTATAGTAATTAAAAAAAATACTGCTTTTGGTGAAAGTTAGGTACACGTTACAAACTGGAGCTATCTAGTCATACAAGCAAAACCAGGGCAACTGGGACAGGTACATAAATGAAACTCAGCCTGTTTCATTTCCCACCAGGGACTTGGTCTGGGAAAGTCATATGTAAAGAAAGAGAAGCAGTAAGAATGAGGAAGACAGGCCTCAACTTACCATGCCTGTGGTACCCACTAAGGTGGTACATACCACGCATATACACAGAGGAATTTTGAAGAGTATAAAAATAATGACACATTAAATAGTTATCAATATACCTTGTGATTATATGTTGATTTTACAGCTTTCATACATTTTTTATTAAAACTATATTGCTTAAAAGTGATACTCCATTGTGTAGGTGAAAAAAAAAAAAGACAGAAATTGCTGCCAGCTTTGGGGTAGGGATGCCCCAGAGGGATGCGAGGAGCTAACTGCACGGGGATTCATGAACATACTTGATTTTCAGTAGACACATTTAGAGTCAGCTAACTTCAATCACGACCTCAAATTGAGAGTGTAAAAGAGCTGAGTAAAATATTCATGAAGAACACGTGTAGCTGTAGACGAGAGAAAAAGAAGGGCAGGCTATGTGACCAGATCAGAGTTGTCATCAGGGAAACAAGGTGACATTTGCTTTGATGCACTCCCCCAGGCTCAGTGTTGGAATCCTGCTTTCATCTCCATAGAAGAATTTACCTGGCATCTAAGAGGGGGTGGATGTCTGAGGAGCAGCAGGGGAGCGATAATGCAGTAAGAACGTGTCCATGCTGGAACTATACACAAGTATGCACATTTCCAGAGAGACACATAATGTCCAGAGCACAGGCGCATTTTGTTTGATATGGTTAGCACTGTTGCCATGGACAGATCTCTGTGCAGAAAGCCTGAAAGAAAAGGAGCATGCCTTTATATCCTGAAATGAGAGAACAAGATGGAATTGCTGATTCTCCTAGTGTTTGGTAGCAGCTAACACTAACATTTTCACAGAAAAGCTTTCCACCTAGAGTTTCACTAACTACTAACTACTGGGTGTCCAACCTTTTGGTTTCACTAGAACACATTAAAGAAAGAATTGTCTTGAGACAAAGCTTAACATACACCAACAATTAGGAAAGCTAATGAGCATCAACCGTAAAACACTCTGTATACAATAGTCATGATGTCAATATCATGGATAAGCAGAAATGCCCTCCCACAACAGGGTTTGGATACCACTGGGAGAGTCATACATTTCTACCCTGAATCTTTTAAGATTAGTCAATGTGCTATTATATGGATAATCTCTTTGTTCTGATACTATTCATCATCATAATCCACTTGGTGTATTGTTTATCATACTATTAAAAGACAGGCTACTTATATATCATAAATTCATTTCGGCAGAGTCACTCTGACTAGTCTTTATAATCCACACTACTAGAGGAGTCCAGGACACACTTCCAGGTACTCAGTAAGTACTTCTGAATGCCTTAACTGATGATGACAGATAGTGAAGTATATGAGGGGTGTTTATGCGTATAATCACTCTTTCTTCTACTTTTGATCTTCCCACTCCTACTGGCCTGATATGCCCCATTTCCTTTCTAATAAACTCTTTTCTAAGGAAAAGAGTTTGTATCCTTGGAGATTCTGTCAGCATCTTCAGCAGTTTTTCATTTCAAAGGCACTTAAGCAGTCTGGTACTAGAGTGTTCCCTGTTATCCATCAGTTTCCATTCATCATGTAAGTATCTTTTCCAACCAATTGTCCAATGATATTTGGTTCCATTCTTGAAGCATGTTTATAGAGACAGGGTTCAATTTGGGCTCATTTTGTGTATAAATGCCAATACTAATGACGTGGGTTTTTTTTCTATGAATCTTAAAGAACTCCAGATTTTTAAATCTTTATTTAACTTTTTATTGATTCTTTTTATTACAACATGCACCCTAATCCCACTCATTACCCCATACTTTTGTACCTGTTCCCTGCCATTGCTACCATACCACCAAAGAAAACAATACAAACCATCCAAACAAACAAAATATCATCATGGAAGATGTAATATGTCACAGTGTGTCCCTCAGTATACTCTTTTGTCCGTACTTCTTTACTTAACAAATGGTCAAATTTTAAAATAGTAATTATGGTACAGTTCTGGTCATTGACCCTTTGTAGAGTGTTCAACCATCACTACTTGAAAAGTATATCAGGGAAAACATTTCATTGTTCAATTGTTCTTTACAACTACATTTATGGAATGATTACAATATTATCATTTAGATAATAATTTTTATTTTTGTCAAACCAATTTGACAGGATTCAGTCAATTATTTTTCCAAAGTTGCTGCCAAAGCTTCTGAAGGAGACTCAGACTTCTTTTTTCTTTCATTTACAAAAGGTTGAAAAAAATTAATGAAACATATGTCAGTATGAATACAGGGAAAAGCAAAGTGCCCTTGGAGTTCTTAGAGAAGTTAATGAAAGAATTTAAGAATAGATTCAAACTGAAGATCAAGGACAATTTTATTAGGTATAAACAAACAAACAAACAAACAAGCAAGCAAGCAAGCAAGCTAAAGCCTACGACAAGCAAGCTGTATATGTCAACAGCTATCTGGAAAAAAATGAAGGAGTGATGGAAAAAAGCCACAATATTTAGGCTGGCATGAAGGTAGATATAGAAGACTTAGGTTCTGACCAGCATCTCCTGTCATAAAAAATAAGACAGAAAAAAGAAAATAGAGAAAAATTTGTTCTCTTCTGACTTTCATATCAGAATGGCTACCAGCCCACCCAAAGCTCACTGTGTCCATAGGGACTATGAAGTGGGTTAGGAATTCTGAGAAGGAATTCAGCATCTCACTGAAGGGAAGTTATTCTGCCTGTGCCATTAGTATGACTCAGAGTGAGCCTGCCTTCCTAGGTCAGACCCTTAGTTGGTTATTGACATGCCCAACATGAATGTTAGGTCTCCCAAGGCCAGATTCTATTCTTTTGATCAGAAGGAGGATTTCCTTGATGGGCTTTTATTGCTTACCTTAATGTTATTATTCTTAAAGATGATGTTTATCCATGATGCTGCCTAAACACAATGGATGTGGTACCTTGAACATTAGATCTACCAATATTTGAGGAAGTAGAATACCTATGGCATTAGATCATTAAAAACTAGGAATATGAATAGACTTTAGAAAAAACTAGAGTTATATGAAAAAAGGAAGGGTATTTTGACCGAGTTGTACTGTTTCTCTATTAAATATTAATTCTTAGGATATTGGAAAATTAAATTCCAGACTAAGGGAGGTTACGGCTACAGGTCCTCATTGAAAGGAATGATAAAGAATACGTTCATAGGAAACAGAGTGGAGAGGATCATGTCACCAGAGCGGGTAAAGAAAAAGAATGATCTGCAAACTGGCTATGTCGGAGTTAGAACCTTTAGACTTGCAGTGCTGAGACGAAATGACAGACCATCTAGAGACTACCATATCCGGGAATCCATCCAATAATCAGCCTCCAAACGCTGACACCATTGCATACACTAGCAAGATTTTGCTGAAAGGACCCTGATAGAGCTGTCTCTTGTGAGGCTATTCTTGGGCCTAGCAAACACAGAAGTGGATGCTCACAGTCAGCTATTGGATGGATCACAGGGCCCCCAATGGAGGAGCTAGAGAAAGTACCCAAGGAGCTAAAGGGGTCTGCAATCCTATAGGTGGAACAACAATATGAACTAACCAGTATCCCCTGGAGCTCATGTCTCTAGCTGCATATGAATCAGAAGATGGCCTAGTAGGCCATCAGTGGAAAGAGAGGCCCATTGGTCATGCAAACTTTATAAGCCTCAGTTTAGAGGAACGCCAGGGCCAAGAAGTGGGAGTGGGTGGGTAGGGGAGTGGGTGGGGGAGGGTATGGGGAACTTTTGGGATAGCACTGGAAATGTAAATGAAGAAAATACCTAATAAAAAAAAGAAACTTGCTCAACATAAAAATATTAAACTGAAATAAAAATGGATCATTAGATCAGAAATTGAAGAATAAATTATCTTTTATGAAAATTATTTCTCAGTTTTAAATTTCAGACACTCTAACTCTAAACTCTATATGAGGCACATTAAGATAAGTTGGCTTACGGCAATTGAAATTATAAAGGGGAAAGTAATATTTGAACCAAATATTACAAATTAAAGCTGTTACATAAAATAAATGTTATAGATTAAAAACTTGGTGAGAAAATGGACAACCAATAACAAAATTTTAATTTTAAACATGGATGCAAGACAATGAAAATTTACTAAATGAAAACTTCCACAATTATTATACAATCAGTTTCAATTTGCATTTTCTTCACAGCTAAGAGTGTTGAGTATTTTTATACTCGTTGGTCATCTGGATTTTATCTTTTAAGAATTGTCTGTCCATTTTAGTAGTGCATTTATCAATTGGATGTTTACAATTTTGAATTTTAGTTTTTAGATATATTCTATACATATATTCTCTGTTGAATATCCACCTAGCCTAGATCTCTCTCCTATTCTTTAGGTTGTTTCTTCACTCAATTATTTATATAAGGTGCTGGGCAGAAGCTTTGTAATTTCTTAGATCTTGATATTATTAATTTATTATTATATTTATATTTATTATATTATTATTATTAATTTATTAGAGTGTTTTGCTGAAAATCCTATTTATGCTAATATGCTGAATTATTTTCTGACTTTTTTTCTTCTGACGATTTCAGAGTTTCAATTTTTGCATTCAGGCTTTTGATTCACCCTGATTACATTTTTAGAATTGTAGGCAATAGGCGAGAAAACATGGATTTGGTTTCAGTCTTCTAGACAGGAGTATCCAGTTTTTCCATCACCTTTTGCTGAAAGTACTGTCTTTTTTCCTATATATGCTTTGGGCATCTTTGATAAAAATCTGGATACCCAAAGTCTTATTTATTTATTTTTTGACTTCTATTCAATTAACATTGTCTTAGCAAGGGGTACTATTGCTCTGAAGAGACACCAAGACCACATTATCTCTTATAATAGAAAACATTTAATTGGAGGTGCCTTACAGTTCAGAGATTTAGTCCATTAGCATCATGACAGCAAGCATGGTGGCAAAGAGGCAGCTATGGTGCTGGCAGAGGAGCCAAAAGTTCCACATCCAGATCAGCAGGTAACAGAAAGAGAGGGCCACTGGGTCTGGCTTGAGCTTCTAAAACCTCAGAGTCCACCTATAGTGATACACTTCCTTCTACAAGGCCACACCTATTCTAATAAGGCTACATTCTCTAGTCCTTTTAAATAATAAAACTCTATGAGCCTATGGGGGAGACTTTCAGTCAAACCACCACATACATGTCTGGTTTATGCTATTGGTATCCTGGTTTTGTAAGTCTCTGCATTATAACTTAATATCAGTTTTTATGATAGTACTTCCAGGATTGTTCTTGTGCCCATGGATGTTTGTTTGTCTGGTATGTTATCTATTTCCACATTGATTTTCAGTACCGTTTTCTTATTTCTATGATGATGCCATTGAAATTTTAATAGGAATTTCACTGATTTTGCAGATAGCTTTTGGTCACACAACCATTCTTGCTATATTAATTATACCAGTTTGACTATTAGAGTTACATTCATCTTCTTATCCCCTTTTCTAGTGTCTTAAAAATTTATCGTATAGCTCTTAGACAGTCCTGGCTAGGTTTATTTCCAACTAAGTATTTTTAAAAATCCTCTTATGAATGGTACTATTTCACTATTTTCTTTCTCAGCATCCTTGCTATAGGAAAGCTCCTGACTGTTGTATGCTGACTTTCTGTTCTCCCACTGAGCTGAATGTGCTTTGTATGGGTTTGTTGGAGTCTTTGAGACTGTCTGCTATCTTACTGTCTATGAAAAGACAATTTAACTTCTTTTATCTGTGTGACCATTACCCCCTTCTCTTGTCTTATTGCTCTAGATACCACTCCCAGGAACATAATAAATTAGAGTGGAGAAATTAGCAAAGGCAAGCCTCCCAAATTGCATATTATCTTTCCTATGAAGTCCACTCATGTCCAATGGTTGAAAGCTATCTCTACCATCTTGCTTTTTTTTCTTCCTTTACGTTAATATTTAAGAATCCTATTCTTAATTTGTACACTAGGCTAACAGTTTATATGTTTATATGCATGCATATATTATATATAACATATATGTTAAATATATATATTATACATATGTATGTACTCGTGTGTGTGTGTGTGTGTGTGTTATTCATCCAAATCAAAGACAATCTGTATGCAGAAGGAATTTTTAAAGAAAATTCTGGGGCCAGATTTGTCCTAGAAGAAAAGGAAGAGAAAAGCTGGAGCTAAAGATGTGGGTAGTTGTGGTACTGTCAACTAAACTCAGATACTCTACCATAAACCATCTCTCCAGTTCCAAGTTTCCCTCCTATTAATTCCCTTTCTCCAAACAGTTCACCCTTCTGCTTTCTTGTTTCTGGTGGGATGAAATTTGGTGGGTCACGCTGGAAACATTGCATCTGCTATATACCATCTATATACCCAGTAGTTTCACTACTACAAGTATATGCAACAGAAACACATACATATGAAGGCAGACTCAGCATCTTGTTGGAAAACACCATCTTCAACTCATTCTGTATGGCCTCAGTTACCTATAAACAGGATATAAAGGATTATCAATAGAGATCTGTGTAGCACCTCACAGTAGTGACCTTAGAAGCCCCTTTATAAGACTTTTCCACACAACTTTGAGATGCTGGGCTTGTAACATGTCTGGCTGTTTGGGCTTCACGAAGTTGCTTTTTATTAGCAGTTTCCTTTCTGAGTGATGACACCCTTAAGGAAAAATAGCCTGCAAAGTAGCGTTCCTGTTTTCATCTTCTGTAGAAACACTAGAGAATGTTATCCATCACATCAATATGGTCTGTGGAAAACCTCTCATGAGTTATCCTTCTACATTTAACACCAGTAAGAAAGTTCTCTCCACTTAGGCACTGGCAGGCTTCCTCCTCTCTAATGAGAGCTGTGCCATTTATCATGTTGTCTCTTCTTTCTGGATGCCAGGGCTTTCAGAGCCAACTGTGAAGCGTAACCATAGTGATGCAGCTAACCAGCCACTAAGGTTAACACACTATGCTTTTCTGTTTTCAATATTCCTAATTCATCACTCATGTATATTAGCCCTGTTGGTACAAAATTTGATATCAGGAGTCACTTATAACTCAATACAAAATAAATGTAAATAGAATTATTATTCTGTAATAAATAAAGAACAAAGCCAAATTAGATTCTCTATTGAGTTGAGTGATAAAGGCCACTTGTCTGGTAAAATGCATGATTCTATTTATAAAACCTTCTTGTGGTAAAAAGCAATATACATCCAAATAACAGAGTAGTGGGTGTCAGGGACTCTAGCCATTGAAGGGAAGAGCTAGTGTGAGTGATATTATCAGGGGCTATACTGGAAGATATCTTCCTAATTACAGGATAGTTCTAAATGAAATCTGCAACTAATGAAATAATGATGGAACTAAAATTAATGTCAACTATTAATTTCTATACTGTATCACAAATGCATAAAATTTAACTATTCAGGAAAACCTGGTAAAGGAAACACTATATATTCTAGATTTGCAACTTCCAATCAATCTATAATTTTTACAAAATTAAGGAATATTTAGGAAATCATCACGGAACTTCCTGTGTCTACAGATGTATTCCTTCCTTCTGGATGAACATCTCCACCAGAGGGTTACCTTGCTTACAGTTGAACAGCCATAAGGAAAACTGCAGCCCACTGTGCTCAATTTCACTATAAAACAAACCTGCTCTGACATGTCATTTACCGTTGCCTTTGATATGAGAATTTTAGTTTGTGGATGTTATACTGAAAATAATATTTATTTCACAATATTAGGTAGTAGCTATTACATTTGGAATTGATTATATTCATCTGCTTTGGAGAAGACTCTGAGTTTGAATTATTGAAAAAATATTTCTTGGTAGTGTGCAGTTTGATTGGTCAAATCATTTTAGAAAAGACCTAAGGATATTTATATTCGGGGGATGGAAAGACAATTTAGTGGGCTAGAGTTCTTATAAGTGTGACAATCTGAGTGTGAATACCCATACTGACTTACAAAGTAAGCCATGACCCAAGCACAATGGGAGGCAGAAACAAGATTGCTGGGGCTTGGTGGCTGCCAGCTTATCTCCAAGTTCAGTTACAGTCCTGTTCCAAGGGAATAAGTTAGAGAATGATGGTGTAGGACACACAACATCCACTCTGGCCTCTACAAGAGTGCATAAAGCACACAGAGGTACACATATGCCACAGCCACACTATACACTCTCACACACAACCAATGAAGAGCTCCTTATTCAGCCCACTTGTACTCATGACTATAGTATGAGCAGTAGAAATCACATCCTATGTGAATTCACTGGGGTTTGCCATTGGGATCGAGAATAATGGAAGATGCCTATCAAGAGAAGGGAATTCTCTCAGGATGAAGACTGTGTCACCTGCCAAGTCGACAGAACCAGTGCCAAGAGTTGGGCAGGAATATGGGTGGACAGAATTCTTCTGGCCCCTGAGCCCATGTAGGCATGCACAGACAGGCCAAAAATAATGCACTGGCTAGTGCAAGTCTTTCTCCTCTCTCACTTGCGGTTGCTCAGAAGCTCTGTGGGTGGAGCATGGCAAATCTGTCCCCTGCTTGAGCCCAATGGTTAGTATCTAAGATGCTTGTGACCAGATTTCTTTTTCCATTACAGTCATCACAAAAGGCAGATGAGGAGTTGTTAACAAGTACCTTTTCAGGACTACTCTTCTAAGACACTTCTTGCTAGCAGGCTGTTTGGAGAGGTTCCTAAAGTTTTGGAGAGCTAGTGCTATATTTGCTGGACAGGGCTGATGCACCAGACCTTGAGCCACAATGTCACGATTCCTTTAGAAATTGTTAAGTTACCTCCAATAAAAGCATGGTGGGATGGTTTAGTGGGCTGATTTGGTTTGTACTCACCCAACTTGGCAACACAGCGATGTGAACTGCCTTTTTAAAAGCACAGCCTTGGGCTGCTGGGCTACCTAATATCACAAAGATCTCTGGATCAGCCCGCTTGATTCCCAGGACAGATGGCCCAGGAGCTATGCTCTATCAGGCACCAGGACATTGTTCACACTGGCAATTATCGATGTGACATAGTAGAAAGTGGTCAGATTGGTCAAAATCATGTTGTTTTCCTCTCTGGAGTTTTATCGGCTATTTAAAATCGTGAATGTCTAGTGGAACAAATGCAGCAGATATCTGCCCCACCCCATCCACTGCAGAAACCAAACATCTGGACAGAACTAGAGCACAGGGGCTGAGGACAGGAGCAGCATCCAGGGGCCTGAAACTTTCACCACAGGAGGCCTTGGCTCCTGGGTGACATAGCATTGCTAGATTCTGAAAAAAAAAAATCTTTGAAGTGCACATGTCTCCACAGAAACTAATAATGTAATCCTAGATGTCTACATTCGTTTCCTTAGATACATAACATAGCACAAACAATTTGGTTGCAGTTTTAGGGGCAGTTGTTTATAGCTACTTTGTTAAATTAAGGGCCTTTTTGAGAATCAGGAGATGGGCCGATAGCCCTCAAAGATTTAAGCAAGAACCACAATTGAAAATTATAACCTAGCCTGCCTACAAGGTTATTTTTAGCTCATTCGTCTGCTTCTAAATACACTTCTCTATATTATTCCTATAATATGTGTCTGTTGGTCACAGAGATCACTCTCCCAGCTATGCGAACATGAAGTTCTCCTGAGACCAAAAGCAGAAATAATAAATAAGAAAGATGAAAGGGAAACAAAGAGTTAAGGGCAGCGTATTCCTCTCAAGGAAAGCCTTTCTAAAGTTTCCACAAGGAAAAGTTCTGCACACTAAGAACTTTCATTACATTTGTCCAGGCTTGAGAAACCTTTAATGTCTGCAACCAAATGAGCTAACCCGGTGTGGAAAGGGAAAGGGCCTGAGCCATGCGATTCAAAGCAAGTAAGCGAGAAAAGCTGTACCAGGCTGATGAATGGCTGTGTATTCTCACAGGGTGAGGTCATGCATTTTCCCCATGAATAGCTATCTCCCTTTTTACTATTGACTACATCACCCATTTTATTTGGGATTATTTTGTTTGGGTGTCAGGGATATTTGTTCCCCTGACCACCCTTCCCCCATAGAAACCAACATTTTATCTATAAACACAAAACACTGAACCCTTTGAAGCAGGTAGGCCCAGAGCTGTTCAGCTGTTGCCCTTGACCTTAAAAGAACTTGTATTTTTTTCCCCTCCCCTGTTTCTCAGCTCAGATTCTATTTTCCTGCCAGCATAACACTGTGGCCATTCTCATGGAGGCCACTTGTGCTGAATTGGCAAAATCGCAGCAAATATTTGACATATATTTAATAAGTGTCATGTCGAACTCTGAGGGTTTACTTTCGCTGCATACATTACCCTTGGTTGAACGGGCAGCCTCATCCAAGTCAGACAGAAGTGTGTATCAGTGTGTATGTGTACGAATGTGACATTAAAAAAAGACAATAAACTGGAAAGCATTATCTCATTTTCATTTTTTAGCTTTAGCTTTAAAATAGACTCAAAGCAAAACAAAGCCGTTACTGATTGGGTTTTTATCTAGTTATTTGCTCCACGTATGTTCTTCAACTGTTTTAGTTTTTTTTAGACTTCAATAATACCGTTTATAAAAACAAATTCATAGCACTTGGAATTTTCTCCATTTCTATCTGGAGATGATAACGGTACAAAGAGGAGAGAGAGGAAATGAGCCTGATCATGGTCGCGTGTGGCTATGAAGCAATGCTGACCCTGGCTTTCTCTAATATTAACTACATGCTAGTTTTATTGTATCACATTGATGGTGTTTTGGGCTGTGTGCATGAACTTCCAGTGGTATGAAAATAAAAGGATCTCTTTGTTCTATGACCTAAAACGAACCAGAGAAAAATATTTGGTGGTACAGGCAGCACCCAAATAAGCTTCGTTTTGCCTTCTTGCTTTTTTCCCAGAGCATGTGATGTATGTACTGACTTTCTATTCGGTATATAATATAAAACTTAGAAACCTGTCATTAAATAATCATGAGGTAAAGTAACTAATATTTGAGAAATGCATACTCCCTGTGACATCTAAGCAATATTCCTCAGGATGAACTCCAGATTTTCAATTGTTTCCAGAAACCTGACTATCTAAACATATAATCTTAATTTTGGAAATGGATTTAAAATTAAAGTAGAAACCCATGCATTTTTGAGCACTGGCCAACATCGTAAGATTCTCTATAAAAAGCCAAATAAACAAGTGTCTTAAAATAATATAAGGTCTCCTTTAAGCATTAACTCTTTTTGTAATGGACATCTATCCATCTACCGTAATTGGCACAGTAGGAATAAACAAAAGTTGAATATATTTAGACAAGTTGACTAAATTTAATATATTCTCATTGATTTCCAAAGTCTAACATTAAAATCTCACACTTTAAGGAGTGATCCATGATCCCAGCATTAAAATAAATTACCTTAAAATTGACAAAGAGTATGAATATAAGTGAACCATTCTTATATGTATTTCGGTCTTACAGGCAAACACAGCACCTTGATTAGGAGTCTCAGGTAATTCCAGCTCTTCTAAAATCCAGGCTCTCAGGAAACTCTCTATAAAGCATCTATGACTCAGGTCAAAGGGTTCATTGAAGCTTCTAGACTGTCATATTGAGCAAGGGTGGAGCACCAGTACAATGGTGTTGGTTTCTCCTCCTTGCTTCTTACAGTGTATACTGGTTACACCCATCTTTGGCTAAAGAGAGAGAGAGAGAGAGAGAGAGAGAGAGAGAGAGAGAGAGAGAGAGAGAGAGAGAGAGAGAGAGAGATTAAATGTTGACACCTTTCCAGTGAACTACCAGGAACTGAGCACTGGCTATCAAGGTGAAGTGGAGATGAGACAGAGGGTCTACGGTAGAACACCCTTCAGTCACAATGGAAAGCCTCTTCTTACCTCCTTCATGCTGATTCTGCTTCTTCTTCTACTTTCCTTGGCTTCTGTAGCTCACTGATACCTTTGTCTTTTCTTTGCTCTAACTTCTCAATGCCTCAGTTTCCCTGTTCTCACTATTGTCCTCTCATTGGTATCTTTTCAGCACTAGGACATTTTTCTTCCCAGAGACAATGTTGACTGTACCTGTTCTTGTAACTGGCAGGTGGTCAAGTACAATCTCTTTTCTTGAGGTTGTGCTGAATTCATGGAATATGCTTGGGAGTAAGCCCCAGTTCCTAACCTTGGGAAACTGCAATTTTAGACAGAGGCATGAGACAAGTAAATGAAGAATTGATATTCAAGTAGGAATAAATTATATCATATCTACCTCAATGAAACAAGGCATTATAAAAGAGTTAGATCATATTTGACTTGAACAGTGAATTTACCACAATAGATATCTATGGGAAGGGGTTTGAGAATTACATTTACAATTGCTTGGGGTAGAACAAGCTGGGCAAGGAGCATGAAATCGCATATGGAGAGACTTAAAAGATAGTTTGAAGCTTCAAAGCTAATTAAGTAGCTAGAGATGATACTTTGAGAGTATTTTTAAATAAAATAGTGAAAGTTTGTTTTAAAATATTCTCTCTCTCTCTCTCTCTCTCTCTCTCTCTCTCTCTCTCTCTCTCTCTCTCTCTCTGCAGGCTTAAATGAACACAAGTATGCCCATGAACTACATGCTCCAAACTCACAAACCAATTAAGGAAAAAGTTGCTTTCTCAAAATCAAACTGAGAGACACAAGCAATGCATAGCACTTTCAAAAACATTATTTAAGGTCCTACCAAACTAGTTAGTTTTGTAACATATATTGAAGATCAATTTTTACTAATTCTTTTGGTTTCTGATTTGAAGCCAATCAGAATGAATGTCAAGAGTCAGGAAAAATAGATATTAAAGACAATAAAACTTAAAGCTAGAAAAAAAAATCTGCAAATAATGCAAATGTGTGTATGTGTCTGTGTGTCTGTGTGTGTGGGGGTGTGTGTCTGTGAGAGGTGTTGTGTGTGTTTATGTGCATGTGTGTGTGCGTATGTGTGTGTGTGTGTGTGTGTGCGCACGAGTGCGTATATATGGTGTTGGATGGAGTATAAAGAGATTTTGTTCACTTTCATTGGTGTCATTTTGGGTACACTCATAGTGCCTGCAATCAGTAGGACAACTTTAGAAAATGAGAAAGTATCACACTGGCTTCACTTTTGAGAAATATGGACTTGGGATTATAAGCTCAGCACCTCCCTATACACGAAGTGTCTGGACAATATCTGGATTGGAGTAGTATTTCTAAACTGCCAAGTTCATGTATTGTCATCAGATTTTCCACATATATATTAACCAAGTATTTACATAATGAATAAAATCTTACTTCTGCAGTATACTATGTTTGGAAACATTTTACTAATAAGAATACTTATGGAAGAATAATTTCTCATTGCTAATGTTTAAACTACTCCCAAATTCATATTTTTTTGCTCATCAAAACATGTTTCAAATTCTCCCAAGAAATAAAATTGTTTCTTTTGTTACTGGCTTAACTTGTAGAGTCATTTCCCCTCGGGATAAATCATCATTATTTTTGTATAAGCATATCCCAAGCATATATGAAGATGTTGAATTACATACTTCCGCAGCTTGGGTGTAAGCGATGGGAATGTTTTCCAAGTCAAAGCATGCTAAGAAGGGCCGATGACCATCATCTTAATCACTTGTCTAATATCAAGGATTACACCTGGAAACTGTTCATCATCACTGAAGAGGCAGGGTTGCTTGGGATGTGCCTCATCAGAATGACTCATACCAAGTTATTTTTCTCATAAATCTGCCTATTCTCCCACCATCTGTTATTTTCATTTTTCCAGAAAGTTAAAAAAATACTGATGGAATGTTTTGATCCAAGTGTAGTTAAATTCTTATGATTTATTCCTTGGTCCCAAGATGACATTTCAGCCAGGCCTATAGTTGGGGGATTGCATCGTGTTATTTTCTGGTACGAGAATCTTGGTGAGACATCTAGAGGCCATAGACAGAATTGCTCAAGATTTTCTTTACTGATGGTAAACAGTAGGCCAGGCCTGTGAGCATAAAATGAAATTTAGATTTGCAATGAATTACTGGAATGCTCTATAAAGGTTTTACGTTTATAAAATAAAATATATTACTATAGAAAAGTTGGTGTGCATTCCGGTTGAATATGTATTTAGTCATTTGGAACTGGACACATGCAAGGAAATGCACATTCGAAGGTTTTAGTCTAGATGGCATTTTGTTCAAGTCAAACATTACTCGTCATGCAGTGTGTAATGTATCCTTTCTATGTCTAACATGGAAGAATGCAGAGATGATCTTTACATTCATGCACATTATAGACGAATGTGAAAAGGGATTTTTTTACCCCTTTGTCAGTGTATGTGCGTGGACTTGTGAGAGAAGTACCCAAACAAGTGCAATATTATGCCTCTGGAGTTCAGAGGATACTCTCACGTGCTGGATCTCTCCACCTACCTTGTTTGAAGCGGGGCTACTCTCTCTGCTTGTGACCAAGCATCCCAGGCTGACTGGTCCATGTACATTTTCTCCATCTCCCATTTTACCCGAGGAACACTGAGATTAGAAATGAGCTACCACATCCAATTATATCTTCAGTCTAGAAAGATGGCCCAGAGGTTAAAAACACACAGTGCTCTTCCAGAGGACCCAGAGGATAACTTTCCAGAGGATAAATTGGTCCCAACACCCATGTCAATCAGCTTACAACTGCCTGTTAACTCTGGTTCTAGGGCATCTGACTCCTTTGGCCTTTGCACACATCTCCACTGGTGTGTACATACATGGTTTTAAAAATATTTAAACTTGCTAAATATCATATGTGCTTTCAAGGCAAGGCCATAATTCATGGACATATTCAGTCCTATTGTAAAAACTGTGTATCACCTTGGGGGTAATAAACACATGGATATCACTTCTGGAATCAAGACCCAGAGAGATGTTCATTTCTGACAATTCGTTTGAGTTAATTCTTAACGTTTTTTTCTCTCTCTCTGCTTGCATCTCCTATATTTTGGTAGTAGTTCACTCTTTTTATTGTTAAAGAATCTCCTCTCTTCTCTTGATCCATGTGATCTGGATCCTGACCCCATCTTTTGGAGTGGTAAAGCAGCTTTAGACGGAATGTGATATTGTATGGAAAAGGGAAAATTGAAAGATTTTCTCCTAAGATCTGGTATATGTCACAAATGCCCACTCTGTCCACTACAGTTCAGTCCATAGTAATGCCTGTCCATAGTAAAGTGGACCATGCTTTTAAAGACAGAGTCACAATGTCTCAAACACTTAAATGTAAGAGCTGAAACTTTGAAAATACTAGAAGAAAACAGGAAAACCTTCAGGGTGGCAGATAGATGACACTCTGGCTAGGTCTTCAATAGTGTGAACAAAAATAGTCAAGTGTGTTTATATCTACCTAAAAGCATATTCACAATAAGGAAGACATCCATAGTGGAGAGAATGAGAAAAACTATTTGTAAGTGCTTTATCTGTAAAGAAATTATATATAGAATATATATGTGACTCTACTCAACGTATCAGGATAATGGGCACATTTAACATTTATTTTTATTTTTTATTTCATGTGCATTGATATTTTGCCTGCATGTATGTCTGTGTGAGGTTGCCGGAGCCTCTGAAATTGGAGTTACATACAGTTGTAAGCTGCATTATGGTTGCTAGGAATTGAACCCAGGTCCTCTGGAAGAGCAGCCAATGCTCTTAATTGCTAAGCCCTTGAAATTTGTATTTGTATTTTTATTTGAAAATGGTTACAGTTGAAGGTGAGAGATTTATCTGGGCATCCATTTATCAAGAAGATATCCAAATGACTGCCCAGTCCATGAAAAAAAAATCAACATTGATAATCACCGGCAAACATTCAGACCCTTTCTAGCTTTTCCAGTATAGATATTGCTGCTTTGAGAACGGGAAGAGAGATACTTTGTGTGCCTTAGGCAGGATGTGCATTTATCCCTTTGGCTTTTATCAGGAAAACATGAGGACAAGTGTAAGAGATATGATATTTCTTACCAATAATACTTAAAATTAGGAACTGAAATAAGCTCAGAGAGAAGATACAAATTATGACTAAAATTTGGAGTATCCTCATTCTTTATGAACTCCCATAAAATCATCCAAGTGCTTAATAAAAAACATTTACAACTGGCAAATTGTTTTAGAAAGTATCTTGTGTTTTCGCCATTTTAAGTTCCCAATTGATTTTTGACTTACTAGTGATCCTTCCAGTAAAAGATATTTTGTTTCATTTTACTCACAGAATTCCTCACAGGTGATTTGTGATGACTCTCCCAAGCATATCTTGTCATAAACTTATTTTCCACTTTTTTTTTTAAACAAATAGTGCTTAAAGAGAAGGTAAAAGTTTCTCAGGGGAAAGTCAGTTTCAATATTCTGAGACTACCCAGTAACAACAGTGCAGTCATCTGCTCATCTTGAGTTAAAAAAGAAATGGTCTGAGTTATAAATCAGCCATAAGGGTTCCACGGAATGTTTTGGATCTATAATAAAAGAGTTGAATTTCTAAGTAAAAATTGTGTATCTTTGTGAGAAAACATTAAGTATAGTGTCATATGAAGGGATTGATATATAAAACTCTAATCTGCAGATAAAATCCCATCTTTACATTCTGTGGCTCACTATTGTTGTACAAAGCAGAGCAAATATAAGCACCTAGTGGCAAGTTTTGTTGTCAGAGGTAGTTTTATGTGGTAAAATACTTCCTGAAGAAAATATTTTCTGAATTAAAAGTGAAAAAAATCAGAGAGTAGTGGTGATGGTGACTGATGACAGCAAAACCCAGAAACTTTAAAATTCTCAAGGAAGGGGCTGGAGAAATGACTCAGCATTATGAGCACTCACTGCTCTTCCAGAGGTCCTGAGTTCAATTCCCAGCAACCACATGGTGGCTCACAACCATCTGGAATGGGATCTGATGCCCTCTTCAGGTGTGTCTGGATGTACTCATATACATAAAATAAATTTAACAAAAAGTTCACAAGGAAAGTTTATTAAGGTCTCCTTACTAATTCTATTGGCAACCCTACAAAGGTCATGATCTTTAACCTTACATTGAGAGGCAGCCTCTTGTCTAGTCTGTGGACAGTACCTCTACAGCCTAGCTTGCATCTCTGAAGTCACATACTTACAATGGAGGTAACTTATTCAACTCCAGGCTTACCCCACTTAAAAGCTTGAGTCTGTGCACCTGTGTCTTAGTTTTGTGCCATTGTCTAATGGTCTTTCTTCTTTTTCTCCCAGTCTTCAATTCAAACTTTCTTGAGCCATACGTCCTATACAACAAGGAGCCTTGTATGGCTGGTTATGGCCTGGGCCCTTGACTCCAACACTCCTAATATGGCATACTAATGTGGACAGCACTGTTGAATCTAGGGGGAAAAAACACTAAAAGATAAATATCTTACCCCAGAAGCCTACTCCAATTACTCAGCCAGAGGGAGACTGGAGGACTTCATGGTCGTCTAGAATCCCCATATCAGAAAGAAAATGTCTTCGAGTGCTGACAGCAATCTTATCAGTGTCTTCTGATCCTTTTACAGCTACCAAGTATGGTTCTTGCTCTAAACCAGAGGAACTGGGGGTTGAAGATTCTAATTGTCCTAACAAATTAGCTTTAAAGGGTTAAGAAGAAAAACTAAGAAGAACAACTCCATATTGTAACTTTAATTTTTTTCAAATCTTGGTTTTACTGATGGTTCTTCGATGCTTTAACCTTCCTTGTATCCCACCACCCACTGGAGGTAGTGGAAATGAAACGGTGTAGGGGAAGTGGACCTGTCTAGAAAGGTTTTTGTTTGTTTGTTTGTTTGTTTGTTTGTTTTTTCTTTTTTGAGAAACTCCCATCTGTGCTGTCTGGAAATCAGCAGTTCAGTTCACAGGTTAGTAGGCAGTGGCAGCTCAATCCATTTGCAAACACTTCACACATACACCAACAGTCCAGTTCAGTGCTTACTTTAGCAGAACATCATCTTTCCTCTGTGTCTCCTCCAGCAAAACACTCCTTCACTAGTCTGCCTTAGCCTTTTACACCTGCATCCACTTTAACAAAATGTTCCTTCATGTGTTTGCCCCAGCAAAACACCATCCAACTGACTTTGCAAAGAATCCTTAAGTTTCCACGTCACCATATACTCTAACATCATTCATTGGAAGTGCAAAGTTAAAGGATACACCCTGAACCTCTGTTCAGTGGTGGTTGTAGCAGCTATAAAATTCTTAGAATCAGAGATCACATGCTGTGACTACAGTGAGTTAAATGTTTTCCTTAAAGAATTCTTTTTGAACACTATCCTAGAAATATTCTTGTGATGGTTCATCTAGAGAATATTTATTAAGAAGGTAAGAAAGTCTGCTTATCAGCCAAAGGACTTTGCCAAAATTTAAACCTTTAGGCTGTCATGCAGAACTGCAATATTTTTTTTTCCTTTGACAATGCTGAAGGCAAATGACTCTCTACTCTCTAAGGACCACTTCCCCAGGAGGAAGGACCACATTTATTGATCACTGAAACTTGAAGGTCTCTCTTTTTTGAGGTGTTCTTTTTATGAGTCTGTTACTTTATCATATAATTATTCCAGCTCTGACTTTGCCTCTGGGCTCTTTGAATTGTGATAAAACAGCTGGTCCATGACAAGTTTCCAGAGTTAACAGCCGCCCACCCGTCACACTCCACTGCCAACCACGACACCAGTGATGAACGCAATCCCAGCTTTAAATGGGCACATTTTTTTAAACATCACAAAACTGTCTCCATGACATTGGGCTGTCAAGTAGCAAAGAACACACACACAATAACCTGTATCTAATTCATCATTTCCTTAATGCTTGTCTCATTGTGTCTCTTAGTAATAACCAAAAGGTCATTCATATTAAAGGGCAGGCTTGAGCAGCACATGCAGAAGAAAGCATACTTTAAGAACCACTTAGACAATATGACAAATGCTAAGAAAAAAGAAACAATAGATACCCTATCTAACAGACTCTAGGACAAGGATGGCTTGTAGCGAACTGGGAAAATAGTGCATTTCTGTAGTACATGCAACAAGCTACAGAAAGAGGTACAAATGTGGTGGGAATGTAAATTATATTCATTTTCTTTAAGTGAAATATCACCATATGCAACATTGTCCATAATAATGACAAAATAAAAACGGATCCCTATGGTACAAAATGTAATGCTGTGTTTTGTTACATAGCACTTTATATTTGAAAACCTAAATATCATATTCAGATTTTCTTTTTGCTTTTTAAAAATTCAACCTCTTTCTTTCAAGCCCAAGGAATCTATGAGGAAGAGGAGGTGAAGAGACTGTAAGAGCCAGAAGTGAGGGATAACTCCAAGGAAACAGTGTCTTCCAGAAAGAACAGTTCTGGTACTTATATGATCTCACAGAGATTTTGGCAGCAAGCACAAGACATGTTCAAGCAAGTTGCTGTCCAAAAACTGGAGAGAAGTAGATACTGGGCCTCACCTTGAACTAAGAAGCTATTTGTAATTGATTTGTAATTGACAACCTGGAATAGGGAAAATCAATTCTCTCCCACAGAGTGTTACTGGCTATATCAACCATACTCCAGAGCATGTCAACACAAAAGACAATCCATGTTTTGTTTTTTATTCAATATTTTGTGGGACTTTTGTTTTATTCTGGACTTTTTTTGGTACTTTTTTCTCCTTATTGATTTTTTTCTCTTGTTGTTGCTCTTTGGTTGGTTGGTTGACTTGGTTTTAATTTTTGTTCTGTTGTTGTTTATGTTTTGAAAGAGCTAGAAGGAAACAAATTTCTTTGGTAGGTAAGGAGTTGGAGTTGGAAGAGAAGAAAACATGATCAGAAGGTATCAAATTAAAAAAAATTAAATAAAAAGTGCTGTAGGTGTATGTGTTTTGTGCATGCGTGCATTCATGTGTGTATGCATGCGTGCATATATGTGTGTGTGTGTGTGTGCTGTTAGTATAAGTGCCCATATGAATGTGAGGGGACAACATTGGGTGCCAGTCCCCTTTTCCACTGTATTCACTGTTGTATATTCTATGCTAGGGGGCACTGAGATTTGGGGTATTCTTCTGACTCCATTTCTCATAGTAGCAATGGGATTAAACGATTACCAATGACACTTTATCTTCCTTTTCCTGCTTCTTACTGCCCAGATAAGCCCCAGCAGTCTCATGAAACAGCTTTTGTAACTTTTCAGACCAGGTAGTGCATGCTGTCCTTTACCCTGCCCAGGACAGGAGCTTGGTCACAAAACCTCTTAGAAAATGTATAACTACTGATTATGCGTTGGTTTTGGTCTTCTGACAATCTAAGCTTTACTAAAGTCAGAATGAACAAAGGAGATCCTGAGCAGCCCAGGCAGTGCCCTGGTGGAAGCAGAGTCAGCATCCCTGCTACAAGCAAGGGTGTGATCTTGCCTTTCCTCTGTCCTTCCTCTGTCTCCAGCACACTCCAACTACCATGCTTTCAGTGTAGAAACTATAAGCCACATCACCCCCACCACAATGAGCTGTTCTTTTATTTTTAACTGTTTAGTGCAAATGTCATTTATTTTTTGTTTTTAATTGTTCTTCCCAGTTAAATGAAAACTACGGGAGAGGTTTACAAAGACTTGACAGCTGTTTCCTCTAATGGAATTCCCCTGGAACACAGGAGAAACTCAATAAGTATTTATTGATTGTAGAATGAGTGAGTGAATGAATGAAAGAATGAATGAGGGAAAGAAGAGAAGAAAATGAAAGTGAAATGGTGAAAGTTGTTTTCATCATTATTTTTTTTTTCTGGAATAAGGAAGAATTTTCAGCTTCCCCATAAAACTAGTGATTGACATTTTCCATAATATTTTTGTGCCTTTTTCCCCATGATTAAATTTGTTTCACATTTGAGTATCATTCTGAATACTCACCTAAAAGGAAATCAAAAGTAAATTACTTCTATCATTGAGAGCTGTTTACCCTTGGGAAGCAATCAGTTTCCTTTTTACAGGTTTCATGTATACTTTCAAAGAAAATCTTGAAAAAGAAACAAATTGACTTGAAACACCATAATTATTGGTATTTTCCTGCCAGATGCTTAAGTAGATTTTTCTTATATTTTCCATTATTCGCACACACGTTGGGTTGGAACTCGTGACACGTAGGTTTGTTATAAATGAACATAGGCACTGTGCAAACGGTCAGTGAGACACATTACATAGCTCTCAGTCCAGTTTTTCAACTACCTTGAACATGGGGCAAATTTGTTCTTTTGTTGTTTTTGTAACCACACATGAGGATCGAGTAAACTTAAATTGTTGAAGTTTGTATATCAGAACATCTTCTAGAGACTAATAAATGTATTGCTGTAGTTATTTCTTTTCATGTGGTAATAGTTCAATAGATTTCTCTACTTCATTCTTGGGGTGATATGCACATGCCATATAATATGTTTGAAGTTCAGAGGACACACTTGTGGGAGTCACTTCTCTCTGCCATGTAAGTCCTAGGGTTTGAACTTAGGTCACTTAGTTTGGTGGCAAGTACTTTAAACCCCTTAAAGTTTTCACTGGCCCTATGTACGTTATAAAGTGATTTAATTAGTTTACATTACACAGAAAATAATTAACTTTCTTTGGAATTATCTTAAGGCATTTTTTTCATTAACTGATGCTTATTTATAGGATGAAAAAACAGCATTGTGTATTATGATCAGACCAAGTCATTTCTATCTATTTCTATCTATGTACTTAGTCAATTTATAACATATTAGATAAATGATTTCCTGAGGTAATACTTGATTAAGAAAATAAAATAAGGAAAAGAACTGGTGTGGGAATCATACACAGACTCACTTGAGAAGGAATAAGAACCTTACTTGCTTCCACATGAAGACCCTATCCTAGCTACCACATACGTACACCCCTGAATAGACAGGCCTCTGAGTTGTGCCTGGGAATGTGAACTTCAGAGGCACTGCATTAGGAAATATTTCAGACAGTAAAAAAAGAACTACCTATGTCTACAATGTTATTTAAAATTCACTTTCTGTATAGATCAAACCATGTGTGCTTATGGATGTTTGACCAGTTTGACAAGCCAAAGGACAGCAGTTTCACACATTTTCAAGAATGAATGTTTATGCTGATTGGTATACTATTTTATGGTTGTAAGACTGGGACTCTCATGGTGATCAACCACACCGTCTACATAGTAGTTTACATAGCCAAACAGACAAGCTGAAAATACACCTAGGATTACCAAGCACCGCCTCAGAGAAAGCCTGATTGGCTCGTGCCATGCAAATGATCTTCCTTTTTGGCCCAATGAGTTCCATTTGATTAATGATAACAATCAACTGTGCAAATCATTTCACCTTTTCTATAGTCTAGTGGCTAGAAGCAAGGGACAAGTCTCACCCATAGCCAAAGGGAGGCAATTATACAAAGATGTATGTTTTAATTATTTTAAATTATGTTCACTTTATGGCACATGTACTTGTTAATCAGTTGTAGGTATGACAGTCATTTGGAATCTATAACCCCCACAAATCAGTGTATTTCTAGTTTTTTTCTTTAATCTGTGTATTTATGTCTTCACTGGCCAGCCGTTGCTTATTTTAGCCTGTATATTCCAACTAGTTTTGCCTTATAAAGAGTTCTTAATTGTAGATAATTCCTAGTCTTGACCTCCTTGTGAGCAAAAAGTCTTTGCCAATTTTATCACCCAGATATGATATTGTTAATATACCTTTTCCTAAGCATTTCAGAGATGTTCATATAAATATAGGTTTGTGCCTTTTAATCAAAATCTCTTCTTCAGCTGTCCATCTCTGTCTTTGTCACGCTCTGTGTGTCTGTCCTTGTGAATCTCTTTCTCTCTCCTCTCTCTCCAAAGCCTTGCTAAGGATCTTCCATCACATGGCTCAGTGTCCTGACTACAGGGATGACAGCCTTGTGTGACCACAGTCAGCCCTCCCATTCTCTGAATTATAATTTTTTTGTCATTAGTTTTGGGAGTTTATTTTATGAAAATCTGGGCAATGGCATAGATTCAAGGGCAACCTAGTAAGCTGATGCAGAAACCAGATGTTAGTAGAATAACCACACACTGCAAAAGTTAAACTGTTACTGAAAATAGTGGGAGAAAAGACCACACAGTTCTGCATCTGAGGGGCAAGACAGGCAGGTTTGCCATCCATCCTAAGCTAGGCATGCTTGAAGTAAATCTGAATGATGAAGAGAAAGTAAGTGTAACATGGTAGGAAGAGGACAAATAAATACTAAGGATTTCTACACACAAGATACATTGAACACTTTTGTGTATTGTTTTCATGGTCCTGAATAGCTATGAAGCAAAAGCAATCAGTGTCATAGCTCAACAATCTGAGGGCTGAATGGGACATGCTCGTGTACACCTGCAGACTATAATTGCAACCTCAGATCCAGGGGATGAGGAATTGGTTATGAGAGCATGCACTGCTGTTCATGAAGACCACAGTTCTGGTCCCAACATCCTTGTCAGGTAGTTAACAACCACCAATAACTATAGCTTCTGGGAACTTGAGACCATCTTCTGACCTCTGCTGGCCCTCGCTCACACAAACACGAATGTATATACATAAACAAAAATGATTTGAGAATAAAAACTCAAATCATCTTGACTTTACTCTGTGACTGAGCAGCACTGGAAGAAGGTGGCAGCAATAACTAAGGAGTCTTGCCTGGCTAGTTGAGTTGAAGGACACTTAAGTAGCTGCTTCTTGACTGTATTTGGTACTTGGCTCAATGTGCAGACAAGCAATTGATGACAAAGAAATTGTACATCATTGAAAGTTTGGGAATACTCTAGCCAAAGAATAGCATAGTTTCCATTTTAGTGACTCCTAACAGGGATGTGCCAGAGGTTGGGTCCATATAAAAATCTTGGTCGCTCTCCATGCTATAACTATGCTTTCTCTATTTCTTTTTTTCTCTTTTTATTCCATTCACTGGTAAACAGTAAAATTTCCAACTTCTTTTAATAACTGGCTTGTTAGGGTGAAACACGAATGTATATACATAAACAAAAATGATTTGAGAATAAAAACTCAAGTCTTCTTGACTTTACTCTGTGACTGAGCATGTGGGGGTCATTCTCTACAAACTGCCACATGACGGCAAATCGCAGCACCCTTCACCTAGAATCTAAACTATGAATGTCTTGAGTAAATAGAAAAATAACACAGTAGAGGAATCAACATTGACACAAGCCATTAATATTATTTAGATTTTGTCCTTTTTAATAGCCTTATTCAAAATTACACATTTGTTTTGTTTGTGTTTATATAATTGTAATATATGTATATGTTACATGAATATATTATGTACATATAGATTTGTACAATTACTATCTCACAAAAGCCTTACCATTTTTCTGTTTCAAAGATCACTGGTTTAAAGAAGACAGTGGCAGCAATAACTAAGGAGTCTTGCCTGGCCAGTTTTCTTTGAATGACCCCCACATGCTCCTGTTTTTGAATGCTTGGTCATTATGAAGCGGTACTACTGGACAGTATGTGGCCTTGTTAAAGGAAGTGTGTCACTAGTGGGTGGGCTTTATGGTTTCAAATGCTCAAGCCAGGCCCAGTCTGTCTGTCTTCCTTCTTTCCTTCCTTCCTTCCTTTCTTTCTTTCTTCCTTCCTTCCTTCCTTTCTTTCTTTCTTTCTTTCTTTCTTTCTTTCTTTCTTTCTTTCTTTCTTTCTTTCTTTCTTTCTTTCTTTCTTTCTTTCTTTCTTTCTTTCTCTCTCTCTCTCTCTCTCTCTTTCTTTCTTTCTTTCTTTCCTTCTTTCCTTCTTTGTTGTTGTTGTTTTTTCTAGACAGGGTTTCTCTGTATAGCCCTGGCTGTCCTGGAACTCACTTTGTAGGCCAGGCTGGCCTCCAACTCCTGCCTCTGCCTCCTGAGTGCTGGGATTAAAGGCGTGCGCCACCACTCCCAGCCCAGTGTTCCTTTCTTTTCCTGCTGCCTGGCTATAGAGCTCTCAGCTACCATGTCTGCCTGCTGCTATTCTCTCCGACCAGAAGGATAATTGACTAAGCCTCTGAAATTGTGAGCAAGCCCCGAATTAATGTTTTCTTCTGTGAGAGTTGCCATGATCATGCTGTCTCTTCCCAGGAATAGAGCACTGACTAAGACACAGTGTTATACCCAAATTCATGTAAATTTACAATTACCCCCATAGAAAGTTTCAATAAAAGCTAAAACTTTGGAATCAACATTAAAAGAACATAGTTGAGTCAGGCCTGACAAAGCACCATTTCAGGAGACATTTGAATGTCCCTTGGTATTACATTAATTCATTGGCCACTATGTCTTTCAGTTAAATTAAATTAAAAGTAACATTTACCAGAGAACCAAATAAGAGACAGTTTATTCTGTTTTCTTGGCCACACATTGCAGTGATGAAATGTATTTGCTTGCAACTAATTGTTCCTTGTTGACCTTTGTCCCCCTTGTATCTAGAACTCACATGCAGACGTTTTTTAATGTGCATGCTTACTGAAAAATTAAGAGCATTTCTTCTCTTAAATTGATATTTGCATCTTAAGCTTTTTAATTAAGCATACAAAGTAGTGGTCTTTGTTATGACATTTCCAAGCACATACCATTCTCCCTTGTTCTTATTCATCTCTCAGTGTCCTCCCTGCCCCATCCACATTTGCTGGTCCCCTTCCACTACCCACATCATGCTCCCTTCTTTTGTGAAATATATTTCACAGCTCCCTCCTTTTGATTTTTATTACTATTAAAAATACTCACAGGGAAAAGAAATGAACATGGGCAATAAGTGTGAGTGTGATTTGTAAGTTTCTCTGTTTCAGAATTAAATGTGTTTATGAAGGTTATATGAGATGCTGCTTGGCATGATGACAGTCAATGGTTTGAAAAATTCTACATATATGAACCGCTCATCATCTGAGATTACCATCAGTATCTTTTCACATGTCAGCATATCTGTGACACAGAGGGCCCCCAAAATACTGGGGATACTTCTGAGTAATTTATTTTAGTAGACTACGGGGAGGGGAAATTGTATATATGAGCACATCCAATTAGCTAAGAGACCAAATAAGACAAAAAAAGTTGAGCCTTCAGTGGGTCAGAGGGAGTTTCCTGCTGTGTCACCATCCTGATGGCATGTAGGTGGAATTATAATGTTCTCATGAATCTTCAGTTTGATGAAAAAAGATCTCGAGGGATTTGTCAGCCTCTGTAATCATATGACCATCTTCCTCATTTCCCATAATAATTCTGTAACCCTGTATTCCCTAATAATTGTGTTTATCTGGAGAATTCAGAGTAATCCAAATGCTTAAATTTTAGGATGATGTTAGACTTTTTAAAGGCTAACTTATGTAAGATGTTATTTGGATGGGTGCATTTTCTATTATTCTGCAGAATCAGTTCTCAATACCAGAAGCATACAAGTTTTGAACAGTAGCAGAATTATAATCTACTTTGTGATTTGCTTTTATTTTGTAAAATGTGCAAACTTTACGTGAAATAAGAAACAAGTGTAGACTACATAGTCATATAGATAATGCATATATATCATGTGTATAGACATACATTTATATATTAAGAAATAAGGAGATAAAATATATACATAGGGGTTGTCAAGGAGCCTCGGTGGGTAGGAGAGTTTACGATGCAAACATGAGGACCTGTGGTCATGGATGTAAAATGTTATGTTTTACCACTCATGTAGGAAAGTCCATTGATCTAGAAGGCAGAGACAGAAAGTCTTTAGACTCTATTGGCTTAGCATAGCACTGGGTACACTTGGAGACACTGTCTTAAAGTAGGTAGGTTAGAATGATGTAGTAGCTATTTAATGTCCTCATTTGGATTCCATACATACACATGTACATGCAACCCATGCTCAAAGTGGACCTGCATACAACATGTAAACACTTGCCACCATACATGCATTTATACATATACAAAAAGTTAAAATGCAAGCATACATAATATCTGTGCCATTTACCAATTTAAAATATTAAGGAAGATTCTAGATGAATGTGGAACAAATAATAAACTGAGAAACAAAAATTGTTGACTGAGTGTTTGGGACAAAACCTATAAGATAAGATTCTTTGCATGATAACACTTATTTGAAATGATGGAAACTTCAAGTGTCCAAATGAGAAACTTTACATCATAGGGCTTGGTGAACATCCAAACTGCATTATCTTTATAAAAACATGGTTTGGGGAACAGGATAGTGAAGACACCCTAAAAGGCAGTGATGAAGGCTGATGACTTAAAGATGAAGAAACACAACATTGCTTAAAATAACATAAAATAAGTCAACCAACTCCCTACACTCAGGCTGCCAGTACCGCTTCATTACAGAGCAAACCCAGGAAATGCTGAGTTGGTTGCTGCACTATGAACACTATGACTTATCTAAGTGAATGCCAGCTGCCTGTCATGTGTCTTCCAGTTAAGTGCCATGCCTGCATTTGATTATTCCCATCTGTCACCATGCTGGGGTCTAAGTCTCCCAGGGCCTCTGGAGCCTGCAGGCTTTCAGTTCAGATATTAAGGTACCATGGGGGAATAGTCTTTCGGCTCTGCATGTAGTTCAAGAAAATATAAGTCATCTGTCCATGAAACTATCTGTTTACTGATGACTCAACAAAAGCTTTTCAGAGAACCTAAACAGGAGGAACTAAATTGTGAACAACAGAAGAAGGTTGATTTGAGGCAGCAAAGTACATTTTCCTGGTTTATTTAATGAAAATCAAACTGTCTTCCCCCAGTTATCTTATGTCTCTGTGAAGGGTGCTACTCTCATGATAAATAATTCTGATGAAGCACAAACCAAGGAACGAGAGAAAATGGCAGTTACCTTTCTGCTAGGAATTATAAAGGGGCCTAGCAAATCTATGTATGAAAACTGGGACTGACGTCAGTACACTGCTTCACAAACAGTGGAGTTTCGTATGGCCAGGTGGTTCAGTCTATGTTAAAAGACTATTGTAGGATTTTAAAAATTATAACTGTTAATAATACAAAAATGTGTACATTGTAGGCTCTTCTTTCTCATTGCCCTGATATTTTTTGGGGGAGGGGAGGGTGGCTCTCAGATGACATATAGTTTACAGCAGTCATTCTCAACTGATGGGTCATGACCCTTTTGGGGACATTGAACAATCCTTTCACAAGGGTCTCATATCAGCTATTTACATTACAATCCTTAATGGTAACAAAATTACAGTTGTGAAGTAACAACGAAAGTAATGTTATGGATGGGTCATAACAATGTGACGAACTCTATTAAGGGATAGCAGCGTGAGGAAGGTTGAGAGCTACTTCTTTACAGTTATTTCCTTAGCATGTACTCAAACATCCCCTTAACTTTTCCAACACTTATAACTTTTGTCCATGCTTCCTTCATGTCATTTATCTATTTTATAATAGCACTCATCCTTATTTAATGTTTAGTTCTTCATATTCATACATTCATGTCTGCAACTCAGTAGCATGAGCAGTTAAATTTCTACTGTCCAGCAAGTCAGGTTGTCCTTCATCATGTTTTATTTATCTATACTGATGCAGCATTCATCCTTAATGATATGTTTGTGTTTGCATCTTGGTAGTATCAGCAGTTCAGTTTCTACTTTCCAGCATAGCCTTATCCTCTATTCTCACACATTTACACTTTAATTCCTGGTTCTAAGCATCCTCCTTGGGAAAAGTCCTACCTACCCATTGTCAGTGGGCTTATGGAATTCTTCTATAGATCATTCATCTTCATCGACACTTTGTGATATCTGCATGTGTCTCATGACAATGAACTACATAAAGACTGAAGTATATTTTCTCATCTTCTATAGTTTATGTGATATCCACAAGCACACATAAAGCACGATGCATATATTTTTTTAAAGAAGGACTTAATGAATACTCAAGATGCCTACTGAAGGTTAATTTGGCTCTACTCCTGGGCAGCCCTACTCTGCAGGTGCTCAATCATACATTCACTTATGGAAGTACTTCTTGATTTTTATTATTTTAATATCACTAAATTTTTCTAATGTAAGTACATAAATTAAAAACATCCAATATTTTTATTTGGACTTTAAACAATCTACCCAGTTATCTGTGGTCTGATACATTTTTGTTTGTTTTTTTATTTTATTTTTATTTTTATTTTTTATTTTCGAGGCAGGGTTTCTTTGTGTAGCTCTGGCTGTCCTGGAACTCATTCTGTAGACCAGGCTGGCCTCAATCTCAGAAATCTGACTGCCTCTGCCTCCCAAGTGATGGAATTAAAGGCATGTGCCACCACTGCCTGGCCTGATACAATTTTTATAAGACTACTTTATTAGACTTTGACAGGACATGCAAAGAACTCTTCAATTACAGGTCAAATTATTTTTCCATCCCAGTGCATTCTTTTTTCCACAGGAAAAATCTTTGTTTCGACTGAGAGATATCCATGGTAAGGCAATATTGTTCATAGCTGTTGCTAGGAAGCAGAGAATGTGGCAGGTCAGTATATCGAGAGCAATAGTAAGCAAGGTATTTGAGTCACTTGGTTTTTCTATCTAAAATCCACCTTCTTTCCTTTCTCTGTAAGTCTTTAGACATCTCTCTGTACATACACATTTTCCCTACCTGCATCATATACTATTTTGTTATTTGAAACTTTTGTAACATTTCGCATTTACCAATTCCATTACCCTTCTCCATGTGTTAAATCTATGGTTGAAGCCTAAAAACACTCTCGAGTTTCCTAGGACACTATCTTTTGTACCAATATTTAGATGGAATCTCCTCTTCGTGACTCCCAAACCACTTTGGATATCAATTGAATGAATTGTACACATTTATTGCCTCGTATGGACCAATGGATTTTAAGTTAGTAATATTTTTGTGAATTGAGTAATACAGTTACCTTAATACAGGGCTAGTCATACTATATATAATGAGTTACTCTATGAGGCACTAGCTCATCTTCTATAACCAAGCAAGGCTGCTAACAGTGAGAGTGGGAATCAACCCAGCCACAAAACCTTCAACCTGTAATTTCTCCTGCCTGCAAGACACTTGGGGGCCACGGTGGCATAAAGTTTATGAGAGTAGCCAACCCATCACTGGAACAATTAGAGGACCACACTAAGCTTGGAAACCTGTGCCTAATACTGCCTGGGTGGCCAGGAACCAAAGGTAAGACAGCCCAGAGAGTCAGGATAGAACCAAATAGAACCAGGACAAAAAAAAAAAAGCCAATGAAATAATTCCTAATGAAATTCTGCTGTCGTCACAGACTGATGAGTGCCTAGCCCAATTGTTGTTAGAGAGGTGTAAGATAACAACTGATAGGAGCGAGTGAAGAGACTCACAGTCAAGCACTAGGTAGAATTATAAAGTCAGGGAGGAGGAAGGATTATAGGTTGCCAGCAGAGCCAAGGACACAAGTACATGGCCCCCAGACTTAACTAAGCAGGTCTCAAAGGTCTCACAAAGACTGAAGCAACAAACATGGCAGACCCAGCATGGTTCTGAGCTACATACTCTGCATATACTTTATGGTTGTATAGCTTAGCATTCTTGTTGGACTCTTAAAAATGGGAGTCAGAGTGTCCCTTTCTTCCTATTGGGTTGTCATATTCAAAAGTGATGTAAGGGTTTATACTGAGTCTTATTGTATCTTGTTAGGCCATGTTAGTAGCTATCCCTGGGCATCCTGCTCTTTTTAAGGGGAGGGCAGGGAAGATAAGTTGATCTGGGTGAGGGGAGGTAGGAGGAGGAACTAGAAGGGTGTGGGGAGGGGCTGTGGTCCACATGTAATGAATAAGAGAAGAATAAAGGTTTAAAAAAAAAAGAGGTACTGCCTCATGTAACCAAGTTCTTATTAATTCATAACCCAGAATGCCAAGCTAGAACTAGATTCATGTACAGATTGAAATCCAGAAGTGATCAATATGCGGTATAAGTTTTGATGGGCAGATTTCAGGGGGAATAAACTTCGAATTCAAACATTACCTCCGAGTACCAAGTTACAAAGCATATGAAACTTTCTGGAAGAGTAGCTCCAATAGTCTTTATGGTATTTTACTTTCTAGTCTGTTTCCATCCAGAAGTATTAGTGGAACAAAAGCTAGAGTCAGCAGAATGAGGAATAGCCATTTCCTTGAGCAAATTAGGAAAGTGCTGAAGGCCCTGCTCTTTGTACCTCACCACTCTGACAGACTGAATAAATTAGGCCAAACCAATAAAATCTCCATTATCTCTGGTCAAAAATAATCTAGTATCATTAAAGACACATGGTCCAAAGTAATGCATTTCTCCTAATGCTAAATTTTGCTGTGATAGTTAAGTTGAAGTTTCTGCTCATTTCCTTTTACCCTGGCCAACATGGTCTTATCATGAACATCCCATCCAGTTAGCGACAGATGTACACATCCTAACATAAAGGGACTTTTCCTTCAGATGATGCACTGAACTGGTTACTATTTATTTCTGTTAGTTTTAGGTAGGAAGTAATGCTTTCTAGAACCTGGGCTCATGGCTTCAAAAACATTAGTAAGATTAAAGTAACCCAACTGACTATAATATAGCTGACTGCTTTGGAGAACTTTACCATAAGGCTCCACATCTGTGAGAGTATTATAGAGGTTAAATATTAGACCTAAGCTTGAGATACAATGCAGTTCATTGTAGTGATACTGACATGGATGGTTACTTATATAATACAGTGTATTTGTTATTTTGTTTTGTTTTAATAAAGTATCAAATAAAGCTTTCTCAGGTTAAGTGGAATTTCAAACACATGACAGTCTCACAACATGGATTCTGAGGATGAAACTATAGACAGTTTTTTGGTGTAATATCACTGATATTTTAAAAATATACCTACCCACATACCTTGAAATATTTAATTTGATAACTTTAACTGTTGTTTCAAGTTTGATTTCAAGTAGATACCACCTAGAATATTAGCACACAGAAAACGTTAGCACTTAGAGATTTTCTTTTTTTCTGTTTTTCCTTTTCTTCCTCCATAGAAACCCTTGGCACAACCACATTGGTGTGTTTTCTGTTGGTAATAACCACAGGCTGAAAAGTGATGGCAAAGTTTACATAAACAAGTCAAACTGCTGAGAGAACAGGGCGTCCTAAGTCACATCTTGAGGGAAAACAAATAAATAGACCTCAGAGCACAATCTTAATTACACTATAAACACCCACACTGCCCATAATATTCCTGCTGTTTATAGGCTATACCAGTGCCTTTTTGATGCCCTTACATTTAAGAGTTAGAAGAAAAATTTTAGTAAGAAGAAAATTGAAGACTACTTTTTAAATTACATACGTTTTGAGAACATCTAATTCCCATAGACTTGTGCCTACTTTTCCTGTTATTAACATCTTTAATAAGTATAATGCATTTATAAGTAATTATCTCACTAATGTATTACTATAAACTAAAATTCATGTTTTAGTCAATTCTTTCTAGTTTTTAACTTAGGACAATTTTCTACCCATGGCATCCCAAAAGACTTAGCTGTCACTCACTTTAGGGTTCCTTTACCTGGAGTTGGCTTTTCCTTCTTCCTGATGACAATTTTGAAGAGTCAATTTAGTTATTTCTTTTGGTACATGTCCCTTGGTTTGAGGGCGTCTGATGTTTTTAATGGGATTATGTTACCATCTCTTTTGGAATTAGCCCATAAAGATATAATGCTATTTCATTGGTTTTCCACAGTTTAGTCAAGCCTGATCAAAATTATACATATATTAAATTATATACAGTTAATTACCTATTCAATTATTTTTTTCTTACAAAGAAAACTCATTATTTAGTCTCTGGTACTTCAGACTTGTTGACCTTTGCAACTATTGTTTTTCTGCAATAATTTTAAAAGCAAATTTAACAGGGATATTGAAACACGTCTTTCCATTAATTACTAAGTTTTTTATCATTAATTCAATAAATACCATGAAATGCTTCATTTGCCAGTGTTATTCTGAAGGAGATGACTTAGCTGTGAGAAAAGCTTCATTTCCACTCCTATGAGGAGTTAATTTAGTTGGAGATATGTAAAATGCACAGATAAACCTATGGTATATTCAGTAATGCAATCTGCTCGGGTAAATGAGACAGAGTAGGGGGATGGAGGAAAAGAACTTGTAGACCAAATATGCACAACATAAGCAGGAAAATCCAAACACTGTTTAACCCACTGGGCTTGAGTTACTGGTAAGAGGCTTTCCTGGAGACACAGAAACAACAGGCCTTCTTTGATGAGCAATGTATTATACAAAATGCCTATGAATGGATGATATACCTACTCTTTATTTTTTTAATTATTTTATTTTCTGAGATTATAATGTAATTTCCTTTCTTCTCCTCTCTATGAACCTCCCATATACCCCTCCTTGTTTTCTCTCAAATTCATAGCCTCTTTGTTATTCTAATTTTTGGGTAGCCAAATTGATTTCAGTTTTGTAACTTTATAATTCACACTACAGAGAAGCAATACAAATTTATAAGAGATATGTCACTATGAATTAATTGAGAATAACCCAAACCAAAGGTAAGTTATACCCATGTGGACATTACTCAAAAAATATGGAGGGCTTCTCAGAATAAAAGAAAAAAAAATCAAAATTCAGTCTGTCCTCAAAGGGAACATGAAACGGGATCTCTTGTTTTAGATCAAGGCCATTAAATTTAAAGGCTATTCTCTAGATTTTGAGAAAAATCCATCCCCTTGTGGCTGAATGAGGTTGAGACTTAGTCAGGAAACAGTGTGTTGAAGGCAGACATTTCCAACCCTTTGGCTGGCTAGATTCTAGGCACCACTTCTTACTGAAGGGGAGATATTAAGTGCAATTGGGTATGTACTTTAGACTCATTTATGTCACATCAGTAGCTTTCCATTACATTCTGATTCATCTTTCACCAGACTCATGCCTCAGTCCATTTAGACTTACTAAATAGACCCCATTATTCAACTAAATCACAGGACTGTTTAGTCTTACCACACACTTAGATGTCTCAAGAGTCTGACCTACCAAGGAAACCTACAAGGATTTAGCCTATTGCCAAATAAAACTAGGGCTTATTTTAAAAATCTATCCAAACCATTTTTTTTATCTCTTACATATAAGCTAAATATTATATTCAGAAGCTTAGCTCTTAACATTTAGAATACAGCCCATAAACGATGTAATCTTGCAATGAGCTATAGTATTTGGAAAGATATTTAATAGATGTACCTTTTAGTGTATCCCATTCTAATGTTGAAACTACTTCATGCCTTATCTTTTTAAAGGTAAAATATATATATTTAACAAAATAGACACTGTACATCTGTTCCTTAAACCTGGTTATTTATCTCCTCACCTTGGGCATAGATCTAGGCAACATTTCCCACAAAGTCCCATGTCCATGAGATCATGGCTCTGTAGACCAGTTCTATCTGCTACTTTAAACATGGCCAACACCTCACAGGGTCCTCTTCCAGCTCTTCCTTCATATGTGGGCAGACTGTGTTACCAAAGCTCATAGGAAGGCCCGTCATCTGCACACATACAGTCCCTTCAATCCCTGAATGACTAAATGGAGTAATGGCTTCTTTTACTCCAAGTGACCACTAATTGTGGTTCATGTGAATAAAAAATATATTGATTTTAAGGCACTAAAATAATGGAATTTCTCTATTCTAATAGCTATAGTAATTTTAATAAAGACAAATCCCTGCACAGGAGTTTATAACAAAGCCCAAATGAGATAGTTTATATATAAGGTAAAATAATCTTGCCACACAATGTAAGACCTGCAAAAATATGAATTGCTGCAAGTGAGTAAGCTGTGTTCAACAGCAAAAGAAGCATGCAATTGATACCTATTGGTGTCCCCAATTATGATATCTTCCTTCAGACTCTTGAAGAGTGTTTTCCATTTTAGGTTGGCACTTAAACTTATGAATATTATACAAGCCATATCAAAAAGTGATAGTATCAAGCTAAACAGAAGCACTCTTTTGCAGCAAATATGTACAAGCATTATTGTTCAGATTGAAAATCAGTGTTTCTAAAAGCAATCTGTACCTTGCTTTACTTTTTATGACTGCAAGCAAACAATACATCTATGGACAGATGGAAAATGCAATTATAAACAAAAGTGACAGTGTGAAGACATCCTGGTCATTTGTTATTTATGCTTATGTCATGGCTGATGCTTTAAAAGGCACACTAAAATCTCTTAAGATCTTTCATAACACACACACACACACACACACACACACACACACACACACACACACAGAGACCTCAATAAGAAAATCCGTAAGTTCAAATTCCTTATTAGTCACCAGGCACTCCAAAAGCTTTGCCCACAATTTGAATAAAGCCTTTTCTGTCTTTACTTTGCATTATCTAACATCATACACTGGGAAGGAAATGGGTCTGGAGAGATGGCTCAGTCAGTAAAGTTTTTGACTTGTATGAATAAGTAATTGAATTCTACCCTCAGAACCCATGTAAAGAGCTGGGCTGAGTTGAGGGTAACATGGTCGGCATAGACACATAGATCCCTGGAACTTGCTGGTCAGTTTTCCTAGACTACAAGGTGAAGCTCCAGGACAATGAGAAACCTTGTCTCAAATAAAATCTAAAAGCTGCCTAAAGAACAATACTGACTTCCATGCACATCTTCAGCAATTTGTTGTACACCTATGCATCCATGTGCATCTACATGTGAACAAAGATAAATACATTAATTGATAAGTTCTTATAACTGTTCAGAATGTTTGCTGTCATAGAATAAACCATTTTTTCTTTAATGAGCATGAAAACTGATTCTAAAGCAACATATAGTATTGAATGAATATAAAAACTGACTTTAAAGTGACATATAGTATTCCAAAAGTGAATTGATTTAAATCCTTAATCAATTTCTATAAAAACAAGTTGAAAGTTGATATAATTCAGTGTTTTTAAGTTGTAGAAGTCAGAATGATAGGATGGTCTCTGTTCTGCCTCATTCTGTATGTTTGCCATGTGGGTCATCCATGTAATTTTGTTCATTCACTCACTATTACCCATAGCCATTGTTCCAGTTTGCTTCACCAATGCTTTGATAAACATTGCCCAACACCAACTCACGGATGAAAGGGTTTATTTTACCTCATAGGCATAGTTCACCACCAAAAATCCTCCCAAGGCAGTGATTCAAAGCTGGAAACTGAAGGCAGAACTGATGAAGAGACCAGGAAGAACTTAGTCTTGATTCCCCAGGTTTGCACAGCTTTCTTGATTAAACAGCCAAACCTGCCTAGGGATCATCCCACCTGTAGTGGTCTGGGCTTTCCTACATCAATTAGCAATCAAGAAAATGTCCTACAGGCATACCATGGGCTAATCTGTTGGATATAATTCTTGAAGTGAGAATTCCTGTACTCAACTATATATAAGTTTGTATCTAGTTGACAAAATCTACATAAATCCTGGAGCATCTTATATAAAGCATACATAAATTAACCAAAATAATGTTGATTATAATATTCTATACATGTACTATTCCCTGCACATATACTTGGGGTGCTTCTCATATCCTATTTTGTTTTTGCCTATGAACATCTTGACAAAAGGCTTGTAATTTGTTAGTTTATTAACAGCAAATGTCCTAAACCAAGGCCAATCTGTTTCTCTAACCCAATGTTTATTTTTGTGCAAGAGAAAGACAATGATGTGTTTCATAGAAACTCTTGATTGCAGAATGTGAGGCTTTCCATGAAACATGATATTTCTGTTTGTTAGAAAGAATCCAGTATTACCTAGTAACAAGTTAATCCTGTAAATGATAATATTTCTTTGGCAACATTCCGATTCTTTGTATTTTCTTTAGGTCTGAAATTAAGAGCATATTGAAAATCATTGGCATGCTTCCATGTATTGGTCACAAATTGATGATACTGTAAATCGAATGGCTGATGCTGCAGTTGTACTCCTAAGCCTTCTTATGGACCTTAATCCACTTCATTAAAGAAAAATACAATCAGATCTTCTTTGTTCTCTCTTTATGCCCAATCTTTCCTATGGGATAGAATCAATCCTAAGCTAATGTACTTTATGAGATCATGTGGAACTACATTTTAGTTCTTCAGGACACAGTGTTCTTTGTAAGGTCACAGTGACATGAGCAAAGGCAGCTTGAATGATTAAAAAAGAAATCTTTGCCGCCTCTGTGCAGATCCTTTAATGTGAACCACTGGATTTGACATTGGAATTCAAAACAAAATATGTTTCTGATTAGAAATGATTAAAATATTTCTTTTTGTTTCAGGTACAAAAAAAAAAAAAAAAAAAACCACCACCCAAACCCTCCCTTTGCTTTGCTTTCTCAGAACTCCTGTAAGACGAGCCTTTGTGCATGTAAGGCATGCCTTTAAACAAGTAAATCACTTGTGTCATGATTTTCTCAGTAATTAAACAAAGAAACAAACATACTACAGAAATTATGAAGCCAAAATTATTGGAACACTCTGTTGTTGCTATTCAATTACATGTGTTCTAAAGAAAAGAGTATTTTAAAAGTTCATCTTCACTCTGAATACCAATTTGCCCTTGAGTGATGGACAGCTAGTATATTTATGCATTCATGTTGAGACACTGAGTTTTCTCACTTGTGATTTTACCAATGCCATAAATTTTAGAGTTAGCATAAGGCCAGCTTTCAGGACAAGGGTGTCCCTATTCAGCTATACTTTGAGCCTGGTGTTCCGGCCTGTCCTATCACAAAAGAGTTTATAGACCACTTCTCCCATTACATGGAACTCTGAAATCTGGGTCTTAAGTTCTCAACTTATGAATAGAAAATATGCTATTTTTCATACTCCTTTTGAAAGTATTAAGAATAATTGTATGTATGTAAGTATGAAGTTGTGGTCAACAATGCTTGCATATTTATAGCATCATGTAAATAAAATAACTACCTCTCTTCTATTTACTCTTCTAACCTACTCTTCCCTCCTAGTCCCTTGTACTGCTGTTAACAACATAGAAAGTAGCCTACTATTCATTTTCTCATTACAAAATAATCATGTTATTCAGACATGCCTATATTGTGTATAAGTATCCATATAGATATGGGATCCTGATCATAATTTTCAATAAGAATAATATGCCTGATTGTCATTTTTAAATTTTTCCTTTCTTTTTAAAATTTCTTAATGAATAGAAGTTAGGGGAAATCTCTCAACGATAAGTAACATACAGTGAGTAAAATGACCAGAATAGAAGCAACAGGGATCTAGCCTGCTGGGAAGAAGTGGCCAATAGGATTGTGTAGAATTTCTAGCAGTAGATTCTAAGAACACAAAGTGTCTGTTACTTGGGTGAACTTTCCACAGACAACAAATTTCTTTATTACCTTCATTCCCTTCTTTAGCTGTCCCTCTATCTACTCAGAACACATTGACTATACAGTGTCGAATCTTTGCTTTTAGCGGCTGCATATTCTAGGACATGCATGCCTGAAGACTTCTGTTGAATCTTTCCCTAGTTTGGTTATGAGGCTCCTTTTTAAAGGATGGCTATCGATTCTAGCCTTGTCATCAAAGGACATTACAGAGTTTGGTTGTGGGTGCTTACACTGTGCTTTTCAGTGGGTAGACAGCCTAATTCCTGTATTTAAATAGTGATCAAGTGTCCTTGAAACACAGCAAATGTGTTTATGCTTGTAGATGTCCTTGTAGCTCTCTGGTAATCTGAGTCCTGTTTATTCCTACTGAGATAGCTACTGTAACAGAACTCAGATCCCATACAGTTGAAATCTTAAAGAAGACACAGACGAGATAAACTAACAAAACAGAATAGGAAGGCGCTTACTACTCACAGATCACAAGAAAAGAAAGCATACAGCAGATGCTGATGGGAAATGGCAATGTGTTGGTAATGGTTCATTATTCTCTTAGGTAGAAAGCCAGGTAAGAATGAACACTGCAGTATGGATGTGACTGAATAGATTCCCTGAAGGACTTCACCTTGTCTAGTTTGGAGCAACATGCAGATGTATGCTCAGTAGTGTCATAGTCCACCTTTTATAATTCATTTATTAACTCCTCAGATATTTGGCATGTGACAGGACAAAACTTTTCTTAGAAAATATTGAAAGGGAGTGGAAGAATTAATAAACAGAAATAATTTTACATGGAATATTGTTAATGTGTCTGACATATTCTCTTTTTGAAGTAAATATATTTTATTCTCACACACACACACACATACACTTAATCTTCAAATAACATGCAGAACCCAGAAACTATAGACAAATGTGGATATGTAAAACTTTCAAAATTCTGTGAGAAAAAAGAAGACAACATTAATGTTGATAAAGATAAATCCTCCCAGCAGCCTTCAGTGTTCACACATCTGTAATCCTAACATCTGGGAAACTGCTGGAGGATTTTGGAGGATTAGGTAGCAGCTACTCTGGGGTAGGGAGCACAGAGGTCAGAGAATAGTTTTAGAGTGTTGCTTCTCTTCTACCATGTACCTCTCTGCAAATAAACTCAAGTTATCAGGCTTAGTATCAACATGCTCCGGTGTTGTCTCTCATCCCACTGTCAACATCACGTTCAACCCCCCACTTCTGAGACTTGCAGAAATGTCTTAACTGGGATTAGAAGATTAGAGTCCAGAATTATTCAGCGATATTATTGAGGAGATGCTTAAGCGATGACTATGTTTCCCAAAGGAAACCTTTGTGAATTTGTTCTCTCCAACTGCACCATTTGCTGACAATGTCATATCTAGCAAAACTAGTTTTCTGTCTGTCCTGCTTTTGTTCTGGATCACAGTTCATTGTGGTGATGGGTATCTCTGTACATTCTATAGTGCGAACTTGATGCATGGGAGATATTTCTCTCTTTGGAAGAGCAAGCATCTCTCAACTCAGTCTTCTGATGCTGCCTGAAAGACAGCTCCAGCCAACATTTTAAGAATAAATGTCTATGGGCAAGTCAGACATCAGTTTTCCAGGAAAATCACATGGATTCATGGGGTAGGTTACCTCAAGGGGACTTTTAGCTTCATTTTGGATTCCATGGCTGCGATATGCTACTGAGTAAGAGTCCTCAGCCAGTCGTTGGCTAAGGGGTGAACAAGGTGGACCCCATAAGAGATCACTGCAAGTCATAGGCTAAGGGAGGGAACAAGGTGGACCCCATAGGAGATCACTGCAAGGACCACCCATAACTATTCTCCAAAAATCATGTCAAAATCTCTACTTGTCGGTTAAAATAGTTGGGAAATAATTCATAGAATTTAGCTGTATGTAAAAAAGACAAGTGGAACGTTTAAATAAGTTTAAAATAATTAAATTATTTAATTAAGTGTATACTTGAGTATTTCTAATAGTATGTGAAGGGGGGGCATTCTGAGATTGATAACACAACTATTCAAATCACTTAGGATCTAGTTTCTATCCAGTTACCAAGTTTGGGTATATAGTTACTCTAGGTATGCTGTCATTGGGCATCTCTTTGGAATGTGAAGGTAATTCTAATCTAGCGTTCTTAGCTTAGAGGACCAAACCAGAAGCTGGGAAGATATGGAGACTCAGTTTGTTGCAATAAGTACAAATGGTGTATCTGTTACATGCTTTATGGTGGAAAAGACTAATGTTTGAAAACAATAGTCTAAATGTGAATTTCTACAGAAAACTGAACTTTCATTTACAGAGAAAATGTAATACAACTTTTGACCCTGTTATCATTATTAAGTCTTTACTGAAGGTCAATAAATGGCCACCTACACACAGATAAGATTAATAGGTTTGGGCAGTTTTGTAACAAATATTCAAAGTGAGATAATTTTGAAGCTGTTCAGAAAGTTCCTACATGCCCTTTTCCTGTCACCCAACCCCCCGATATAATTTTCATTCATAGCTTAGTTTACATGTATTGAATTGGAATAACAATGGATATGCTCTCTGTGTTCACTTTCTTTTGGCTGCTAATCTCATAATTTGTTCATTAATATTCATCAATACTGTTCAACTCCAGTGAGTGTACCTTTGTGGGCACACTCTTGCTTACTTCCAGTTATAGATAATGTATATAAGGTTACTGTGGAGTCTCTTCTGTCTCTTCCTTTGCTATATGACCTTTTAAATCTTTTAAAATTATTTTGAGTATTAAATCTGGGATCTCACAGGCAAAATGAATTCTCTATCATTATGCCACCTCCAGGTCCTCTATTCTTTTTATTACAATCTACTTTTTTTTTTAATGTTATTTTTCAATTTGTAGAGAAATTCAGCTTTGGCCATGATTCAAGCATGACCTACCCAGGTTGCTGGGTTTTGCCAGTTTTGGAAAGTTTCAGCCCAGTATGCCATTCATTTGTCTTTGTCTTCTGAAATTCTACAGAACTTATGTTAAGTAATTTTATGTTGCTTCACATATCTTGGTTCTTCTCGTTTTCTTATTGTTTCCTAAAGCTATGTAACAATAATCTAAAATTCAGCAGAGTGAAAACACAGCCACATTATTTGTTCCTTCTTACTTTCAGGGATTTTTTGTATTGACTAGAGTTAGCCACTTGGTTCCCACTCTATGTCACGTTGCTTAGGCAATAACTTCAAGTGTGATTACTTGCAAAGTGTCTTTTCACCCACGTACTGACGGTTGATATAGAATGGCAGCCAGAGCACAGGCAAGTCCTTTGCACTCAGATGTGAGCTTCTTCATAGCACAGTGGTATAATTCTAAGGGGGAGTTCTCTAAAGAGAAGAGAGTGTGATAAGACAACCTTGGCTAACCTAGTCAGAGAAGCCTTGAAGGCATCACATTAATTGAATTTATCAAGGAAACTACAATGTTTTCCCTTAATGGGAAGCATTTTTTAACTTACATGTCTTTGTTCATCTCTTTCCTTAGGCTTTAGTTACATGTTATCAACTGCCCAGGTTTCAAAGTTTTGACACATTCCTATGTTTTATATCATTTCCTTCTGAATAATCAAATATATATTATACATTTGATTTTGTATTTTCCATTTCTACCATTTCTATTTGGTTCTCTACTCTTTCCATGAATATTGTCTGCCTTTCTACTATATACCTTATTGTATATTTGGATTCCTCTTTTACAGACCATCTCTTAGGATCCTAATCTCTGCATAACTTCAGGATCTGACTTACTTGAATATTTTATTTATTTACTACATTAATTGCATGCTCTTATTGTGTTACAAAATGTTTGACTCCAGAAATAGTCACACTCTTTTCCACTTAGATGAGAGGATTTTTTTTTTTTTTGAGGTGGATAAAGAATTTGTTAAATCGTTATTTGGATTTAGCTCACTAGACTCAGTATTCATTTGTCAGGTCAATGTCTATGAGCAGACTCAGGCACTTTTCCTGATAACATTACATTTCTTACAGCCAACAAGCTACATTTTTAGTAGCCAGGGAGTTGCTCTTGTTTCTTATCCCAAGATGTGACTTACATTTGTGTACACATAAACATACACACAAATGCTCACATGTGTGCACACGTGCATACACACACACACACACACACACACACACACACACACTGCAATTCAAGGATGCTAATAACTTCTTAGATTTTTTTTTCCAGTTCTCCTTCTCCAGTTTTTGAACTTGGTTGATAAAACCAGAGTATGTCAAGCTGCATCCTGTTAACTGTGTTCCTGGTTGTGCCTTTCAGGTAGTGGAGGGTCTTGAGTGTTTCAGTTAGAGTTCTCTACATCTTTGGCTTTATGTTTCTGTGCATATGCAGAGAATTATTATCCTGTACTTGGGAGACACCCTATACACTAATGGGGAACAATTGTATCTATTTACTCTTACTTCCAGTGCTAATAATATGTTAACCCTTATCTATTGTGGCACATTCACAGGAAAGATTAGACTGTCCGTGAGTGGTGGGATCCGCAAATTCTATTCTAAACACTGAGCCATAAGAAGGCATAGAATTCTGTAAAGCTAAAAGTTTCACTCTGAATTTCTTTGTGCATGAAGGCTTCCTCGTCTTTTCTCCATTTGGCTGACTATGTCTTCTCTTCACTGAAGGTTTTGCCATTTTTTGAATTCAGTTACCTCTGCTTTACACATTTTTCTCTCATAGGTTTGTGCAATCTTTGATTTTGAAGGATGACCACATTACTAGATTGAGAGGCCACAACAGTAGACCTTTGGTATTTTTCTTATTCTGATTTGCTACCTGTCTTTGTAACTTTGTAAGCAAAATTCCTTGTTGCCATATGCCATATTATAGTCACTACTGATCATTCTATTCTAGTTTTCTACTTTTGTATTTTGTTTGTTTGAGACATGTTCTTGTTATTTTATCAAGGTGGACCTGGGACTCATCTCGTTGTGCAGTCTGATCCTAAGTAAAAGATTATTCTAAGCAAACCATTAAATGCTAGCATTACAGATGTATGCCATCATATCTTGGATATTTTCTGTTTCACTTTTTAAATTAGTTTTGATATCTTCTTTCTTGTGCTACCTATTCATTTATCAAAAGATTGTGTTTTCAACTTCATTTGAGGTGCATTGACCCGTTTTCCTCCTGAAAGGCTTTTAAAAATATTCAGGTAATATGTTTTCCTCCACCTACACTCTTTATTCCTTTAAGTAAATACTGATTACATAGGTCTTTATTTCTTTGGTTTTGATACCATGAGATGTATCAAATGTACAATGAGTCAGACATTTGTAGAAATAAACCCTGCAGAAAATAGTGTCCCTTGTGACTTGTCTAATAGAATTGCTGTAGTCTAAACCACATGGGTGAATGTGTACTTCTCAGTCTGTGGTACCAAACAGGCAGGGATGATGCTCTATAAAATATAAATTAGGGATAGACTTCAGTAAAATATCTATATTACACAGATCCTATCAAGAGTATGATCTTCCAAATTACCAGAAAAACAATCAAAATGGTCAAATTACTTTCTGGCTTATTTTTTTCTGGGATGACTTTTTTTTTTTTAAAGATTTATTTATTTATTATATGTAAGTACACTGTAGCTGTCTTCAGACACTCCAGAAGAGGGTGCCAGATCTCGTTACGGATGGTTGTGAGCCACCATGTGGTTGCTGGGATTTGAACTCTGGACCTTCGGAAGAGCGGTTGGGTGCTCTTACCCACTGAGCCATCTCCCCAGCCCCCTGGGATGACTTTTGTTTATAAATGTTGATGTTTTAATACAAATAGTTATTTTCACAGAGAGGGTGATTAAGCACATTACCTCCAATTGGACATTTTTGGCTAGAACATTTTAGGTTAATATGGGTAATTTCATAGATCATTATACCTTTTGTTAATTATTCAATGTTACATGAGTATTGGAGGTAGTAATGGTAATTTTAATTGTCAAATCAATATGATTAGGAATCTCTACGGAAATACAGTTCTAAGCTCACCTGTGAGGGATTATTTACATTGGGATAATTGAAGTGGGAAAACGCATTATCTGTGTTCTCAATCATTCCATTGACTGGGGTCCTTGAATAAATAAAAAGAGAGAAAGATTGATGAGAAAAACATTCATCAGTCTTTGCTTCCTGGCTATGGATGAAATATGACTAGCTATCTCAAGTTCCTGTCACTATGGTTTCCTTATCACAATGAACTCTATTCTGGAAATTTTTTTCTCAAGTTGCTTTCCTAAGATGTTTTATTGCATAACCTTTCATTGACAATCTGTCCTACCTGCAAAATATGCTAGGGCAATGGTGGCACAAATCTTATTTGAATAACCAACTGATGTATGAGTTGACTTAAGGCTCACTCCATTAGATGGAATGCATACCTGACGAGTCTTGGATGATTAAAAAAAAAACCAGTATCTAGATAGCCCAGAGAGCTAGGGTAAAAACCAAATACCACTGGTCTTACTCATAGGTTAGTACCATATTCACCCATCATCTGAAAGGCTTTTTCTTTCAGTAAATGGGAACAGACACCCTTTATACATTAGAGAGACAGAGAAAGAGTAGGGAGGTCAATGCTACATGAGCTATCTCCATCAAAGCCCTCCCCTCAGAGCTCAGAGAACCCCAAAGAAGAAGAGGCATACAGTGTCAGGGAGACATAAAGGATGGAGGACATGAAGAGAACAAACTGAGCAAAGCTCATATGAACTCACAGAGACTGCAGAATCAGGTACAGGGCCTACACAGTTCTACATCCAGTCCTCTGTGTATATATCTTTCAGTCAATTGGGTCTCTGATTTTTATGCCTTATCTTGAGGCTCTTATTTTTCTGTTGGCTTTTCTTATCTAACTTGAATGCCATGGTTTTTATTTGAACATATTATATTATATTTTGTTTTGTTATCTTTTATAAGCCTCTTCTTTTCCAATGAGAGACAAAAAGAGAGTAGATCGAGATGAGAGTGGAGGCAGATAGAAATTGAGAGGAGTAGAGGGAAGGAAAACTGTATTCAGATTTTATTGTATGAGTAAAGGATGTACGATTAATAAAAGGGGAACCTATTTAGAAAGATATCTTGTTGCAACATTGAACTAAATAAATAAATACTACAGAGGTCTAGTTTCTTCTTAATTAAAATGAAATTATATACTAGCAAATACTTCAGTCTAACATCAATGTGATGTATAGAGTCTGGTTTCTAAAGAAAAGATAGCCACCTTTCAATAACATGTACGTAGATAAGTATACCATTCAAAAGTATTTCAGAAATGAGCAGTAAACCTGAATGCTAGAATGTTCCATTGTGCTTTCTTAGTGGATAATACTAGCTTAGAGAAGACAGCTCTGCTGCTTTCTGCTGTCTGTACGTGTTGAAGGCAACCTTTGCTCTAGAAACTCTACATATGCAAACCTCATGCATCTTCATAATAGCAGAAGGCTGGGTTATATCACTCATGCTTAACATTTTGAGGGGCAGAGAAGTCAATCTACTTTCAACAGTCTTGGCATTTGCAAGTTCTGTGCCAGAATTTGAGGCTAGAATTTTGAGCAAACAGAAGCTTCTCTTACTGTGCCTAAAAAACCTAGAAGGGAAATGCCACAACATGAAGCAGAAAAGGTGAACAGGGTCATATGTCATTGAAGACCTATCAATAATTTGTTGGAATGGTAAAGTATTAAAGTATTCCAATGCCCTGGGTAGGCCACAAGGCTTTTTTTGTTTAAACATATACTCAATTCCACTGAAAAATCACCTTAATCTATGGGTCTCCCATTTGCAAAGCATTTATTTCCACGACTTTCTCCTAATGGGCAAAACTCCTTCATTGTGTTTCTTGCTTCCAGTAAAATACTAGATATTAATGATCCTGCAAAGTGCTGTGTGAAGGACTATGGGTGTCTTCACATTATTAAAACAATGAAAGAAAAGATGGACTGCTGGGGTAATAGACATGAATGGTGGGAGTCTGCATATTTCAGAACAGAGATGCCATGTAAGATGCTGTGATGGACAGTAAGGCATGAGAGGAGCTAGAGTCAGAAGAGGTACCTGGAGTGTTGTTATAAATCAACACAGTAAAATCCTTTTAGAAAGCAATTTGGTAACTTGCCTGAAAGGCTGTAAAACTTTTATTCGTTTTGACCCAGTAATATCTCTCCTGTGAATTTATCCTAAGGAAATTATTCAAAAGAGGAATACAATTACATCCATAAAATTATTAATTACAACATTAACTATACTAGTCCAAACTAGAAACAACCTAAATGTCTGCAATCAGATAGTAAATTATGAAACTTTAAATTAAAAAGAGAGTCATCGAGATCCTGCAGTTGTAATGAGGAAGATGGGAGCCACATGAAAAATACATGCAGCAGTCTTAATGAAAGTATAGACTAACACTTCTGGTAACACTTCTGGTAAATAATTGAGGTTTTATTTTTTTCCAAAGAAATGAAGCATGGATAACACTTTATAAGATGTAGAAGAAAATGAAAGATTCTGTGTCACATGGTGGGATCCAAGCAGAATAAGTTTCTGATTGTCATATTATCTCTCAATTATATTAGCACCAGTATGCAATACTAAATAAACACATGAACAAAAGAAAAATTCTACACTATACATTTTCCTTCTGCTATACTCGGTATATATCTGACACACAAGACCTGAAGAAACTAGTGTTCACTGTATTGCTATTTGGTTTCATTTGAGTTTTCTGTGGTTTTCGAGAATAGTAATCTACAGCTATGCTCTGCCAGTCAATTGTTGGATCATTGAGTCACATCACCAACCTTACACTGATATTTAAAAATTTCCTCCTCTAATTTGGCCACTTAAAATTTATTGTATATATTATATTTGTAAATATTATATTTGTATATATTATAAACCACTTTCCCTTTTTCCTATTAAATTATTAGTTAACTTCCTTTTAGGTCACTACTGTAGCATTTTTCACTGTCAAAATGTGTTCTGTGAAAACATAAGTGCAAGCTTAAACACTTGTTTTTAAAAATCATTTATTTAATGTTTAAGTTGACCAGTATACTATAATGCAATAGTATACTTACAGGAGAAAATTTCTTAGAGTTATTTCATGAGTTTTCCTTTGCCTAGTCACAAAGCATCTTGCTGGTCACTGCACATAATGTGTATTTTCTCATATCTGTCTGTGTACAAACCTGACAATCTGTACAACCTCCATTCCATATCTCTAAAGGCTAAGACCTACTTGTCAAGACCAACTAAAGACCTACTTCCAGAAAATTCTACTTATGTTGACTAAGCCATCCTTGGAATTCAGGTCAATGCCACTTGATATTACTTAGCCTCATGTTTGTGCTACTATTTAAATCTCAGGCATATACTTTTATTAGTTTCTTATTTATTTTAATATTAGATACTTGTAAATTCAAAGTGAATGAATTCTGAGATTTCATAAGGTACAGAAATATAGGCAACCACTGAAGATGCAAATTGAAATGGTACCTGTAATGGGTTTGAGATATGTAACACAGTAGGTTAAGCTTTTATTTATTTCTAGGTGACAAAAAATAATGTTTCATATAACTCTGTGATAATCTGTGCATAAATGCCAAAGCTCTGGTTAGCTTTATTCTGCATCTTCTTTCAAGGGATAGCATTACTAGACTCAGAGCCTTTTTCCATGCACTTTAACATTATTTATTTATTTATTCATTCATTCATTTTATTTTTTTCCCATGTCTGTGGATTTGCTTTATTGATATTTTGAAAAAAGGCCATGTTACCAAAAGTGATCTACATATTCAGTGTCATATAGAAACACAAGACCCAAACAGCAAAGCAATGCTGAGTAGGGTGAACACAATGCTGGAGCAATCACAATATGTGACTTCAAAATATAATACAGTGCCATAGTGGCACTGTCCCAATACAAGCATAAATAAAGGAATAGAAGAATCAAAAATCAGCCCTTATAGTGACAGCTATATGATTTTTCTTTTTTTTAAATTTTTAATATTTTTATTACATATTTTCCTCAATTACATTTCCAATGTTATCCCAAAAGTCCCCCATAGCGCCCCCCACTTCCCTACCCACCCATTCCCATTCTTTTGGCCCTGGCATTCCCCTATATTGGGGCATATAAAGTTTGCAAGTCCAATGGGCCTCTCTTTCCATTGATGGCCGACTAGACCATCTTTCGATACATATGCAGCTAGAGACAAGAGCTCCGGGGTTCTGGTTAGTACATCATGTTGTTCCAACAATAGGGTTGCAGATCCCTTTAGCTCCTTGGGTACTTTCTCTAGCTTCTCCATTGGGAGCCCTGTGATACATCCAATAGCTGACTGTGAACATCCACTCCTGTGTTTGCTAGGCCCCAGCATCGTCTCACAAGAGACAGCTATATTTGGGTCCTTTCAGCAAAATCTTGCTAGTGTATGCAATGGTGTCAGCGTTTAGAAGCTGCTTATGGGATGGATCCCTGGATACGGCAGTCTCTAAATGGTCCATCCTTTCATCACAGCTACGAACTTTGTCTCTGTAAATCCTTCCCTGGGTGTTTTGTTCCCAATTCTAAGAAGGGGCACAGTGTCCACACTTTGGTCTTCATTCTTCTTGAGTTTCATGCGTTTAGCAAATTGTATCTCATATCTTGGGTATCCTAAGTTTTGGGCTAATATCCACTTATCAGTGAATACATATTGTGTGAGTTCTTTTGTGATTGTGTTACTTCACTCAAGATGATGCCCTCCAGGACCATCCATTTGGCTAGGAATTTCATAAATTCATTCTTTTTAATAGCTGAGTAGTACTCCATTGTGTAAATGTACCATAATTTCTGTATCCATTCCTCTATTGAGGGACATCTGGGTTCTTTCCAGCTTCTGGCTATTATAAATAGAGCTGCTATGAACATAGTGGAGCATGTGTCCTTTTTACCGGTTGGGACATCTTCTGGATATATGCCCAGGAGAGGTATTGCTGGATCCTCCGGTAGTACTATGTCCAATTTTCTGAGGAACCGCCAAACTGATTTCCAGAGTGGTTGTACAAGCTTGCAATCCCACCAACAATGGAGGAGTGTTCCTCTTTCTCCACATCCTCACCAGCATCTGCTGTCACCTGAATTTTTGATCTTAGCCATTCTGACTGGTGTGAGGTGGAATCTCAGGGTTGTTTTGATTTGCATTTCCCTGATGATTGAGGATGTTGAACATTTTTTCAGGTGCTTCTCTGCCATTCGGTATTCCTCAGGTGAGAATTCTTTGTTCAGTTCTGAGCCCCGTTTTTTAATGGGGTTATTTGACTTTCTGGAGTCCACCTTCTTGAGTTCTTTATATATATTGGATATTAGTCCCTTATCTGATTTAGGATAGGTGAAGATCCTTTCCCAATCTGTTGGTGGTTTTTTTGTCTTATTGATGGTGTCTTTAGCCTTGCAGAAGCTTTGCAGTTTCATGAGGTCCCACTTGTTAATTCTCGATCTTACAGCACAAGCCATTACTGTTCTATTCAAGAATTTTTCCCCTGTGCCCATATCTTCAAGGCTTTTCCCCACTTTCTCCTCTATAAGTTTCAGTGTCTCTGGTTTTATGTGTAGTTCCTTGATTGACTTAGACTTGACCTTAGTACAAGGAGATAGGAATGGATCGATTCACATTCTTCTACATGTTAACAACCAGTTGTGCCAGCACCATTTGTTGAAAATGCTGTCTTTCTTCCACTGGATGTTTTTAGCTCCCTTGTCGAAGATCAAGTGACCGTAGGTGTGTGGGTTCATTTCTGGGTCTTCAATTCTATTCCATTGGTCTATTTGTCTGTCACTATACCAGTACCATGCAGTTTTTATCACAATTGCTCTGTAGTAAAGCTTTAGGTCCGGCATGGTGATTCCACCAGAGGTTCTTTTATCCTTGAGAAGAGTTTTTGCTATCCTAGGTTTTTTGTTATTCCAGATGAATTTGCAGATTGCACTTTCTAATTCGTTGAAGAATAGAGTTGGAATTTTGATGGGGATTGCATTGAATCTGTAGATTGCTTTTGGCAAGATAGCCATTTTTACAATGTTGATCCTGCCAATCCATGAGCATGGGAGATCTTCCCATCTTCTGAGAACTTCTATAATTTCTTTCTTCAGAGACTTGAAGTTTTTATTATACAGATCTTTCACTTCCTTAGTTAGAGTCACGCCAAGATATTTTATATTATTTGTGACTATTGAGAAGGGTGTTGTTTCCCTAATTTCTTTCCCAGCCTGTTTATTCTTTGTGTAGAGAAAGGCCATTGATTTGTTTGAGTTAATTTTATATCCAGCTACTTCACCGAAGCTGTTTATCAGGCTTAGGAGTTCTCTGGTGGAATTTTTAGGGTCACTTATATATACTATCATATCATCTGCAAAAAGTGATATTTTGACTTCATCTTTTCCAATTTGTATCCCTTTGATCTCCTTTTGTTGTCGAATTGCTCTGGCTAGGACTTCAAGTACAATGTTGAATAGGTATGGAGAAAGTGAACAGCCTTGTCTAGTCCCTGATTTTAGAGGGATTGCTTCAAGCTTCTGACCATTTACTTTGATGTTGGCTACTGGTTTGCTGTAGATTGCTTTTATCATGTTTAGGTATGGGCCTTGAATTCCTGATCTTTCCAAGACTTTTATCATGAATGGGTGTTGGATCTTGTCAAATGCTTTTTCCGCATCTAAGGAGATGACCATGTGGTTTTTGTCTTTGAGTTTGTTTATATACTGGATTACGTTGATGGATTTCCGTATATTGAACCATCCCTGCATCCCTGGGATGAAACCTACTTGGTCAGGATGGATGATTGTTTTGATGTGTTCTTGGATTCGGTTAGCAAGAACTTTATTGAGGATTTTTGCATCAATATTCATAAGGGATATTGGTCTGAAGTTTTCTATCTTTGTTGGGTCTTTTTGTGGTTTAGGTATCAGAGTAATTGTGGCTTCATAGAATGAGTTGGGTAGAGTACCTTCTGTTTCTATTTTGTGGAATAGTTTGTGAAGAACTGGGATTAGATCTTCTTTGAAGGTCTGATAGAACTCTACACTAAACCCATCTGGTCCTGGGCTTTTTTTAGTTGGGAGACTATTAATGACTGCTTCTATTTCTTTGGGGGATATAGGGCTGTTTAGATCATTAACCTGATCTTGATTCAACTTTGGTACCTGGTATCTGTCTAGGAACTTCTCCATTTCATCCAGGTTCTCCAGTTTTGTTGAGTATAGCCTTTGGTAGAAGGATCTGATGGTGTTTTGGATGTCTTCAGGATCAGTTGTTATGTCTCCTTTTTCATTTCTGATTTTGTTAATTAGGATGTTTTCCCTGTGCCCTCTAGTGAGTCTGGCTAAGGGTTTATCTATCTTGTTGATTTTCTCAAAGAACCAGCTCCTTGATTGGTTGATTCTTTGAATAGTTCTTCTTGTTTCCACTTGGTTGATTTCGCCCCTGAGTTTGATTATCTCCTGCGGTCTACTCCCCTTGGGTGAATTTGCTTACTTTTGTTCTAGTGCTTTTAGGTATGTTGTCAAGCTGCTAATGTGTGCTCTCTCTAGTTTCTTTTTGGAGGCACTCAGAGCTATGAGTTTTCCTCTTAGAAATGCTTTCATTGCGTCCCATAAGTTTGGGTATGTTGTGGCTTCATTTTCATTGAACTCTAAAAAGTCCTTAATTTCTTTCTTTATTCCTTCCTTGACCAAGGTATCATTAAGAAAAGTGTTGTTCAGTTTCCACGTGAAGGTTGGCTTTCTATTATTTATTTTGTTATTGAAGATCAGCTTTAGTCCATGATGATCTGATAGGATGCATGGGACAATTTCAATATTTTTGTATCTGTTGAGGCCTGTTTTGTGACCAATTATGTGGTCAATTTTGGAGAAAGTACCATGAGGTGCTGAGAAGAAGGTATATCCTTTTGTTTTAGGATAGAATGTTCTGTAGATATCTGCCAGATCCATTTGATTCATAACTTCTGTTAGTTTCACTGTGTCCCTGTTTAGTTTCTGTTTCCACGATCTGTCCATTGGTGAAAGTGTTGTGTTGAAGTCTCCCACTATTATTGTATGAGGTGCAATGTGTGCTTTGAGATTTACTAAAGTTTCGTTAATGAATGTGGCTGCCTTTGTATTTGGAGCATAGATATTCAGGATTGATAGTTCCTCTTGGAGGATTTTACCTTTGATGAGTATGAAGTGTCCCTCCCTGTCTTTTTTAATGACTTTGGGTTGGAAGTCAATCTTATCAGATATTAGAATGGCTACTCCAGCTTGTTTCTTCATACCATTTGCTTGGAAAATTGTTTTCCAGCCTTTCATTCTGAGGTAGTGTCTATCTTTTTCTCTGAGATGAGTTTCCTGTAAGCAGCAAAATGTTGGGTCTTGTTTGTGTAGCCAGTTTGTTAGTCTATGTCTTTTTATCGGGGAGTTGAGTCCATTGATATTAAGAGATATTAAGGAAAAGTAATTGTTGTTTCCTGTTATTTTTGTTGTTAAAGTTGGCATTCTGTTCTTGTGGCTGTCTTCTTTTAGGTTTGTTGAGGGATTACCTTCTTGTAGTTTCTAGGGCGTGGTTCCTGTCCTTGCATTGGTTTTTTTCTGTTATTATCCTTTGAAGGGCTGGATTCGTGGAGAGATAATGTGTGAATTTGGTTTTGTCGTGGAATACTTTGGTTTCTCCATCTATGTTAATTGAGAGTTTGGCTGGGTATAGTAGCCTGGGCTGAAATTTGTGTTCTTTTAGTGTCTGTATAACATCCGTCTAGGATCTTCTGGCTTTCATAGTCTCTGGTGAAAAATCTGGTGTAATTCTGATAGGCTTGCCTTTGTATGTTACTTGGCCTTTTTCTCTTACTGCTTTTAGTATTCTATCTTTATTTAGAGCATTTGTTGTTCTGATTATTATGTGTCGGGAGGTATTTCTTTTCTGGTCCAGTCTATTTGGAGTTCTGTAGGCTTCTTGTATGTTCATGGGCATCTCTTTCTTTAGATTTGGGAAGTTTTCTTCTATAATTTTGTTGAAGATGTTTGCTGGTCCTTTGAGTTGAAAATCTTCATTCTCATCCACTCCTATTATCCGTAGGTTTGGTCTTCTCATTGTGTCCTGTATTTCTTGGATGTTTTGAGTTAGGATCTTTTTGCATTTTACATTTTCCTTGATTGTTGTGCCGATGTTCTCTATGGAATCTTCTGCACCTGAGATTCTCTCTTCCATCTCTTGTATTCTGTTGCTGATGCTCGTATCTATGGTTCCAGATTTCTTTCCTAGGGTTTCTATCTCCAGTGTTGCCTCATTTTGGGTTTTCTTTATTGTGTCTACTTCCCTTTTTAGGTCTAGTATGGTTTTGTTCATTTCCATCATCTGTTTGGATGTGTTTTCCTGTTTTTCTGTAAGGACTTCTACCTGTTTGATTAGGTTATCCTGTTTTTCTTTAAGGATTTGTAACTCTTTAGCAGTGTTCTCCTGCAATTCTTTAAGGGATTTTTGTGCTTCCTCTTTAATGTCTTCTACCTGTTTAGCAGTGTTCTCCTGTATTTCTTTAAGTGTGTTATTAAAGTCCTTCTTGAAGTCCTCTACCATCATCAGGAGATATGCTTTTAGATCCGTGTCTAGCTTTTCTGGTGTGTTGGGGTGCCCTGGACTGGGCGAAGTGGGAGTGCTGGGTTCTGATGATGGTGAGTGGTCTTGGTTTCTGTTAGTAAGATTATTACGTTTACCTTTCGCCATCTGGTAATCTCTGGGGTTAGTTGTTGTCGTTGTCACTGTTTAAAGATTGGAGCAGAAGCTGTGTTCCACTCACCAGCAGTCTCAAAATCCTGTGGGGCGGGGGTCGTGGGTAGCTGGCGGGTGTCAGCCGACCCTGCGCTCTAGCTATCCCGGTGCTGTTCCGGCTGGATGAGGCCTGTGGCCCTACTCAGGCCGGTTTCTGCTTCCCTAACTAATGCAGTCTCAGGTCCCTCGCGCAATTGGATTGGAGCAGAAGCTGTGTTCCACTCACCAGAAGTCTTAAGATCCTGTGGCGGGTGTTGTGGGTAGCTGGCGAGTGTCAGCTGACCCTCTGCCCTAGCTACCCTGGTGCTTTTCTGACCGGAAGAGGCTTGTGGCCCATTCATTCATTTTATATATGTGAGTACATGTCATTGTCTTCAGACACACCAGAAGAGGGCATCAAACCCAATTACCTGGTAGTGATCCACCATGTGGTTGCTGGGAATTGACCTGAGGACCTCTGGAAGATGTTAGTCATCTTAATCACTGAGATATCTATCCAGACCCATACTTTAGCATTTTTGTAGAGTAGATGCTGAGGATATCTTTTTAAAATGTATTTGTCACAAAGAATTTTACTAATTAAAATCAGCTGAACTCATTCATCACTCAATCATTATTTGATTGTTACTGTTACGTATTGACATATAAAAGTCTGCCTACTCTCCTTTTGAAATATTGTTTAGAAATTGAGAAAAAAATCTGTGTTGTCATTTGTGTGATGGAAAGGAAGAAATATAATACCCTAATGTATATTTGTGCCTGGGTAGATGGTTAAACATAAAATATTTATAAGGTATTTATTTTTTACTAATAATAATGCATATAATTTTTTGAGTATTAAATGTGAAATAAGAAGTCTTGTCCAGGATCCGCAGATGTAAAATTCTCTTTAATACACAGTGTCACAATAAATTTCAGGATTCAAGAACATACTGGTTATTTATTTCTTATTAAAGCTACAGACAACTCAGCCCATAAGAATGTTTGACAATCCTCATCTTCAATGAATAAAATATTTATTCTTACCAAAAATTTTGTGACCAGACAAATATACATTTTATGCATAAGATAGGTCCAGATATATTCAAAACCAGCATTGTAATATTTACTATGGCACCAGTGGTTAGAAATTTCATGTTATTTTAAATGTATATAAAAAGAAATTAGTAACCATACGTCCATTTAGTTCCTGACTAAAAGAGGTTGAATGTTGTTGCTTTAATCCTGCAGTGATATCTTAATTATGTAGCCTCTGGGGAAAGGCTTAAAGTTTATTTGTACTCAACTGTTTTATTTAAAACATCAATTGGAGCATAAAAGGAACTGCCATCCCTCTAAATGAAATGTCATGCATTAACTAAGGAAAGGGTGTTTACTGTTACTTTGGGTGTTTGTATTTTCCTTTCCTTTAAGGTCTTAGATAAACAACATCTTTGTCTAACTTGCCCTGATTGAAACTCATCACTGTTTACTCCAGAGAAAGCAAATATGAAAGCCGGAATATTAAAAAGGAAGAGTCATGGTTTCTCATTTCGACTCTACTTTTGATTCTCTTCTTCAGATCACGGAAGGAAAGGCTGCTGGGAGGTGAAATGAAAGAGAAAAACCCAGGCCATGTAACTACAGGAAAGAGAGCAAATTCTATGTTTGGACAATTCAATTGAAATTATAAATTTACTTGAGTTTGAAAACACTAATATGATGCTTCTTAAATGTCTGGTACTGTTATGAGCATTTGGCTAGTGTCAATCAATGCAATCCTTATAGCAACTGTTCTAGTTAGTTTGATGTCAACAAGACACAAGCTGGAGTTATCCAAAAGGAGGCAACTTTAACTGAGAAAATATCTCTATAAGATATAGTTTTAGGGCATTTAAATTAATTATTGAAGTGAGAGGGCCCAGCCCATTTTGAATAGTGCTATTTTTAGGTTGCTTACCCTTAGTTATATAAAAATAAACACGATGAGCAAGATATAATGAGCAAGCTAGTAAGCAACACCCCTCCATAGCCTCTGCATCTGAGTTCCTGGCCTGGTTTCCTTCAATGATGGACTATAATGATTGAAGTGTAAGCCAAATAAACCAACCTAAATTTGTAGTCATGGGGTTTCATCACAGAAATAGAAACCCTAACTACAATGAGTTGGTACCAGGCATGAGTATTACTGTGTCAGACCTGACTATGTTCTTCTGGAGAGGATTGTGGAAGAACTTTTAATGTTTTTGGCTAGGAAATCCATTGACTGTTGAGAGCTCAGTGAGCTATTCTGTAAGATTTGGGGAAATAAGAATGTTAAGAATAGGGCTGATAATGGAGACCCGACTTGTGAAGTCTCAGAAGAAAGTATACATTCTACTATGCCATTTGAGTTAAAAATCCATGGTTCTTGTTAGCTGAGGATGAAGAAAAGCTGTGATTAAGAAGAGCCATGCATCATTGAGGTGAAGTCTTCTAGGAAGTGTTTCCTCAGGGTCAGGACACAAAAGTTGTGTTCCAAAAAGTAGCTAAGGTTATAGCTCCTGTTGGCATCCAAACTTGATAACATAAGAGTTGCCAAGGTAGTATTGGTTATAAAAGGCATGAAGGAGCCATGCAAAGCAGCTACAGTTTGGCACTGTGTTACAGAGTAGAGTATTTGAAGAGAGCACAGGAGAGGCTTTTAGTGAAGTGTACAGAAGACCCAGTATTTTGGAGATGTTAGTAATATGGGCTGGCCATCCAGAACAGCAGTGGGTGTGAAATGGGGCTAACCAAAGCCTAGAAGAAAATCTGTATGTGTGTGAAACAAAGGATGGAACTGGAGAAGTGACTGAAGTGAGTTAACCCAAGATAATTGAACACAAGTTTTGGCTTTGCTTTGTTCAGATTGTGACTGTGCCCTTGTTCTTCTCTCTTGACTAAATATTTAACTTACTTTTTATTTTACAAGAACCCATAGTTGAGTGACTGAACATTAAGAGATTTTGAATTTGAAAAGAGACTTTGGATTTTTTTATGAGACTGAATTTTTAATGTGTTTGAATTTGTACTGGCTGGAAATTTTTATGTTTGGAAAATGTTTTATATTGTGATGTTGATGTTAGTGTGTAACGTTGAGGATGAAGACGAAAGGAAAAGTTAAGACTTACAGTGATATGTTTTTGTGTCAAGTTGACAGGGAGTCGATTTTCCTAGGGTTTTTTCTCGTTTTTCTTTTTCTTTTTCTTTTCTTTCTTTCTTTCTTTTTTTTATGTCAACTTGATACAAGCTAGAATCACCTGACAGGAAAGAACATCAATTGAGAAAATGCCTCCAAGGGATTGAGCTGGAGTCCAGTTGTAGGGCATTTTCTTAATTAATTATTGATGTGGAAGTGCCCAGACCACTGGGGGTTGTGCTATGCTGGGCTGGTGGTCCGAAATCCTATAAAAAAAGTAGGCTAATCAAGTCATCACGAGTAAGCCAGTAAGCGGCACTCTCCATGACCTCTGCATTAGTTCCTGCCTCCAGATTTCTGTCCTGTTTGACTTCCTGTCCCACTTACCTTCAATGATGGACTACAATGTGTAAGTGTGATCCAAATAATCCCTTTACTCCCCAAGTTGCTTTTTGACCACAGTGTTTTGTTGCAGAAGCCCGAGTTAAGATAGTAACTTTAATGGGGAAGGCATTCTTTGTCTACTCCTTCTAGATAAAGAATCTGAGACACAGAACTTAAGCCAGATCTGAATAGCAGGTGGCAAGGACTGGACCCAAGAATATATTTGGAGTATGTTATTTTCATCATCCACCTGCCACCTCTTCTGATCTTAATCAAATTATTTCCTGACTAGCTTGTCTTGGGTACCTAACCTCTTTGAGCTTAGGTTTCTTTAGTTGAAAGACAGGGATGGTACTTACAATCTATACATGTCATTAGCATACAAGTGTTTCTTCCTGATCTCATTATTCCCTAGAACTATTTTCCCTGCAAAGATCTGCTTCCTTCCAAAACTACCACATCAGTATTTAATCTGGAAACTCAATCCTGCCCCCAAATATATATGATCATTCTCTTAGCATTATTAAAGTTAATATTTAATGATATTTTCATATTTTATATCAAAATGCATCAATTCTAAAACACATCCTAATTAATCATTTTTATATTTGTTTTGTATTTTTCCTATGTACTTTGCACCTATGGTAGAGTATGTGGCTTCATCCAATTGCCACCACCCAAAGAGAAGCGAGTGTGTGTGAGGGCTTGCAGAGACACCTCTATAAAAAGGTGAATGCATGGCTATTTCCCCAATATCTATAAAATTTCCATCAGTAATATATTGTAATAAATGCATCTTCATTAATATGCAAGCACAATGATAGCATGTTCAAGATACAATAATGATAAAAAATGAGAAATGAACCAATAGAAATAAGTGAGGATGCCTCAATCCGACTTTGGAGGGAGAAGAAAGCAATCACAGGATGGGGAAGGAGGGACATGGGTAGGAAAGGGGACAGGGAGGGGCAAAGGCAGATCATGATCAGATATTGGGTGGAGGAAAAGGACTAAAGGGTCATCAGAAAGAATGGAAACAGGCAACCTTGGGAAGTAGGAGGTAGGGAAACCCTCCAGAATGTACCAGAGACCTGGGAGATGGAAGACTCTCAGGAATCAAAGGGAGGGACCTTAGATGACATTGGGGAGAAGGAACTTGTCAAGCCCACATCCTGCAGAAAGACTGGGCATCAAGTCAAGGATGGGGTTGCCATTCCAAAGTAAAAAACTCTGACCCATAACTGTTCCTGTCTGAAAGAACTGCAGGGACAAAGATGGAGAAGAGCCTGAGGAAAAAGAGGTCCAGCAACAGGCCCAAAGTGGGATCCAACTCAAGGGGATGCCCCAAGGCCTGACACTATACTGAGCGCTCACAAAAATGAGCCTATCATGGCTGCCCTCTGAAGAAACAAACAAACAGCTGAGTCAGATGGAGATATTTGCACCCAACTAATGGACAGAAGCAGCTGACCACTGTGGTTAAATTAAGGAAAATATTGAAAAAGCTGAGGAGGAGGGAGACCCAGTAAGAGGACCAGCAGTCTCAATTAACCTGGAACCCTGAGATCTCTCAGACACTGGACCACCAACAAGGCAGCATACTCAAGCTGATATGAGGCCCCTCTAACACACACACACAGCAGAGGACTGCTGTGTCTGGGTTCAGTCAGAGAATATGCACCTAACTTCCAAGAGTCTGGAGGCCCAGGGAGTGGGGAGATCTGTTGGAGTTGGGGGTGGAGGAGTGGGGACATTCTCACGGAGATGGGCAGGGCAGGGGGAGGAGGTATGGGATGTGAACACTCAGAGGGTAGACCAGATAGGGGATAAAATCTGGAGGGTAAAAAAAAAAGATTAAATAAAATTTGAAAAAAGAAAGAAGTTATGAAACAAAATGAAGATTGTGCATACAAAGAAGTAGAAGCTGCTGATAAAATTGATATCAGTGATGTTCCCTTTTGCTGTCTGTTCACTTTGAGATTAAAATGTGAAGTATGGGTTTTGGGTTAAGATTAGAAGTATGATGAGAAATAATTGTCAGAATCAAAGGGATACAAATTGGAAAAGATGAAGTCAAAATCATTAAACATTTGCTTCTCAAAGACTGGTTTTTCATGTGTGTGCTTGTAGTAAAAGCATACACTAGGAAATTTAATTGGGATCTATCAAGCCTACATAATACGTGTTCTTAAAGAGAAAAAAAAACATGCTGCATAAAGTCTACAAAAAATATCATTGAGGTTTGTGTGCATGTGTATGTGAGTGTGTGTGTTTGTGTGTGCACACATGTGCACAGGAAGGACATCTTCTGCTGCCAATGGGCTTTTCCTCATTTGTTGTTTATATACCCTGTGAGACACTATTGGAGAGTGTGAGTTTATGTTATGCAACTGGTTGTCAGTCGGAAATAGGTTCTTGAGTGTCCAATTTCCTCTCAGCACTGGGACCCTACCTGGCTTAAATCTGTATAGGTCCTGTGACTTGCTCTGTTTTGGGCTTTTTAAAATTATGACTTGTTTGATTCTTTGTTATTTGCTTGTTTGTTTTCTAAAGGGTTAAAGAGACATAAAGTATTCAGTTAGATGGGTAGGAAGGTTGGGAAGATCTTGGAGGAAGTAAGGAGGGGAAATCATGATCAGAATATATTACATAAAATTATTTCCAATTAAAACAGACATATAGGTTCTTTAACCCTGTGTACTGGCTGGTTTTGTGTATCAACTTGACACAGCTGGAGTTATCACAGAGAAAGGAACCTCCCTTGAGGAAATGCCTCCATGAGATCCAGCTGTAAGGCATTTTCTCAATTAGTGATCAAGGGTGGGAGGGCCCATTGTGGGTGGAGCCATCCCTGGGCTGGTAGTCTTGGGTTCTATAAGAAGGCAAGCTGAGTAAGCCAGGGCAAGCAGCATTCTTTAATGACTTCTGCATCCACTCCTGCCTCTAAGTTCCTGCCTTTTGTAAGTTCCTGCTTTTTGTGAGTTCCTTCCCTGATTTCGTTTGGTGATGAACAGCAATGTGGAAGTGTAAGCTGAATAAACCGTTTCTTCCCCAACATGAAAAAAAAAAAAAAAAGACAAATGGGGGTGAGAAGCTGGAGAAGCTGGCACAGTTGTTGAAGTGTCTGTTCCACAAGTATGTGGACCTGACTTTGAATTCCCACTGTACATGTAACAGAAAGCCTCTGCACTATACATCTGTAATCCCAGGACTACAGGTGTGGAGGTAGACAGACTCCTGGAGTTCACTGCCGTATCACCTCAGTTGAATCAGAAGCTCTAGGTTCAGTGAGAGATTAACTTTCAGGAAATAAGACAGAGAAATTCAGGAAGACCAACTTGGCCTCTACACACATGTGCACACAAATTCATACATACCGACATATACATGCATATACCCACAAGAACAGTAACACATACCACACACACTCACACACACACACACACTATAATTAAAAGCAAATTTGGATCACTGTAATTTCAGAAGGCAATTACCTCATTGAGGGGATAGGCAAGACGCAGCCATTCATTAACCATGCCCTTGAGAAACTGGTAAGAGTCTTGAACAACTTTACATTTGTACTCTGTCAGCCTCCAAGCTATAAGCCATAGGTCATGGCACAGTGAGCTCTCCCCATAAGGATGTGAAACACTGAGATCTCACAATTCTGTGGTCCCAGAACACTCACAATTCTATCATTAAATCCAATACACTATGCACTGTCCTGGGAGTTAGAAATCTATAAATTACAGGCCAAATCCAACTTAACCCTCTTACATGCCCATGATTTCCAAACACTCGAATTATTTTTACACTTAAAATAAGAATACTGGTACTGAAATTTACACCACCATTAAAAGGGTGATGGCTAAAGATAAAATTATATTGGAACATAGCACATCAGATGATTAAATATTATATGCATTTGCCTTTGCACTACACCAGTGGAGTAGTTTTCACAGACCTGTATGTTCCACTCAGCCCTACAACATCTGGTCCCTATTCCTTTAAAGACAGGAGTACCATTGTTGATGATACTTGCACAAGCTATGCCAACAGCTGACTTACTGAGATGCTTGAGTTATAGGTTAGGAGACAGTAATACTAACTTTTAAATGGTTGTACAAAATTTTTGCACAATAAGTATGTGTGAAGCAAGTCAATGGGTGAAGAAACAGTGGCCTGTGTGGAAAGATGATCCTATGGGATTTGAAGCTTGACTTTCCAATCTGAGAGTAATAATGGAACACAACAAAGGGCATTTCCTATCCTTATTCTCCAAACTGATGTGTTCCCCCATGGAGAAGAGGCCACATTGCCACGACTGACCTTAATAAAAAGGCAAGCCAGTATAACATAGTGAGACACAACAGTCATTCTTTTACCCAACAGCACACATGGAGTCAAGCAACACTCTCTTTGCATTTCTTAGCATAGACCCTTGATCTAGACTTCACTTTTCTTTAAATAATGTACCACTGCCAAACTTCCTGAGTTTTAAAAGGACTTTCCGGCATATGCAGGCTGGGTAAGGTCCCTAAGGAGGGGCACTGGTCAGATTGGAGGCATGTACAGAGATAGCCCAGACATCAACCAAAGTATTTTTTTCTTAGTATTTATCCACTAATATCTTTAAGAACAAAGGGGAAAATGTAATCTGAGAACAAAGCTTGACACATTTGAGATTGGGGTCTAAATTAAGCTCTAGTCTTGTCCCTGTCATTACTACAAATAGAAAACAAACTGTGGAACTCTAATGTTCTTGGACGTTAAATTACACGCATGTCAACTTTTATAACTGATTATAACTCATTTCAAGACAACACAGGAACTTCTGCACAGCTAAATAATTGGTAATCAACATTGTGAATGCCAAGTGGAAAGACCAAAAGAATGGCTGTCTCACAGACAAGGTAGTGAAGCAAACTTGATTAAGCTTTGTAGCTAAATTGGATTTATTTTAAAGACATTTTTGAAATTAAGTCAGCACAAGAACATGCTAGAAATGTCTCCTAGGGTAACTCAGAATAAATAAAATATAGTACAGGGGATCGGGACCTTTCCTACATGGATATGTCTGGATGTGTCTTTGTAAGAGTGTTTCTTTTTCTAACCTGACAAATAGAACAATTTAAGAAAGGAATAAACAAGGAATATGACCTCAGACCACAAGATAACTTAAGTTTCTATCAAGATCTACTAGTAACTACATCTACAAATGAATGTAGTTTTTTTCATTCACAGTTCTGGGCTATATTTTCATTTATTTTTAAGTGGGTGATTATAATACACATCTTAGGAGTTAATGTTAAGCATTTACTTTTAAGAAGCTCTCTATACCAATCTTCCCTAGTTCAGTTAAAAAAGAAAAGCAGTACCTAATAGATTAATATTGGAAAATCTTCCATACATAGTTATGGAGGAAACAAATTGTACCATCACATTACTCTATAAACTGTTTTTGATTAGCCCAAACTTACAAATCTAGCCTTGAAAGTGCTTACTTGAATATGTGAACACATACGTATGTGTGAAGATGTATAATTATCTAGCAAAAATTTTGAATGGTGTGCATTTATATTAAGCAGAACATCGGTTGAGGGTGGGACACTTTGTGTGCCATATACTTCCTCAGCTTTTGTATTCTGTGGTGTCAAGAGTATGCATTCATGTATTCTTGTAGTAGTTGACTATAAGCTAGGTAATATTTACATCCTTATGATGTTAAATATGGTATTTTTCTGACACAAAATTTCCCATCGTTGGATATTTGCTACGATGTAAAATAGAACCCTAGCTGTGATAACCACTCAGAAAATGTTAAGTTGGTGAGTGATTGAAAATACATGATTGAATACAGATACTAACACTCTAATCTACATAAGCTGAATTTATGGACTACACAGCCTTCTAGCAACCTAAAATCCAATCCACGTGGCTTGGATGAGGTTCCTGGATACTCAACTTTTACTTTCTTCTACAACAGTACTTTCCTAGGGTTGTTACTCTCCATGGAAGCTGTAATATTATGGTCTGTATTAACTCCCAGTTGGAGAGTTGGAGTCTGGTTTTTACAAGCATGGTGAAGAAAATGGTGAAAAATGATATCATTTTTTCTTCAATAGTCTCATGAAAAGAGTCTGGGGAATGGCTCAGGAAAATGAAGTCATTTTCCTGGTTTCTCCTGTTAACTGGCACTACTCTAGAGGTGGTGATTAGAAGGCTCTGATGAGGTATGTGGCCATCCATGTTTTCTTGGCTAAGCCTCAGCTTTGTATGTCCCTCCTTGTAATTACTGGCTCTATCACGTATGACCTTGATCTGCTATTACTCTTTGTCTTGCTATTCCTACTATCCACTGTCCTGGGATATGAAATGTTAATGTTGTTTGCATTGTTTGGAGATGGTTGGGAACACCTGGTCTCAAATGACTACTCAGACAAAAACTTGCTCAAGAGGCAGAATTTGAACAGAGACCAGCTGTCTCAAACCCTGACAAATATTAAATAGTATTTAAGTAAATAAATATGTTTCAAATTAAGCAAGACTTCAAGTATTCAATAGTACTATGATTAAGACTGTTGTGACCTTTCATGATCTAATTCATAGCCCAGTAATGGTGATACTGTGGAGCTATATGCCACATGTACAAAAGTTTTGAAAACATTAACTGAAGATCAAGAAATACAAGTCTATGCTAGCTTATGCTTTGCTATCTATTCTTAAACATAACTCAACTGACATCTGAGAGGATGAAATGACTACCGGGACTGTCACACCTGTGATGCAGCAAGACTTTGAATCTAATCAATGCAAACTATTCCATCCCTTTGGTCAGATTTATTGTATTTCAAGCACACTTTTAGTTAGGTGCTAGAAATAATTTGTTCAGCACAGTCTCTTTTGAACCACACTTAGCTCAGAAACAGTAATTTCTGTTTGATTCAATAAATATCTGGTTAAGGACCAGCATTATTTTAGATATTTGTTGGAAGTATTAGGTTGAACATAGATGCCCTCATGAAACAAAACTTGGTCTGGATTAGTAAAAGATTTTGCTGAAAGGACCCAAAGATAGCTGTCTCTTGTGAGACTATGCAGGGGCCTAGCAAACACAGGAGTGGATGCTCACAGTCAGCTATTGGATGTATCACAGGACTCCCAATCGAGAAGCTAGAGAAAGTACCCAAGGAGCTAAAGGGATCTGCAACCCTATAGTTGGAACAACATTATGAACTAACCAGTACCCCGGAGCTCTTGTCTCTAGCTGCATATGTATCGAAAGATGGCCTATTCGGCCATCACTGGAAAGAGAGGCCCATTGGACTTGCAAACTTTATATGCCCCAATATAGGGGAATGCCAGGGCCAAAAGAATGGGAATGGGTGGGTAGGGAAGTGGGGGGCGCTATGGGGGACTTTTGGGATAGCATTGGAAATGTAATTGAGGAAAATATGTAATAAAAATATTAAAAATTAAACAAACAAACAAAAAAAAGAATTAACAGTAGATGTATTTATAATCACAAGAAACTGTATTGCCAACTTTAAATATGTACTACTCATTCTTGGCAGTTGCATAATCATGAAGCTATTATTTGAGTATTCATTCAGTTTGTGACATGTACATGTCACATTATTGCCTAATGCTCCTGTGCAAATGCTGTATGAAGGCTGAGGAAAAGTGAACCATCCAAGGGCACATAGTTAATCTATTTTATAGTAGGTGCTTGAATCTAAGATATCTAACAGCAGCTCTCATTTTCCAGGTTTTGTAAATGCTTCTACAATTAAAAACAACAAACAAAAAAACCAAGAGTGTAGAGCTAAGAGCTTCAGCTCTTGGTTCTGAAAAGTCAAATGTAGCAATTGTGGCCGATTACCGACTTTGTTTCCAGGTGCTTTCTTTTTGGGTCTGTGATCAGAAAGTTCTAAAGAGTATAGCTTGCATCAGAAGAAGACTGTTCCTTGACCAGTAACTCATAAACACTATTTAGAGCTTGTGTTCCTGGTGGTATCTTAGCTGAGAACAGCTTGGTCCAATTAAGGAAGCCACAATCACATGGAAACAACATGCTACCTCTGGAAGTTTGAATAAGAAATCCTTCCATAAGCTCACACATGGACCATGTGGTTCTCAGATCATCACATTGTCTCATTGTCTAGAGAGGTTATAGAATTTGTAGTACAGAGAGCCTTGCTGGAGAAGTACATAGTTGGGGGAGGGATTTGAAGGCTTATATGCCTGCTATAATTCTTGTTCTGTTCTTCTGTCACTCCCCCAACTCCCCCTGCACCCCCTTCTCTCTCTCTCGATCTATCTCCCTCCCTCCCTCTTACCTTCTCTCCATCTCTCTGTCTCTTCTTCTCTCCTTCTCCCTCTCTTTTCCTAATCTTATCTTTCATCTACCTGATACATACCACATACATATAAGAAGTTGTATATAGTGAGGGTTATGTTCATTATGTTCTATAAATATTTACATAGTGGGTTGTAGGTGGGCATTCCTCTGTATTAGTACTTTGTTTAGACCCATGAGCCATGACTGGCATAGTAGAGAAACTAAATAAATTCCAGTGGAAAGACTGTATGTGTGTGTTATTTGATTTGAACTTTTGGAGTCAGGTCTGTCTACTTCCATAGGGGAGATTGGTAGGGAACTCACGTCTCAACTTATAAGGCCTCAAACTTGTGGTGGTCCCCCTGCCTCAGCCTCCCAAGTTTTGGGATTTACAGGCATGAGCAACCGTATGGTATGCTTTTTCTTTTGGGTAAACTGTAGTCTCCATAGCAGTTATTACTCAAATACACAACATTCATTGAAATGGGATGAATCACTTAGATTTTATACTAATTTCAAGGGTAGAATATAGGAGATTATGTTTCACAGCATTGTAAAATGTGAATCACATTCTATTTAACTGCATAAATTGTGCAAATACAAACAACAAAACAAAACAAAACCCAACAACATCAAAAACAGGATTGTCAAATGCAATAGCAGACACAGATCCAGGATGTCTCATGAAATTTATCCTTGCTAATATAGGCAATCAAGAGTATCTTGCAATAAATCTCCAAGTATTGGAGAAGTTCTAAGGAGTTGGGTAGGAATTGGATGCTGGGACATAAGGGACTTCCATCTTTATTCTTCCTCCATCATTTACAAACTGTGTAGCCAAGTATCCCAGGGTCTCGGGCCAGTCATATCTCCCGCTATGAATATCATTTGGTTTATGAAACACATCCATTTTACACATGACATTTTCTAGGAATCCAAACTTTATAAATGCATGGATTGTGTGTTAATTAATGATAAACAATACATAATCAGAGATAACCTATTAAGAACATTCCATAGACTCTCCCTAGGACATGTTATTAGTTCATTTGTCTGTAGGTCTAGCTATCACACTGATGAGGCAATTAGATAGGGTAATTTGCCTTCTTTTCCCAGAATACAATACCATTAAACAATGAATGGATTTGCCTTCTTTTCCCAGAATACAATACCATTAAACAATGAATGGATTGTTGATGAGTTGACTTAACTTTGTTTTTCATAACAAATAAAATCTAGTGGAAATTATCTAACCAGTATCAGATATATGAACAAGTGCTTTGAATATGAAATAGGTCTTTGCAGGTAGAAAATATGAAATCAGACATCAAAAATGGTAGCTTTTTTTTTTTAATTGAGCTCAGTTTTCACACCCCCTTCTAACCCTGTTCTTTAGTAGTGTTTTTCTATGGTAATCTTGGGCAGCTGATTTGCTTTAGTGCTAGGACATGTGCTTGTGATTTCTGAGGATGCTTAAAAATCTAAATATTGTTTACTCTTTCACTGACCCTTGACATGTAAAAACACTTTAACCATCTTGCTAGAAGGTGAGAGAACAGATGAAGATTATGTATTTCATCTCGGTGAGTCTCTTCTAAATTCTCAGTCCATATCAAGATGAATACTAGCTTGTTTTAGAAGGAATTACCCTACGGAAGCTTCTGGAAGCTTCCTTAGTCCTTAGTTTTCCTTAGGTCCTAGATGCATCTTTACAATATCTGTCTACCTTGGCATATAACTGTGTATGACAACTTACTGGGACTAGATGATTTTTTTTAATGTGATTCATCTTCCTAGAAGGATACCTGTTTGTTATCAAGATTTTTAACAGATTTTAAACACAGGGTGATTTCATCTCAAGATCTCTGAATGCATTTGCAAAAGAATATGTATTTCCAAATAAGCTATCATTTGTGACATACTATCTGGGGAGACCAAAAGTTATATTTTTGGATACTGAAGCTATCTTTGGTATGTTAAAGCAAAATTTCTCCTACCTTTTCAAATCTAGCTAGCCATTGGCACATGTGTGTGTCTCCATCATCTTACAAGTTTCACAACTGATGATGACTTAATCTGTTTGGTGAGACAAGTAAGCTTTGAGAAAGGGAGAATTAAGAGGACCTAGCTTCTCCACCTACTTTTAAAAGCAAGGCTCTCATACTTTATTCACAAGCATGAGGACCAAGGGCAAATGGCCCTTACAACATGGCAAGAAAGAAGCAGCCTCAGAGAAAGCAACAGACATTGATCAAATCTTGCCTTCAAGACTCATGAGAAAGCTGAGATAGTGACATCATTTTTTGTATGGTATAGGATGACTTGCTTCAGAAAAAAAATGAAGAAAAAGCAACATTACGTATAGTAGTAAAAGGGGTCATATCTGGATATTAGAAAAAATACAAGAATGCAATTATCTGAAATGGCGATGGTTAGGAGGCATTTGAAGAAGATTAGATAAAAACAAAACAAAACAGAAAAACACCCACCTTGAAGGTTTAATATTGGAAAGACAAGTAAATGAAATCCAAAAATGAAAAGGCTGACTGAGCCAATGTCAACTATTCATCAAACTTTCATAAGAATAGTTCAGTACCAAAGAGGATTACTGTTATAATCATCACCAGTATAGACAGTAAGATCTTATTAAACCAAGCAGTGCTTTTAGAACACGTGAATATACATTCACTTAGAGTTGAGATGAGAGTGTCTTTTTCTTTGCTTAGTACAGTACATGTAGTCATTAAACATAGAAAACAGGTGTTAGGACTCAGGTGTCCCTGCTTCCTCAGGAAATTTTACACATACCACGGAGATTTTCGACCTCAATTTTGAGATTATAATTCATATTTACAATGTTGCTATTTGAACTTCTTTGGGTTTCTGTTAGCACTGCTTTGCAGAAATAATTACTATGAGCCTGAATAAACAACAGGATATTAATGAATTATTGAAGAGTATTCTGGAAATGCTGGAACAAATATTTTATGTGTTCAAACAGACTGAGTTATGCAGGGAAATCAATATTTTAACGTCGATGCTACCCCACATAATGCGACTTGGTTCATAGAGCTTTTGCAACATGGTTATCATGATTTCTAAATGTGGTACACACAAGGTAGTTTGGGTTCTGTAACCTGAATAGGGTACATGTATGGCTATTGTAACCACATCTCCTTAATAACAATGACATAAGTGAGATAGTTCATTTTTCTCCTAGAAAATCATCCTTCTATGATTCTGGCTTATGTGGTCATTCTGTGATGAAGAAAACGGTGTCTTATTGCATCTAATTACCTAGAAGCCAGTAGGTATAAGGATATCCTCAAGATTCAAAGCAACTCACAGATACTTCAGACAGACTAGAGTGGGACTCTGAAAAGGAAGACCATGTTCTCATTTTATTTGTGATCTTTTTATATAATATTTTTACTTTTGAAATTATTATGTAATTAAGTTATTTCCCATTCCCTTTCCTCTTTCCAATTCATGCACAACATTGTTTCCTCTTTCTCAAATTCCTGACTTCTTTTTAAATTATTATATGATGTACATGTGTATATATCTCTTTATACACACACATACACACACACATATATATATATACATATATATATCATATAAATATAACAGCTCTGTCTGTACAATAATACCTGTATATATATGATCTCAGAACTGACGACAACTTAGTATTGGATAACAAATTTGGGGTCTCTTCCTTGGGGAAGACCATTTCTTCTGCTCTTAGCACTTCACTGTTGCCCATACTTCTTGGTCTAGGGTTAAGGATCCACAAGCATTTCCCCTTCTGTGTTCACATGTCAGTTGGTGCTGTATTTGTTCAGGTCTTGTTTAAGCAGTCATGTCCGATGGGACTTTATGAGTGTAGCCTCTTGGACATTTCTGGGAGACACAATTTTGCAGTTTACTTTCTGCTCCTCTGGGTCTTACAATCCTTCTTCCCTCAATACTGCTATAATCCTGGAGTCTTACATGGAGAAATTGTGTTGTAAATATATTCATTATGACTTGCTACAACAGATTCCCCTGTTCTCTGTATTTTGAACATTGGCGGTTTTCTGTAATGGCCTCTGTTCAAAGAGAATTCCATTTTATGAGGGTTAAGACCTAACCTTACCTGTGGGTGTAAGGAGAAATATTTAGAATGTAGTTAAACGTCATGCAGGTTTAAGAAAGTGGGGGGGCTGTCATTTCACCTCCAAGATCCATGCTTTTCCTAGTTGCAGGTAGTTTTTAGGTGTTAAGTATTTCATGTTGTGCATACCTTGAATCCAATCGAAGAGCTGTTGGTTACTGTCAAAGTATGTTTGCCACTATTGCACATTTGTAATTATTTTGACATGCTGGTAGTTGATGTATTTCATAGCTTTCATAGGTCAATAGGACTCTTGTTACTTCCCTCACTTGGATTTTCATAAAGCCTTCTGGTACTCAGGGAGGAGGCTTCCAAATCAAAACCAGCTCAGGTCATCTGGGTCTTGTATCCAAAGCACATAGTGTCTTCAGCAGTTTCTTTCAGCCTCTGTGAGGTAGCCAAGGCATGCACTCCTTTGAGAAGATGTGACTTTATTCTGCTTGTGTTGAATATAAGAAATGACTGGCACCTACCAATCATAAGACATATTTTTAAAAATGGATATTTTCTTTATTTACATTTCAAATGTTATCCCCTTTCCTAGTCTCCTTCCCTCCTGGAAATCCCCTATTCCGTCCTGCCTCCCCCTGCTTCTGTTAGGGTGTTCAAACTTCATAGGACCATTGATGCCTGACAAGACCATCCTCTGCTATATATGTAGCTGGAGCCATGTGTATTCCTTGGTTGATGGCCAAGTCCCTGGGAGCCCTGGGGTCTGGTTGGTTGATATTATTGTTCTTTCTACAAGGTTGCAAACGTTTTCAACTCCTTCAGTTCTCTCTCTAACTATGAGGAAGCTTTTTAGGTGCACTATTGCCCAAGCATCTAAGGAGTTATTTACTATGAGGAAGGGTAAGAGTTAGGGAGGGGTATTAGAATATTAGAAGTCACTGCTATTAGGCTCTGGAGGGATTATGTCATCACAATAAAGGTTTCACAATCAAAATTGTCAATTTAGAACTGACATGGACAGCACTCATTGAACTTAGTAATTTGACATACAGAAAGAAGACATGAAATTGGGAGAAGAATGTATTGATGGATATCGAGGGGTTGGAGAGAATAAATGTGGGTAAATTTGTTTGTATTTTATTGTATATGCATGTATCTTCTTATACTTGATCCTGCCCTCATTCCCCCCTCCCTTCTACCTCCAGGTCCCTCCCTCCTTCTGCCTCTTATGATTATTTTGTTCCCCCTTCTAAATGGGATAGAAGCATTCACACTTTGGCCTTTCTTCTTGTTAAGCTTCATATGAACTGCATCGTGGGTATTCTGAACTTTCGGGTAATATTCACTTATCAGTGAGTACATACCATGCATGTCCTTTTGGGTCTATGTTATTTCCCTCAGGATGATATTTTCTAGTTCTATCCATTTGCTTGCAAAAATTTGTGAAGTCCTTGTTTGAAGGACTGAAGGAGCTGAAGGGGATTACAACCTCATAGGAAGAACAACAGTATCAAATTATGGGACCCCTCAGAGCTCCCAGGAACTAAACCACCATCTAAAGAGTATATGGCCATGGTTCCTGCTACATATGTTACAAAGGACTGCCTTATCTGTAATCAGTGGGAGGGGAGGCACTTGGTTCTGTAGAGGTTTCATGTCCCATAGAAGGGGGGTTCTAGAGCCATGAGATGGGAGTGGGTAGGTGGATAGGGGAGCACTCTCTTAGAGACAAAGAGTAGAGGTAGTAATGGAGGGAGACATTTGAAATGTAAACAAATAAAATAATTAATAAAAATATATAAACTATATGAGTACACTGTAGTTGTCTTCACACACACCAAAAGAGGGCATCAGATTCCAGTACAGGTTGTGAGCTACCATGTGGTTGTTGGGAATTGAACTAATGACCTCTGGAGGAACAGTCAGTGCTCTTAATCATTGAGCCAAAGTTTGGAGCTGAGACAGAAGGAAGGACCATCCAGAGACTGCCCCACCCGGGGATCCATCCCATAATCAGCCACCAAACCCAGACACTATTGTATATGCCAGCAAGATTTTGCTGAAAGGACCCTGATATAGCTGTTTCTTGTGAGGCTATGCCAGTGCCTGGCAAATACAGAAGTGGATGCTCACAGTCATCTATAAGATGGGACACAGGGCCCCCAATGAAGGTACTCAAGGAGCTGAAGGGGTCTGCAACTCTATAGGAGGATCAACAATATGAACTAACCAGTACCCCCAGAGATTGTGTCTCTAGTAGCATATGTAGCAGTGGATGGCCTAGTTGGCCATCAATGGGAAGAGAGGCTCTTGGTCTTGCAAAAATTATATGCCCCAGTACAGGGGAAAGCCAGGGCCAGGAAGTGGGAGAGGGTGGGTTGGGAAGCAGGGTTGGGGGAGGGTATAGGGTACTTTCAGAAAGGAAACTAGGAAAGGGGATAACATTTGAAATATAAATGAAGAAAATATCTAATTAAAAATATATCAACTATGAAATAATATGCATAGAAGAGAATAGGCATAATACAGGTATTAATAAAACTTAAGTACATGTGTTTATTACTGAGCAAGTATATAAGCTGGAAAATAGGGGAAAAAGACAATGAAACATTATTAAGCAATCACAAATGACAAAAACAATTGGATACATATGGCCACGCTCAGTAGTTAAATTTAAGGAATAAAATATTACTGAATACTAATTATATTAAAAATTTAACATTATATGTATTCTTATAAACATCTGAGAAAAGTTGACCATTACTACTGGGGGGAGTGATACTGCTATAAGTTTTGAAAATCATTCTGGGTAACAAGTTGGAATTTTACAGTTTATCTTCCTTGTGATTCTATACCTAGGAACATATTGCATATAAACAAGAACTAATTGCAGTGGTTTGAATATGTTTGGACCAGGAAGTGGCACTATTAGGAGGTGTGGCCTTGGACTAGGTATGTTACTGTGGGCATGGGCTTTAAGACACTTGTCCTAGCTGCCTTGCAGCCAGTCTTCTCCTAGTGGCCTTCAGATGGGGATGTAGAACTCTCAGCTCCTCCTGCAGCATGCCTACTGTACACTATCAAGCTCCCACCTTGATGATAATGGACTGAACCTCTGAACCTGTAAGACAGCCCCAATTAGATGTTGTCCTTTATAAGAGTTGCTTTGGTCATGGTGTCTATTCATAGCAATGAAACCCTAACTACCACATCAGTTGAGAAACCCAAGAATACTAAGATACTCAAGACAGTTTAATTTGTAATGATGGACTCTGAAAAACAAGTGGTTGATGCTCTTTGATGAATGGGTGAATACATTATTAAGCACCTATGCTTAAAATGTTATAAAATTATAACACACTTATCAACATTACAAAATGTTGATGATAAGTGTGTTATTAAAGCTGTAGCTTTAGCCATTGAAAAACTTCAATTAGGCGTCGGTTCAGCAAATATGATGTAGTGTATGCATATAATGTATATTCTGTAAATGTAGTTCAATGATTGCTCCAAAAACATGTTCAAGTCCAATGAGATGTATGACCGTATCATTGTTTGGGACTGCAAATACAGTGAAGTCTATATGAAGTTTTATTAATGAGATACATGGTGTGACAGGCAGCTTACAACAGGAGTGTAAGAGCCACACAGCAGCAAACACTATGTTAAGACAGTGGCAGAGGTTAGAGGGAGGTGTCTGCAATGGAAGGACACCAGGAATTTCCAGCAATCTCAGACAAGCCTGGATTAGGATTACCTGCCTCCAAAAAATTAGTTTTCTTTTAAGCCCTAGGTCCAGAAAGACAAATAGCATCCATGTTTTTCTACTTAAACATAGCTGACAGCATGCCAGGAAAGAACACATGAAGACTACAGCAAAATTGTGAAATTCATTCAGAATTTAGAAATTAAAAGCCAAACAATCTAAAATGAATGTATATAAATATAACTATTTAAAAATAAGAAACTGAAATACAAACAAGTATAAGAATTTTACTCATAAATGCTGATGTTTGCCTCGTGTGCAGACATGATCACCTGACATTCTTTTTCTGCTTTGTTTTCAGTTCAGGGTATGAAAACTAGGACCTTATGCTTAGGAGAAAACAAATTCCACTCCTGAGCTACATTCCCATCCCCTAACATGGCTTTTATTGTATTCATTATATCTCACTAGAACTGATTCTGAATTTAAATAAATATAAATGAAAGATATTAAAATTATTTTAAATTTTCAACAACAGCATTTATTGCCTGTATAAATATGACTGAACACTTGCCTTGTTCAAATATTGGACTGGACACTTCATGTCTGGAAGTGTTGTATATAAATTTCACTGCAAATATAAAATAAGTAAGAAATAAATTTGACTACCTATATTAGTAATAAAAAACTTTTGTTGAACAGTTATTATATATACTGCTCGGTACATTATAGATCAAGGCATCAAAATATTCTCCAGATTTCCAAGTAATTTTCATATCTTCCCTCTGATTTAGTGGGGTGAGTATTTGTTTCACATTGTTACTATTTAGTAAATGATCCAACAATTATTTTTTTTTATTACATATTTTCCTCAATTACATTTCCAATGCTATCCCAAAAGTCCCCCATAGCGCCCCCCACTTCCCTACCCACCCATTCCCATTCTTTTGGCCCTGGCATTCCCCTATATTGGGGCATATAAAGTTTGCAAGTCCAATGGGCCTCTCTTTCCAGTGATGGCCGACTAGACCATCTTTCGATACATATGCAGCTAGAGACAAGAGCTCCGGGGTTCTGGTTAGTACATCATGTTGTTCCAACAATAGGGTTGCAGATCCCTTTAGCTCCTTGGGTACTTTCTCTAGCTTCTCCATTGGGAGCCCTGTGATACATCCAATAGCTGACTGTGAACATCCATTCCTGTGTTTGCTAGGCCCCGGCATCGTCTCACAAGAGACAGCTATATTTGGGTCCTTTCAGCAAAATCTTGCTAGTGTATGCAATGGTGTCAGCGTTTAGAAGCTGCTTATGGGATGGATCCCTGGATACGGCAGTCTCTAAATGGTCCAAGTGGGACCTCATGAAACTGCAAAGCTTCTGCAAGGCTAAAGACACCATCAATAAGACAAAAAAACCACCAACAGATTGGGAAAGGATCTTCACCTATCCTAAATCAGATAAGGGACTAATATCCAATATATATAAAGAACTCAAGAAGGTGGACTCCAGAAAGTCAAATAACCCCATTAAAAAATGGGGCTCAGAACTGAACAAAGAATTCTCACCTGAGGAATACCGAATGGCAGAGAAGCACCTGAAAAAATGTTCAACATCCTTAATCATCAGGGAAATGCAAATCAAAACACCTCTGAGATTCCACCTCACACCAGTCAGAATGGCTAAGATCAAAAATTCAGGTGACAGCAGATGCTGGCGAGGATGTGGAGAAAGAGGAACACTCCTCCATTGTTGGTGGGATTGCAAGCTTGTACAACCACTCTGGAAATCAGTCTGGCGGTTCCTCAGAAAATTGGACATAGTACTACCAGAGGATCCAGCAATACCTCTCCTGGGCATATATCCAGAAGATGTCCCAACCGGTAAAAAGGACACATACTCCACTATGTTCATAGCAGCCCTATTTATAATAGCCAGAAGCTGGAAAGAACCCAGATGTCCCTCAACAGAGGAATGGATACAGAAATTATGGTACATTTACACAATGGAGTACTACTCAGCTATTAAAAAGAATGAATTTATGAAATTCATAGCCAAATGGATGGACCTGGAGGGCATCATCTTGAGTGAAGTAACACAATCACAAAAGAACTCACACAATATGTATTCACTGATAAGTGGATATTAGCCCAAAACTTAGGATACCCAAGATATGAGATACAATTTGCTAAACGCATGAACCTCAAGAAGAATGAAGACCAAAGTGTGGACACTGTGCCCCTTCTTAGAATTGGGAACAAAACACCCAGGGAAGGAGTTACAGATCCAACAATTCTTAAAGAATAGGTTTAACACTCACAGGTAATGTTTGTAGGACAGATGGTTGTGGTAGTGAATATCCATTTGCCAATAATGCCCTTTGCATCAATGTTGAATACAAAGAAATACTACTAAACCATACAGATAGACACAGTAGATATCTATACCATTTAGTTTTTTTATAAAGCTACTGGCATAGCACAGTCATCAAAGACACTGTGTATGTTACTTTATCATCACAATTGTTGAGAAGCAGTGCACAGATTTCGCTGGATCTTTTGTCGAGCATCTTTCACTGCATAGAGAAGTCAATTGCATCCAGCATGAAAGATTTGTATCCATGGCATGTTCAGTTCTTAAACATAAGACACATTGGCACTATGAAGCAATAACCTTTAAAATCAAAAGCTTAGATGATCTGACAGTTCTACCAATATGCAGGGCGATCAAGATGCCCCACAATGAAGTAAAAATATTTTAATGGAAGCACAATAATTGATCAAAAAGATACTCAAGCCTCCTGGGTCTGCCGTGAGACATTCTAACTCCTTAAATCTGCCATAAAGCTCTAATGGACACCCAGGGGAGCACTTCTAACAATTTATTCTACTTTAAGTGAATTCCAGGACCTTAAATTACTAAAAAGAGAGCTCAGTCACTTGCTATACTAGCTTGCATTTTCTATTTCTGATTGCATTAATTAAATTCATTTTTCATTGTTAATAATTTCATGATAAGCAACAAATAGCTTGCAGACAAGTCAATGAATAATTCCACCTGTAAGTAATGCTTGTTTATGGACAGACTTGGAATTTTAACATCAACATGGCATTTACAGCCATTGGTTTTAGCTCTCAAAATACTTTCTTGTTGCCACTCAAACTATCTTTAAAATAATATGATACCTATGTACTAACAATGCTAATGTACACTATTCACCAGCCACAAACATATGCCTACAGGCTAGAATTTGATTAGAATCTAATAATCATGGGATCTCTGATAACTTATTCTAGGATCTTAAGAAACCTCCCATAGCCATGGACAAATGAAGTTTATTGCTTTGAATAAGAGGCTACTTGCAATCAGAGTATTTCAATACACAGATGTCTTCAAATTGCACCCTGAAAAAGTCTATACTTAATATTGTTTATGTGTCAAATACTTAATAACAATACTTAATATCGTTAAGTGTCAAATGGCTAATACAAATTTGGTAAGAAGAAAAAAATTGAAATCACACACTCAATATCCTAATGTTAGAAGCATTTTAGATTTAAAACGTTTATTGCATTAATCCTCACTTCATGTCATATTTGATGTGAGATATCCAACTTTTTAGGAATCATATATTATTATTATTTGTAAATCTTACAGAATATTGGACTGAGGTATATTATATGTCAGCAGCGTAGCACTTGCCTAGGAAGCCTCAGGATTTGATTTCTCATAATACAAAAACCACTGTATATAGTAATGCATTTTCTTTAAGTCTCTCACTTGATGCATCTTTGTGAATCTACATAGATTTGAAATTTAAAATCATCCCCATAGTCAGGATACTAAACTACATCACTACCAAATTCCCTTGCTTCTTTGTACCCAGGTTAAATTAATCTGCTCCCTTATCGTTATTCATGAAAAACAGATTTGTATGTAAACAAACATAAGAGCTCTATAATATGGAGAAGTGATGCATAAAATTGTGGTCAAATAGGCATGTTGCTCTAAGTTACAAACTTGGTGTTTCTGAGTACTCATTCTTTTTCAGTGTTTATGGGGTAGAGTCATATAGGCTAAGTGACAATTTGATACTTTAAATATTTGCTTACAAACCTGTTAGCAATATCCATTAAAATTTACTACTATCTGATCAGCTTTAGAGACATCTGGTGGTGTATCTACAATAGTAGATAATTAATGAAACTATGCACTGTAGTTCCAGATGCATTCCTCACATAACCTCAAAGGAAATTATTTCAATAAATTCTTTTAATTTGATGTGAACTAGAAGCAATTACAATTTTGATTTCATCCTAAATATCCTTGGAAGAATATTAAAAACTCATTATAAAAAAAGCAAGTACCATGAGAGGCATTAAAAAGAACATCAAAGTAAATGTGAATTTCAAGAGATCAAAGGCATTTTCAGCACTTGCACATATATTCTAATAACTAAAATGTCTCTTACCTAACTTTAGGCAACAACTGTTTTCCATCTGAGTAGTGTTTTATAACATTGGAATCCCCTAGTTCAAATGTGGTTAATTTCTTCTAAGAGAGTAAAGTGTCTAAAGAAATTAATTACTAAGACAAAACTATGTGGTGTACATAACAAATTCATTTTAATTATAAAGGCCCCTGAAAGGTTAAAAAGTGGAGAGAATGACATGACAAACTAGCCAAAAGGAAATGAAACAGTTGTGTTAACTTTATACAAATGAGGTGTCTAATAGAAAAGATTAGCAAAAATATAAACAGAGAGAATTGACTTGATGATAGTATTCTCTAGTAAGATAGGCAAACAGAATTATGTGCTCTTAAAAATGAACATTAAGATATATGCTATATAAGGCAAAATTGATACCTTCTAATATCAAATACAAAGGTTCTATGGAATGAACATGTATGAAAACCCTAAAAATTCATCATCATCCCCAAATGAAGCACCTTTTTCAATCCCTCCTCCAGGGCCTAGTGAAGGTCAAGGAAGAATAGACAGTAATAGTGTAAGAACTTGGGGGATGGGGAGGAATGTTATCAGATTCTTTCCTCGTGATGTTGCATAGCTTTTGTACTCACAAGTAATAGCAGCAGCTAGAATTACCTGCACAAGATCAAGATAGACAAGATTGAGGCATAGATGAAAGAACCATGCTCCAGAGTCCACTGCTTACTGAAAAGAAGTGGCCATTGGTAGCTTCTAGGGGAAAGAAGTCATTCTTCTTTCAGGGTGTGGTCACTGGTAAGCTTCCAATGCTTCGATACCTATAGTGCTCCCTTCCCCCTCAAACACACACACACACACACACACACACACACACACACACACAGAGAGAGAGAGAGAGAGAGAGAGACAGAGAGAGAGACAGAGAGAGACAGAGAGAGACAGAGAGACAGAGAGAGAGACAGAGAGACAGACAGAGAGACAGAGAGACAGAGAGACAGAGACAGAGAGAGACAGAGAGACAGAGAGACAGAGAGAGATAGGAGGGAGGGATGGAGATAAGGCTTGAAGTTAAAAATAGATGTCATTGAAGTAACTGGAAGAGAAAATGGGATGTGGATATGATATTCCATGTGTATTAATTTCTCAACAAAAGAAAATATGTATGTATATATATTTCTAACTACAACCTTCCCAGTCTGTTTAATGTTACTTGTATATGTATATTTCCAGAGCTGACCATTTGGTTTTGGATAGTCAATTAGTGTGCTCTTCCCTGGGGAAGACTATTTCTCCTGCTCTCAACATCCTTAGCTGCCTGTAATACTATGTTGAGTGTTTGTGAACTTTCCTGCATCTACTTGGAATATATATATAGTTCTTTCAGCAGTCATGCTAGTGAGATTTTATGGGTATAGCTTCCAGCATTCCTAGGAGAATTAACCTCATAGCAAACTCCCTGGTCCTCTGCCTCCTAAAACCCTTCTGTCCCCTTTTCCACAGTGTTCTGAGGGTGCAGAAGTATTTTTGTTGATGAATCCATGAGGACTGGGATCCATGACTCTGTATTTTGATTGGTTGCGGTTTTCTTTAATGGGTCACCATCTGTTGTAAAAATAATCCCCTTGATGACCGTTGAGAACTATACTTATTTGTGGGTGTAAGGACAAATATTTAGAATGTAGTTAGGGTTTATGCTGGTTTAGTGATGATTGTAGGTTCTTTTCCAAGTACCATGACTTCATCAGCGCTGGTTAGTTGGCAAAGTTTCTATTAATATGCATGATTTCTTTCTTGTTAAATTGGTCTTAAGTCCAAACACTAAATGGATCATGTAAATAAAATATTTAATATTTAATTCACAATATTGTATACTTCTCTCTAGGTGTCTGTAACTCTACTAGATATATTTCTATCTTCATTTACCCAAGTCTTATACATTAGTGTAAACTGAGCTTAAAAGAAAATTTTGTAATTGATGTATGGTTGATGTAATTGATGTATTAAAATCAGTGTATTTATTTAATTAGTATATGAAAGTGCAAGAAGACTTTTTAATGAATGGAATCTTAGAAAATATTTAAATATATTAAATAATATTTTATAAAATAGATACAGTTATAAAACACACGCACACATATATATGAAAATGGGAGGGGTGGAAGGAGGGATTGAGGGAGGGATAACTGGGAATGGTATAATAAGCTGGATGTAAAATGAATAAGTAACAAATAAATAAAAAATTAAAAAAAATATATATATATGTAATTATCAACATGATTCATACCAGTATCAGAACTTTAACCATAAGTAAGCATTTATTTTTATGAATGTTCACAATATGTTTTAGGCAGTGGTGTTGTTTATGGCCAAGCTAAAAACTTCAAACCAGGCATGGCTATATCTGTCAAGTTTAGCTTCAGAAATAAAGAGAATGAAATCATGCACAGATCTGAATATTTAAATATTTGAGTGTACAGTGTCTTTTGTCTCAAGGCGTTATCCTGTTATATGCTCTAATGAGGAAATATGAGACTAGGAATAGCCATTTAAAACCAACCATTATAAAGTCCTCACAGTAGAACGTGTCTTGAAAAGCATGATTTTAATCAAACAAAAGTTTATTATTTTTGTAAATAAATAAAGAACCAAAGTTGCTCCCAAAATACAAAGTACTAGAAGACAAAAAAAAATAACTCTATAGTAAATTTAAGTGTGAAAAATAAATATTGTCTTTTAGTCATTAACATTAGAAACTTTTGCTGGGTCATACAGGTGAAAGGATGTCTTGCTAAAGCAAACACATGAAAATCTATTTTGCTGAAGCAGACACAGGTGAGAGGACATTTGATGAAGGAGTATAAATATGACCCCACAGATAGTGGGAGACAAGCACTTGGAGATTAATTTGCTCCGTCTCCATCATTCTTCACTAAAGGCACACATGTATTAGTTCACCTTACATAGCGTTGTTGAGCTCAACTTGTGGTAACATTGCCATTGAGAGAAACTCACCCAAGAACTGATAGTGAGATTCCTGAGTCAGCTCGCTGCCTCCTGCCTTACCTTAGGTCAGGTGACGAGTCTGGTGGTTTCTTCAGGATTGAACTACAGCTGTCTGGTGTCTGCTTGCAGAACAGACTGGACTGTAGCTGCTGGTTTGTGCCTGGTGTCTACCTGCCCAGAGGACTAGTCTACAGCTGCTAAATCATATTTGGTGTTTGTAATTACTAAGCCCTTAGTGATTAAACTTCAGTAAGTCCTGATGTTCATGTCTGGTGTGACAAAGTCTATTTTTTTCTAAGAACTGAGTTCTAACACTTTGTTATAGATGAGCTCTGAACTTTAGTTTCAATGTAAATCAAAAGCTTTTCTGTATGCAGTATTCCTATGAATATAAGGATAATTATCTTAAACAGAGTAGTAATGCTGCATAATAAATTTAGGATGGGCCACATATTCTTTATTTAAAGGAAGGAAGAAGAGCAGAAAGGAAGAATGAAAGGAAAGGAGGGAGGGGAAAGGATGAAAGAGAAGAAAAAGGAATAGAGGAATAGAGGGAAGAGGAAAAGAGTGGAGAGGAAGGAATATTCTTTATTAGACAGATTATTGATCTTCTGAAATAAAAATATCCTGGATGCTCAGAAACAAGTGGCCCTTTGATATTTTTAAAGGGAATAGGGTCAAGGTATCTAGGGATTTCAGGTAAGTTAGACCCAGAAAAGACTGGCTATGCTCAAGGTAGGTTGATCTCTACTCTCACAGTGAGGGTGATGACCTAGTTAGGGTTACCATTGTTATGATAAAGCCCCATGACCAAAAGCAAGTTGGGGAGGAAATGGTTTATTTGCCTTCACATCCAAATTATAGTCTGAAGGAATTCAGAACAGAAACTCAAGCAGAGCTGGAACCTGGAGGCAGGAGTTGAGCAAATTGGGCCATGCAGGGGTGCTGCTTAATGGCTTGCTTCCCCTGGCTTGCTCAGCCTGGTTTCTTATAGATCATAGGACCACCAGCTCAGGGGTGGCACCATCCACAATGAGTTGGGCACTCCCCCATTGATCACTAATTAAGAAAGGTCCCTAGTCAGCCATCACTGCAAAGAGAGGCCCATTGGACTTGCAAACTTTATATGCCCCAGTACAGGGGAACCCCAGGGCCAAAAAGGGGGAGTGGGTGGGTAGGGGATTGGGGAGGTGGGTTTGGGGGACTTTTGGGATAGCACTGAAAATGTAAACGAGGAAAATACCTAATAAAAAAATAAATTAAAAAAATAAAAAGAAAATGTGTTGCAGAAAAAAAAAAAAGGTCCCTATAACTGATCCTATGGAGATATATTCAAATTGAGACCCCCTCCTTTCAGATGACTCTATCTTGTGGCAAGTTGAAATAAGACTTGGCAGTACAGGTGACATTTGTGACAATCCACCTCTTTCATCCACAGTAGGTAATTAGATTCATAAGATGTTTCTTCTGCCTTATGTTTCCAATATGCCTTTAACTCTAAAAAGCCTAAAGGTAAAAGCATAATAAATACATTCTTTAAATTATTTAGTCAAATTGATGGCAATTTAATATAATATATTTCACACTGCTTTTTCATTTTGGCAGGCAATTAATGAGACAGGTTTTTCTTTGTGTCCTAAGATTAAGAAACTCAATCTACTACAAAATAATACCCAAAGATGGTTTGTATTGAAATATTTCTGCTTCTTTATTTTCAAAAGTATATATTGCCTACCTCTAATCTATTGAAAAGAAAATGAAAGGTAGGAAGGATGCATCTGAATCAAACAAAGTAACAGAAACAAAGAATGAGTTTCATGGATTTGTCAATTACAAGCTTCCAATGGGCAAAAGAATGGATTCTTGCCCTGAAAACTAATCCTTAAGCTACATGGGACATATGAAAACCTCTCTAAGATATTAGTGAACATATTAATAACAGGTCCAGTCTGTGGACTATTATGTTTTCTTTCTTCTTGGTGGATGACAAGTGTCAATACGACATGGTAGTATACAAATTACTGCAATATCTTGATCTGTTTTGCCACAAAGCAGATTTTGCTATAAAAACAAAGTATCAGAGGAAAACTATATTAAGCCAAAGTAATACTAAGAACATAAGGAGAAATTGCAGGTACTCCTTTTCAGAATTTTAATACATTCAACATCCTTATTTACATAATTCCAAGTGCTCTATGTGTCCATGTCATGTTATTGGCATAAAGAGATCTGAGACAAAGACAGGATTTATTGTGGTAAGGGCAACCCCTACTCTCAAAGTATAAGTGACCTTTATTGGCAATCCACCTCTATACTCCCAATAGGATTTTAACAACTTAGGGAGTCAGATCTCTTATTTTGCCTTCTGATTTCAAATTATGTGTCCTTTCAAGTCACAAAACAGAGTCTTCCAAAAATGAGACAATACAAAAGCACTGTTTGTAAAAGCAACTATGAATCCATTGGTACCAAAACACCCTTGTCTTAATGGTATATTATCCTTCCCCACAGTTTAGCTTCACAGTGCATGGGAACATAGTTGTGTATTTGTGTTAATGAACTGGATGTCTTGATCAGAAAGGAAGAAGCATGTTTCTGAGAAAAGGACATGTTAACTGCAACAAATAAAAGTCATCTGAAAAGAATATGTGAGAGGGCGCTAGAGATGCTACATGGGGAAGAGCACTTGTGAATTTCCCAGAACATTGTAAAATAGCCAGTGGTGAGCATGGTGTAAAATCCTAACACTGGGTGTGAATTCAGAACAGTAGGGTTAGTGAGAATTTCTGTCCACCACCCTACCTTTAGGTGCAGTGAAATACTCAGTCCCAGGGGAAAAAGGCAAAGGGTTGATAGAGTAGGACACTTGGTGTGTTCTTCTCATCCTTGCATACATACACTATCATGTGTACTTGAACACACACACACACAGCACATAAGCACACATATAGGAAGTACAAAGAAAACAGATTAGAAACAGTTGACTAGAGAGTATAAGAAGGGATTCTTAAGTGTTAGGATTCACTTAATGCAGCAGTTCTCAACCTGTTGGTCTTGACCTGTGTGGGGATAGAATGAGCATTTTGGGGATTATGTATCAGATATTTAGCATACCAGTTATGAAGTAGCAATATATATATTTGATTTTTCAAGACAGGGTTTCTCTGTGTAGCTCTAGCTGTCCTGAAAATACTCTGTAGACCAGGCTGGCCTTGAACTCAGAAATCCACCTGCCTTTGCCTCCCAAGTGCTGGGATTATAGGTGTGCACCAACACTGCCCAGCTAAAATAATTTTTTAGCTGATCCTATGCCACAGGGCTCCATACCCAAATACCGCCAGAAGGGAGCTAGCCTCCCAAGGAGGGCCTACACATTTGCAAGTACAGGTAAGACCACCACTTCTCTTCAAATTCCTGTCCCAAGAGGGAACCTCCCAGAGCTATCAGGATACAGGAACCAAGATTCAGCTAAGGACAGGATTCTTCTGGTCTCTATCTGTACCCCAGAGCTGACCCTATACCACAGCTCTCCATACACAAATTCTTCCCTGACAGAATTGTCTCCCATGAGTACTAACATACAAGCTTGCAGGATGGACAAGCCACAGTTAGAGACAGCAAGACCAGCTAACACCAAAGATAACCAGATGGCAAAAGTCAAGGGCAAGAGCATAAGCAACAGAAACATAGACTACTTGGCATCATCAGATCCCAGTTCTCATACCACAGTGAACCCTGGTTACCTCAACACATCAGAAAATCAAGACTCTAATTTAAAATCACATCGCATGATGATGATAGAGGACTTGGAGAAGCTAGAGAAAGTACCCAAGGAGCTAAAGGGATCGGCAACCCTATAGTTGGAACAACATGATGAACTAACCAGTACCCCGGAGCTCTTGTCTCTAGCTGCATATGTATCGAAAGATGGCCTAGTCGGCCATCACTGGAAAGAGAGGCCCATTGGACTTGCAAACTTTATATGCCCCAATATAGGGGAATGCCAGGGCCAAAAGAATGGGAATGGGTGGGTAGAGAAGTGGGGGGCGGTATGGGGGACTTTTGGGATAGCATTGGAAATGTAATTGAGGAAAATGTGTAATAAAAAATATTAAAAAAAGAAAGAAAGAAAGAAAGACATAAATAACTCCCTTAAAGAAATACAAGAGAACACAGGTTAAAAAAAAAATGAAAGACATAAATAACTCCCTTAAAGAAATACAAGAGAACACAGGTAAACAGGCAGAAGACCTTAAAGAGGAAATTTAAAAAATCCCTTAAAGAATTATAGGAAAACACAACCAAATAGATGAAGGAACTGAACAAAACCATCCAGGATCTGAAAATAGAAGCAATAAAGAAATTACAAAGGGAGACAACACTGGAGAAAAAGAGACCAGGAGTCAAAAATGCAAGTATCACCAACAGAATACAAGAGATAGAAGAGAGAATCTCAGGTGCAGAAGATACCTTAGAAAACATTGAAAAAACAGGCAAATAAAATGCAAAATGCAAAAAGCTCCTAACACAAAACATCCAGGAAATCCAGGATACAATGAAAAGACCAAACCTAAGGATAATAGGTATAGAAGAGAGTGAAGATTCCCAACTTAAAGGATCAGTAAATATCATCAACTTAGAAGAAAACTTCCCTAACCTAAAGAAAGAGATGCCCATGAACATAAAAGAAGCCTACAGAACTACAACTAGACTGGACCAGAAAAGAAATTCTCCCATCTCATAATAATCAAAACACCAAACACACTAAACAAAGAAAGAATATTAAAAGCAGTAAAGGAAAAATGTCAAGTAACATATACAGGAAGACCTATCAGAATTACACCAGACATCTCACCAGAGACTATGAAAGCTAGAAGATCCCAGGAAGATCTCATACAGACCCTAAGAGAACACAAATGCCAGCCTACACTACTATAGCCAGCAAAACTCTAAATTAACATAGATGGAGAAATCAAGATATTCCATGACAAAACCAAATTTACACAATGTCTTTCCACAAATCCAGTCCTACAAAGGATAATAGATGAAAAACATCAACACAAGGAGGGAAACTACACTCTAGAAAAAGCAAGAAAGCAATCTTCATTCAATAAACCCAAAAGAAGATAACCACACAAACATACAAATAACACAAAAATAACAGGAAGCAATAATCACTATTCCTTAATATCTCTTAACAATTCCCCAATAAAAAGACAGAGACTAACAGACTGGATACATAAACAGGACCCAGCGTATTGCTGCATACAGGAAATGTACACCAGTGTCAAAGACAGACACTACCTCAGAATAAAGGACTGGATAGTAATTTTCCAAGCAAATGGTCCCAAGAAACAAGCTGGAGTAGCCATTCTAATATGGGGTAAAATTGACTTTCAAACAAAAGTCATCAAAAAAGATAAGGAAGGACACTTCATACTCATCAAAGGAAAAATCTACCAAGAGGAACTCAATTCTGAACATCTGTGCTCCAAATGCAAGGGCAACCACATCAATAAAAGAAACTTTACAAAAGCTAAAAGCACACATCACACTTCACACAGTAATTGTGGGGGACTTCAACACTCCACTCTCATCAATGGACAGATCAGGGAAACAGAAACTAAACAGAGACACATTGAAACTAACTGAAGTAATGGATCAAATGGATTTAACAGATATCTATAGAACATTCCATCCTAAATCAAAAGAATATACTCCCTTCTCAGCACCTCATGGTACCTTCTCCAAAACTGACCATATAATTGGTCAGAAGACAGACCTCAACAGATATAAGAAGATTAAAATAATCCCATGCCTCCTATCAGATCTTTATGGATTAAGGCTGGTGTTCAATAGTAAAAAAAAAAAACAAAAAACAAACAAACAAAAAAAAAAACAGAAAGCCCACACATACATGGAAGCTGAACAACACTCTACTCAATGATAATTTGGTCAAGGAAGACATAAAGAAATAAATTAAAGACTTTGTAGAATTTAATGAAAATGAAGCCACAGCATACCCATACATACGGGACACAATGAAAGCAGTGCTTACAGGAAAACTCATAGCTCTGAGTGTCTCCAAAAAGAAATTGGAGCAGCTTAACAGAACACGTGAAAGATCTAGAATGAAAAGAAGCAACTACACACAAGAGGAGTAGATGGCAAGAAATACTCAAACTCAGGGCTGAAATAAATCAAGTAAAAACAAAAAGAACTATACAAAGAGTCAACAAAACCAGGAGCTGGTTCTTTGATAAGACTAACAAGAAAGATAAACCCTTAGCCAGACTAACCAGAGGGCACAGAGACAGTATCCAAATTAACAAAATCAGAAATGAAGGGAGAGAAACAACAGAAAATGAGAAAATTAAAAAAAAAATCATCAGATCCTACTACAAAAGTCTATACTCAACATAACTGGAAAAATCTGGATGAAAGAGACAATTTTTTAGAGAGACACCAAACACCAAATTTAAATCAGGATTAGATAAATCATCTAATCAGTCCCATACTCCTTAAAGAAAAAGAAGCAGTCATTAAAAGTCTCCCAACCAAAAAAAAAAAAAAGCCTAAAATCAGATGGTTTTAGTGCAGAATTCTATCAGACCTTCACAGAAGACCTAATACCAATACTTTTCAATTTATTCCACAAAATAGAAACAGAAGGAACACTGCCCAATTCATTCTATGAAGCTACAATTATGCTGATACCAAAAACACAATGATTCAACAAAGAAAGAGAATTTCAGACCAATTTCCCTTATGAATATCAATTCAAAAATACTCAATAAAATCCTTGTCAGCCGAATTCAAGAACACATGAAAAAAATCATTTACCCCAGTCAATTAGGCTTAATCCTAGGGATGCAGGAATGGTTCAATATATGGAAATCCATCAATGTAATCTACTACATAAACAAACTCAAAGAAAAAACCCACATGATCATTTCATTATTAGATACTGAAAAAGCATTTGACAAAATTCCCATCATGTTAAAAGTCTTGGAAAGATCAGGAATTTAAGGCCCATACCTAAACATAGTAAAAGCAATATACAGCAAACCAGTAGATAGCATCAAACTAAATGGTGAGAAACTTGAAGCAATCTTACTAAAATCAGGGACTAAAAAATGCTGCCTTCTCTCTCCCTATCTATTCAATATAGTACTTGAAGTTCTAGCTAGAGAAATTAGACAACAAAAGAAAGTCAAAGGTATACAAATTGACAAGGAAGAAGTCAAAATATCACTATTTGCAGATGATATGGTAGAATACATAAGTGACCCCCAAAACTCCACCAGAGAACTCCTACAGTTTATAAACAACTTCAGCAAAGTAGCTCGAAATAGAATGAACTCAAACAAATCAGTAGCCTTCCTATACTCAAAGGATAAATAGGCTAAGAAAGAAATTAGGGAAAGACATCCTTCACTGATGTTGGAGGACTTTCAGAAGGAAATAAATAACTCCCTTAAAGAAATACATGAAAACACAGGTAAACAGCTAGAAGCTCTTAAAGAGGAAACACAAAATCCCTTAAAGAGTTACATGAAAACACTACCAAACAGGTGAAAGAATTAAACAAAACTATCCAGAATCTAAAAATGGAAGTAGAAACAATAAAGAAATCACAAAGGGAGACAACTCTGGTGATAGAAATCCTAGGAAAGAAATCAGGATATATAGATGTAAGCATCAGCAACAGAATACAAGTGATGGAAGAGAGAATCTCAGGTGCAAGAGATTCCATAGAAAACATGGACACAACAACTCAAAGAAAATGCAAAATGCAAAAAGATCCTAATTCAAAACATCCAGGAAAAACAGGACACAATGAGACGAACAAACCTAAGGATAATAGGAGTAGATGAGAATGAAGATTTTCAACTTAAAGGGTCAGTAAATATCGTCAGCAAAATTACAGAAGAAAACTTCCCTAACCTAAAGAAAGAGATGCCTATGAGCATCCTTCACAATAGTAACAAACACTATAAAGTATCTTGGTGTGACTCTAACCAAACAAGTGAAAGAGCTGTATGACAAGAACTTCAAGTCTCTGAAGGAAGAAATCGAAGAAGATCTTAGAAGATGGAAAAATCTCCCATGCTCATGGATTGACAGGATTAATACAGTAAAAATGACCATCTTGCCAAAAGCAATATACAGATTCAGTGCAATCCCCATCAAAATTCCAACTCAATTCTTCATAGAGTTAGAAAGGGAATTCTCAAATTCATCTGGAATAACAAAAAGAAAAACAAAACAAAACAAAAACCCAGGATAACAAAAAAATCTTCTCAACAATAAAAGAACTTATGGGAGAATCAACATCCTGGAGCAAGAGTGATAAACACTGCATGGAATTGGTACAGTGACAGGCATGTAGATCAATGGAATAGAATTGAAGAACCAGAAATGAACCCATATACCTACAGTCAGTTGATCTTTCACAAAGGAGCTAAAACCATCTGATGGAAAAAACAGATAGCATTTTCAACAAATGGTCCTGGTTCAACTGGTAGTTAGCATGCAGAAGAATGCATACTGATCCATTCTTATATCCTTGTACAAAGCTCAAGTCCAAGTGGTTCAAGGACCTCCACATAAAACCAGATACACTGAAATTAATAAGAAAAAGTTGGGAAGAGCCTCAAGGATATGGGCACAGGAGAAAATTTCCTGAACAGAACACCAATAGCTTATTTTTTTTAATTTTTAATATTTTTATTACACATTTTCCTCAATTACATTTCCAATGCTATCCCAAAAGTCCCCCATAGCGCCCCCCACTCCCCTACCCACCCATTCCCATTCTTTTGGCCCTGGCATTCCCCTATATTGGGGCATATAAAGTTTGCAAGTCCAATGGGCTTCTCTTTCCAGTGATGGCCGACTAGGTCATCTTTCGATACATATGCAGCTAGAGACAAGAGCTCCGGGGTTCTGGTTAGTACATCATGTTGTTCCAACAATATGGTTGCAGATCCCATTAGCTCCTTGGGTACTTTCTCTAGCTTCTCCATTGGGAGCCCTGTGATACATCCAATAGCTGACTGTGAACATCCACTCCTGTGTTTGCTAGGCCCCGGCATAGTCTCACAAGAGACAGCTATATTTGGGTCCTTTCAGCAAAATCTTGCTAGTGTATGCAATGGTGTCAGCGTTTAGAAGCTGCTTATGGGATGGATCCCTGGATACGGCAGTCTCTAAATGGTCCATCCTTTCATCACAGCTACGAACTTTGTCTCTGTAACTCCTTCCCTGGGTGTTTTGTTCCCAATTCTAAGAAGGGGCATAGTGTCCACACTTTGGTCTTCATTCTTCTTGAGGTTCATGCGTTTAGCAAATTGTATCTTATATCTTGGGTATCCTAAGTTTTGGGCTAATATCCACTTATCAGTGAATACATATTGTGTGAGTTCTTTTGTGATTGTGTTACTTCACTCAAGATGATGCCCTCCAGGTCCATCCATTTGGCTAGGAATTTCATAAATTCATTCTTTTTAATAGCTGAGTAGTACTCCATTGTGTAAATGTACCATAATTTCTGTATCCATTCCTCTGTTGAGGGACATCTGGGTTCTTTCCAGCTTCTGGCTATTATAAATAGGGCTGCTATGAACATAGTGGAGCATGTGTCCTTTTTACCGGTTGGGACATCTTCTGGATCTGAGATCAAGTATTGACAAATTGTCAATGTAATCCACTATATAAACAAACTCAAAGGGGGGAAAAAAACACATGATCATCTCAGTAGATGCTGAGAAAGCATTTGAAATATCCAACACCCATTCATGATAAAGGTCATGGAAATATCAGGAATTCAAGGCCCATACCTAAACATAATAAAAGCAATATACAGCAAACCAGTAGCCAACATCAAACTAAATGGAGAGAAACTAGAAGCAATCCCACTAAAATCAGGGACTAGACAAGGGTACCCACTTTCTTCCTACCTATTCAATATAGTACTTGAAGTCCTAGTCAGAGCAATTAGACAACAAAGGTCAAGGGGATACAAATTGGAAAGGAAGAAGTCAAAATATCACTATTTGCAGATGATATGATAGTATATATAAATGACCCTAAAAGTTCCACTAGAGAACTCCTAAACCTCATAAACAACTTCAGTGAAATAGCTGGATATAAGATTAACTCAAACAAATCAATGGCCATTCTCCACACAAAGGATAAACAGGCTGAGAAAGAAATTAGGGAAACAACACCCTTCACAATAGTCACAAATAATATAAAATACATGGCTGTGACTCTAACTAAGGAAGTGAAAGATCTGTATGATAAGAACTTCAAGTCTCTGAAGAAAGAAATTAAAGAAGATCTCAGGAGATGGAAAGATCTCCTATGCTCATGGATTGGCAAGATTAATATAGTCAAAATGGCTATCTTGCCAAAAGCAATCTACAGATTCAATGCAATCCCCATCAAAATTCCAACTCAGTTCTTCACCTAGTTAGGAAGGGCAATTTGCAAATTCATCTGGAATAACAAAAAACCTAGGAGAGCAAAAACTATTCTCAATAAAATAATAACCTCAGGTGGAATCACACCATCCCTGACCTCAAGCTGTACAACAGAGCAATTGTGATAAAAACTGCATGGTACTGGAACAGACAGAAGCAAGTAGATCAATGGAATAGAACTGAAGACCCAGAAATGAATCCACACACCTATGATCACTTGATCTTTGACAAGGGAACTAAAACCAACCAGTGGAAATAAGACAGCATTGTCAAAAAATGGTTCTGGCTCAGCTATAATTTAGAAGAATGCAAATTGATCCATTCTTTTCTCCTTGTACAAAGCTCAAGTCTAAGTGGATCAAGGAACTCAACATAAAGCCAGAGACACTGAAACTTATAGAGGACAAAGTGGGGAAAAGCCTCAAAGATATGGACACAGTGGGTAAATACCTGAACAGAACAGCAATGGGTTGCACTGTAAGGTCATGAATCAACAAATGCGACCTCATAAAATTCCAAAGCTTCTGTAATGCAAAGGACATTGTCAATAAGACAAAAAGGCCACCAATTAGGAAAGGATCTTTACTAATACAAAATCTGATAGGGGAGTTATATCCAATATATATAAAGAACTCAAGAAATTGTATTCCAGAAAACCAAATAATCCTATTAAAAAATGGGGTACAGAGCAAAACAAAGAATACTCAACTGAGGAATACTGAATGGCTGAGAAGCACCTGAAAAATGTTCAACACACTTAATTATTAAAGAAATGCAAATCAAAACAACTCCAATCTTCTACCTCAAATCAGTCAGAATGGCTAAGATCAAAAACTCAGGTGACAGCAGATGCTGGCAAGGATGTGGAGAAAGAGGAACAATTTTCCATTGCTAGTGGGATTGTAAGCTGGTACAACCACTCTGGAAATCAGTTTGATGGTTCCTCAGAAAATTGGACATATTACTACTGGAGGATCCTGCAATATCTCTCCTGGGCATATATCCAGAAGATGTTCCAACCACTAAGAAGGACACATGCTCCACTATGTTCATAGCAGCCTTATCTATAATAGCCAGAAGCTGGAAAGAACCCAGATACCCTTCGACAGAGGAATGGATACAGAAAATGTGGTACATTTATACAATGGAGTACTACTCGGCTATTAAAAACAATGAATTTATGAAATTCTTAGGAAAATGGATGTATCTGGAGGATATCATCCTGAGTGAGGTAACCCAATCAAAAAAGAACACACATGATATGCACTCACTGATAAGTGGATATTATCCCAGAAACTTAGAATACCCAAGATACAATTTGCAAAACTTTTGAAACTCAAGAAAGAGGAAGACCAAAGTGTAGATGCTTTGCTCCTTCTTAGAATGGGGAACAAAATACCCATGGAAGGAGTTACAGAGACAAAGCTTGGAGCTGAGATGGAAGGAAGGATCATCCAGAGACTGCCCCACCCAGGGATCCATCCCATAAACAACCTCCAAACACAGACACTATTGCATGTACCAACAAGCATTTGCTGACAGGATCCTGATATAGCTGTCTCCTGTGAGGCTATGCCAGTTCCTGGCAAATACAAAAGTGGATGCTCACATTTATCTATTGGATGGAACACAGGGTCCCCAATAGAGGAGCTAGAGAAAGTACCCAAGGAGGTGAAGGGGTCTGCAGCCCTATAGGAGAAACAACAATATGCACTAACCAGTACCCCCAGAGCTCATGTATCTAGCTGCATATGCAGCTGAGGATAGCCTATTTGGCCATCAGTGGGAGGAGAGGCCCTTGGTCTTGTGAAGATTCTAGGCCCCAGTATAGGGAAATGCCAGGGCCAGGAAGTAGGATTGGGTGGGTTGGGGAGCAGAGGGAGGGAGAGGGTACAGGGAATTTTTGGAACGGAAACTAGGAAAGTGGATAAAATTTTAAATGTAAATGTAGAAAACATCTAATTAAAAATCTATCTATCTATCTATCTATCTATCTATCTATCTATCTATCTATCGAATTAACAAATGGAACCACATAAAATTACAAAGCTTTTGTAAGCAAAGGACACTGTCAATAAGAGAAAACAGCAGCCAACAAATTGGGAAAAGACCTTTGCCAACCCTACATGTGATAAAGGACTAATATCCAGTATATACAAAGAATTCAAGAAGTTAGACTGCAAAGAACTAAATAACCCTATTAAAAATGGGGTACACTTTTAATGTAAAAAATGAATTCTCAACTGAGGAGTACTGAATAACTGAGAAGCACATAAAGAAATGTTGAACATCCTTAGTCATTATGGAAATGCAAATCAAACCAACCTTGAGATTCTACCTCACACCAGTCAGAATGGCTAAGATGAAAAACTCAGGTAACAACAGATGCTGGTGAGGATATGGAGTAAGAGGAACACTTCTCCATTGCTTGTGGGATTGCAAGTGGGCACAACCCCTCTGGAAATCAGCCTGTTGGTTCCTCAGAAATTTGGACATGGTGCTATCTGAGAACCCAGCTATACCACTCTTGGATATATACCCAGAAGATGCTCCAACATCTTCTTGTCATTTGCCTGACAAATACAGAAGTGGATGCTCTCAGCCAATCTTTGGATGAAGCACAAGGTCCCCAATGGAGGAGCTAGAGAAAGGACTGACAGAGCAGAAGGAGCTTGCAACACCATAGGAGAACAACAATATGAACCCACCAGTACCCTCAGAGCTCTCATGTACTAAATCACCAACAAAAGAGTACACATGGAGGGGACCCATGGCTCCAGCTGCATATATAGCAGAGGATGGCCTTGGTGGACATCAATGGGAGGAGAGTCCTTTAGTCCAGAGAGGGCACAATGTCCCAATGTAGGGAATGCCAGGAGAGGGAAGCAGGAGTGAGTGGGTTGGTGAGCAGTGGGAGGGGGATATGATAAGAAGTTCCCAGAGGGGAAGTGGGGAAAGGGAATAATGGTTGATATGTAAATAAAGAAAATATCTAGTAAAAAAGAGGGAGAAAAAATAATTTTATAGTTGAGTGTCATCTCCACATGAAGAACTAACTATACCCAGGGTCATAGCCTCAGAAATGTTGAAAACTACTAAGTTAAAAAATAGAGAGCTCCCTCTTCCTTGAATGACATTAAATAAGGTGGCATCTGGTAGACATGATAGTAGCAAGTTCAAGCACAATGACTCTGTACATGGAATTAATACTAATAATGGATTGGCCTTACAATAGTTTTGCAGTTAGAGAATTTAGAGCTTTTACTGTAGAGTCTCACTTACGTTCATTGTTGAGTTATGTTTTATTGGATTGCTTTGTCAGTGGGCATGCACACTGGCAGCCGCTATAGCAATGGTAAGTACTCAATTTAATGTAAAAATTAATTAATGGCTCTTCAGGTCTGACCAGCACCCGGATAGCTAGGGCGCAGGGTTGGCTGACACTCGCCAGCTACCCACAACCCACGCCACAGGATCTTAAGACTTCTGGTGAGTGGAACACAGCTTCTGCTCCAATCCAATTGTGCGCGGGACCTGAGACTACATTAGTTAGGGAAGCAGAAAACCGGCCTGAGTAGGGCCACAAGCCTCTTCCGGTCTGAACAGCACCGGGGTAGCTAGGGCACAGGGTCGACTGACACTCGCCAGCTACCCAAAACACCCGCCACAGGATCTTAAGACTTCTGGTGAGTGGAACACAGCATCTGCTCCAATCTTTAAACAGTGACAACTATAACAACTAACCCCAGAGATTACCAGATGGCGAAAGGTAAACGTAAGAATCTTACTAACAGAAACCAAGACCATTCACCATCATCAGAACCCAGCACTCCCACTTCTCCCAGTCCAGGGCACCCCAACACACCGGAGAAGCTAGACCCGGATCTAAAAGCATATCTCATGATGATGGTAGAAGACATCAAGAAAGACTTTAATAACACACTTAAAGAAATACAGGAGAACACTGCTAAACAGGTAGAAGACATTAAAGAGGAAGCACAAAAATCCCTTAAAGAATGGCAGGAAAACAAGACCAAACAGGTGATGGAATTGAATAAAACCATCCAAGACCAAAAAAGGGAAGTAGAGACAATGAAGAAAACCCAAATTGAGGCAACGCTGGAGATAGAAACCCTAGGAAAGAAATCTGGAACCATAGATTCGAGCATCAGCAACAGAATACAAGAGATGGAAGAGAGAATCTCAGGTGCAGAAGACTACATAGAGAACATCGGCACGACAATCAAAGAAAATACAAAATCCAAAAAGATCCTAACTCAAAACATCCAGGAAATCCAGGACAAAATGAGAAGACCAAACCTACGGATAATAGGAGTAGATGAGAATGAAGATTTTCAACTCAAAGGACCAGCAAATATCTTCAACAAAATTATAGAAGAAAACTTCCTAAAACTAAAGAAAGAGATGCCCATGAACATACAAGAAGCTTACAGAACTCCAAATAGACTGGACCAGAAAAGAAATACCTCCCGACACATAATAATCAGAACAACAAATGCACTAAATAAAGATAGAATACTAAAAGCAGTAAGGGAAAAAGGTCAAGTAACATATAAAGGCAAGCCTATCAGAATCACACTGGATTTTTCACCAGAGACTATGAAAGCCAGAAGTGCCTGGACAGATGTTATACAGAAACTAAGAGAACACAATTTCCAGCCCAGGCTACTATACCCAGCCAAACTCTCAATTACTATAGATGGAGAAACCAAAGTATTCCACGACAAAACCAAATTCACACATTATCTTTCCACGAATCCAGCCCTTCAAAGGATAATAACAGAAAAAAACCAATACAAGGACGGAAACCACGCCCTAGAAACTACAAGAAGGTAATCCCTCAACAAACCTAAAAGAAGACAGCCACAAGAACAGAACACCAACTCTAACAACAAAAATAAAAGGAAGCAACAACTACTTCTCCCTAATATCACTTAATATCAATGGACTCAACCCCCCAATAAAAACACATAGACTAACAGACTGGCTACAGAAACAGGACCCAACATTTTGCTGCATACAGAAAACTCATCTCAGAGAAAAAGATAGACACTACCTCAGAATGAAAGGCTGGAAAACAATCTTCCAAGCAAATGGTAGGAAGAAACAAGCTGGAGTAGCCATTATAATATCTGATAAGATTGACTTCCAACCCAAAGTCATCAAAAAAGACAAGGAAGGGCACTTCATTCTCATCAAAGGTAAAATCCTCCAAGAGGAACTATCAATTCTGAATATCTATGCTCCAAATACAAGGGCAGCCACATTCATTAAATATACTTTAGTAAAGCTCAAACCACACATTGCACCTCCCACAATAATAGTGGGAGACTTCAACACACCACTTTCACCAAAGGACAGATCATGGAAGCAGAAACTAAACAGGGACACAGTGAAACTAACAGAGGTTATGAAACAAATGGATCTGACAGATATCTACAGAACATTTTATTCTAAAACAAAAGGATATACCTTCTTCTCAGCACCTCACGGTACCTTCTCCAAAATTGACCACATAATTGGTCACAAAACAAGCCTCAACATATACAAAAATATTGAAATTGTCCCATGCATCCTATCAGATCACCATGGACTAAGACTGATCTTCAATAACAAAATAAATAATAGAAAGCCAACACAAACGTGGAAACTAAACAACACTCTTCTCAATGATACCTTGGTCAAGGAAGGAATAAAGAAAGAAATTAAGGACTTTCTGGAGTTTAATGAAAATGAAGCCACAACATACCCAAACTTATGGGACACATTGAAAGCATTTCTAAGAGGAAAACTCATAGCTCTGAGTGCCTCCAAAAAGAAACTAGAGAGAGCACACATTAGCAGCTTGACAACACACCTCAAAGCTCTAGAACGAAAGGAAGCAAATTCACCCAAGAGGAGTAGACGGCAAGAAATAATCAAACTCAGGGGTGAGATCAACCAAGTGGAAACAAGAAGAACAATTCAAAGAATCAACCAATCGAGGAGCTGGTTCTTTGAGAAAATCAACAAGATAGATAACCCCTTAGCCAGACTCACTAGAGGGCATAGGGAAAGTATTCTAATTCACAAAATCAGAAATGAAAAGGGAGACATAACAACAGACCCTGAAGAAATCCAAAACACCATCAGATCCTTCTACAAAAGGAGAAACAAAACTGATCTCAACAAAACTGGAGAACCTGGATGAAATGGACAAGTTTCTAGACAGATACCAGGTACCAAAGTTAAATCAAGATCAGGTTAATGATCTAAACAGTCCCATATCCCCTAAAGAAATAGAAGCAGTCATTAATAGTCTCCCAACCAAACAAAAGCCCAGGACCAGATGGGTTTAGTGCAGAGTTCTATCAAACCTTCAAAGAAGATCTAATCCCAGTTCTTCACAAACTATTCCACAAAATAGAATCAGAAGGTACTCTACCCAACTCATTCTATGAAGCCACAATTACTCTGATACCTAAACCACATAAAGACCCAACAAAGATAGAGAACTTCAGACCAATTTCCCTTATGAATATTGATGCAAAAATCCTCAATAAAGTTCTCGCTAACCGATATCAAGAACACATCAAAACAATCATCCATCCTGACCAAGTAGGTTTCATCCCAGGGATGCAAGGATGGTTCAATATATGAAAATTCATCAATGTAATCCATTATATAAACAAACTCAAAGACAAAAACCACATGATCATCTCGTTAGATGCTGAGAAAGCATTTGACAAAATCCAACACCCATTCATGATAAAAGTCTTGGAAAGATCAGGAATTCAAGGCCCATACCTAACCATGATAAAAGCAATATACAGCAAACGACTAGCCAACATCAAAGTAAATGGTGAGAAGCTGGAAGAAATCCCACTAAAATCAGGGACTAGACAAGGCTGCCCACTTTCTTCCTACCTATTCAACATTGTACTTGAAGTCCTAGCCAGAGCAATTAGACAACAAAAGGAGATCAAGGGGATACAAATTGGAAAAGAAGAAGTCAAAATATCACTTTTTGCAGATGATATGATAGTATACATAAGTGACCCTAAAAATTCCACCAGAGAACTCCTAAGCCTGATAAATAGCTTCGGTGAACTAGCTGGATATAAAATTAACTCAAGCAAGTCAATGGCCTTTCTGTACACAAAGGATAAACAGGCAGAGAAGGAAATTAGGGAAACAACACCCTTCTCAATAGTCACAAACAATATAAAATACCTTGGCGTGACTATAACTAAGGAAGTGAAAGATCTGTATGACAAGAACTTCAAGTCCCTGAAGAAAGAAATTAAAGAAGATCTCAGAAGATGGAAAGACCTCCCATGCTCATGGATTGGCAGGATCAACATTGTAAAAATGGCTATCTTACCAAAAGCAATCTACAGATTCAATGCAATCCCCATCAAAATTCCAACTCAATTCTTCAACGAATTAGAAACGGCAATCTGCAAATTCATCTGGAACAACAAAAAACCTAGGATAGCAAAAACTCTTCTCAAGGATAAAAGAACCTCTGGTGGAATCACCATGCCTGACCTAAAGCTGTACTACAGAGCAATTGTGATAAAAACTGCATGGTACTGGTATAATGACAGACAAGTAGACCAATGGAACAGAATTGAAGACCCTGAGATCAACCCACATACTTATGGTCACTTGATCTTTGACAAGGGAGCAAAAACCATCCAGTGGAAAAAAGACAGCATTTTTAACAAATGCTGCTGGCACAACTGGTGGTTATCATGTAGAAGAATGCGAATTGATCCATTCCTATCTCCTTGTACCAAGGTCAAATCTAAGTGGATTAAGGAACTCTACATAAAACCAGAGACACTGAAACTTATAGAGGAGAAAGTAGGGAAAAGCCTCGAAGATATGGGTACAGGGGAAAAATTCCTGAATAGAACAGCAAAGGCTTGTGCTGTAAGATCGAGAATCGATAAATGAAACCTCATAAAGTTGCAAAGCTTCTGCAAGGCAAAAGACACCATCAATAAGACAAAAAGACCACCAACAGATTGGGAAAGGATCTTTACCTATTCTAAATCAGATAGGGGACTAATATCCAATATATATAAAGAACTCAAGAAGGTGGACTCCAGAAAATCAAATAACCCCATTAAAAAATGTGGCTCAGAACTGAACAAAGAATTCTCACCTGAGGAATACTGAATGGCAGAGAAGCACCTGAAAAATGTTCAACATCCTTAATCATCAGGGAAATGCAACTCAAAACAACCCTGAGATTCCACCTCACACCAGTCAGAATGGCTAAGATCAAAAATTCAGGTGACAGCAGATGCTGGCGAGGATGTGGAGAAAGAGGAACACTCCTTCATTGTTGGTGGGATTGCAAGCTGGTACAACCACTCTGGAAATCAGTTTGGTGGTTCCTCAGAAAATTGGACATAATACTACCAGAGGATCCAGCAATACCTCTCCTGGGCATATATCCAGAAGATGTTCCAACCGGTAAGAAGGACACATGTTCCACTATGTTCATAGCAGCCTTATTTATAATAGCCAGAAGCTGGAAAGAACCCAGATGCCCCTCAACAGAGGAATGGATACAAAAAATATGGTACATTTACACAATGGAGTACTACTCAGCTATTAAAAGGAATGAATTTATGAAATTCCTAGGCAAATGGATGGATCTGGAGGGCATCATCCTGAGTGAGGTAACATATTCACAAAGGAACTCACACAATATGTACTCACTGATAAGTGGATATTAGCCCAAAAACTTAGGATACCCAAGATATAAGATACAATGTGTTAAATGCATGAACCTCAAGAAGAATGAAGACCAAAGTGTGGACACTGTGCTCCTTCTTGGAATTGGGAACAAAACACCAATGGAAAGAGTTACAGAGATAAAGTTTGGAGCTGTGAAGAAAGGATGGACCATCTAAAGACTGCCATACCCAGGGATCCATCCCATAATCAGCTTCCAAACGCTGACACCATTGCATACAGTAGCAAGATTTTGCTGAAAGGACCCAGATATAGCTGTCTCTTGTGAGACAATGCCAATGCCGGGGCCTAGCAAACACAGAAGTGGATGCTCACAGTCAGCTATTGGATGGATCACAGGGCCCCCAAAGGAGGAGCTAGAGAAAATACCCAAGGAGCTAAAGGGAACTGCAACCCCATAGGTGGAACATTATTATGAACTAACCAGTACCCCAGAGCTCTTGACTCTAGCTGCATTTGTATCAAAATATGGCCTAGTCGGCCATCACTGGAAAGAGAGGCCCATTGGACTTGCCAACTTTACATGTCCCAGTACAGGGGAATGCCAGGGCCAAGGGGTGGGGGTGGGTGGGTGGGGGACTGGGGGAGGAGTGTATTGGGGACTTTTTGGATAGCATTGGAAATGTAATTGAGGAAAATACCTAATAAAAAATTAATTAATGATGCATTGTGATAAACAAATATTAATATAAGGTTGCCCTCTCTTAATGTACATATATATTTAACACTCTTCTGTGCACAGTAACTTTGTGTAGTTATTAAGAGAGTAATATCTAATGCCAGATTAATAGGATTATATCTGTTCTATTACCAGCTCTGAAACACTATCTGCATCATTTTAACCCTTTTTGGCTTAGTTTGTCACACAGGAAAATGGGTTTATAATAAGGTGATAGTGCTGTGGGTATTGAAAGCACTAGTATATGTAAAGATCTTAGTATCTCTGTACTATACTTCCATTGTGGGCATTTTGTGTCAGACAATCTGTGATTTTATGCCATAAAAGGCATCATATAGTATAATACTTTGTGACTGCAGACCATTACCTTTTTGATGTTCGTACTATGAGTTCTCACTCTTCATCTATGATCTCTTTTAGTTTCGTGATTGAGAAAATGTTTCTTTAGTGAGAAATGCCAAGATGTTGTTGTTGTTGTTGTATTGTTCTTTTGTATTCCTCTCAATAATATAGGGTCCTGTTTCCAGTAGAGGTTTTAAGGTACAACTTGAAATGAATGAATTAATGAGTTTAAACCTTACGGAAAGATGTCTTAACAATGGTCCAAGGAACTTGCTGTAATTTTCTGGACTTTTAAAAAGACCGGCCGAGTGCTGAATGGTAATGATGGGTGTGTTTGCCAACTCAGTCCTTGCCTATGCACCAAAAATGTGAGCCAGGACTAGTGTGGAAATGCTTTGAAGTGGCAGAATGGCTTGGACACCATGACACCATGATTAAAGAGAACTTTACAAAACAAACTTCAAGATTACAGGACAACTTTCTCAGAGACTTTTTTTTTTTCTTTTTTGTCTTTGAGGCAATGAACCAGATCTTTTCTTTCTCCCATGGCGTGAAGCTAACCTAGACCACAATAGAGAAAGTCACCCTCACAGATCAGCTTGCCAACTCTGTGCAGGATACAATTAGTGGGAAACAAATTGTGCCCTTTAAAGAGCAGGTGGGGGAATGATCAAAACCAAAATCGGTTTGGGCCCGTATCTTCTTTTTCACCCACCATTCATAACTTTTGCTCACATCTAATTAAAGAGAAGAGTTTGTACTTCTCTTCCCAGAGCTATAAATAGGACACTGTCAGTCATGGAGCATGTTGGACCAGGTGATGAAATTGAAACTACTAAGGAAGGGGAAGGTCTTTGAGCATCATGTAATTTTAAGACTTCCTCTCCTGCCTTGTTATTTTTGTGTTGTTTGTCTTTAAAAATAGAACTGCTTTTTCTCAAAGAGGGTACTTATCACTGAGCCACACTCTCCATTCCTGCATGGCAGAGCTCACCCAAGCTGATCTCGGAGACAACTGAGAAGTCTGTGTTACTCAGCATTGTCTTTCACAAAGGAGCCTCCTGGATAAACATTATAAACACCCTGTAAAGAGATGTTAAGTAAATGAAATAAAAAAAAACATCAACAACAAAAACACATCAGGACAATCATGGAGTTGGCTCTGTAGATAAAAGTGTTTGCTCTGTATGTCTAATATATAAGTCCAAATTTAAGCATTCATATTAAAAAGCCAGGCATCACTGTACATGTCTAAACCTCAACATTGTGAGGCAGGGACAGGCAAATCCTCAGACCTGGTGGGCTAATTGACACTAGTGGCTATCAGGTCAGTGAGCATCTCTACCTCAAGGCAATACATTTAAAATAGTGATAAAAGATGGAATCTGATATCTTGCAAATAAGTGGCATATGCTGATGAGCGTGTCACCCACACACTCATCAGCATATGCCACTAACTCCCCTCTACAAACTTTGTATTTAAATTTATTTTTCCATCTTTCCCCCACAGGACAAACATAATTTCATTTGAGTAAAGATATGAATATATAAACGTATACATATCCTAACACATGCAGTGTAATATCTTGGAATGTCTTAATATTCATTTCTTCCATGGTAAAACTTGTTTGACTATTCTCCACATGTTCACTGCACTGTCTCTGCTTTATCTGCTACTTGCTTTCTCATCTTATACAATATTTTTGAAAGTTGCATGTTTATAGGCTTATGGTTATTTCCACCATAACCATGAATGTAAGATACTAAATTTAGATGAGCAGAGACATAGCCTAGCTCACTCAACATTTTATTTCTAGACCCCTGCATGCTGCTAATCTCATATTGTAAGCTAAGTATTTGTTTACAATAAATTATTAAGTAGATGGTGATAGCACACATGTTTAGTCTCAACCCTCAGGAAGCAGAAGCAGGCAGATCTGAGTGAGTTTGAGGCCAGCCTGGACTTCATAGTGAGTTCCAAGGCATCCAGGGATTTGTAGAGAGACTGTTTCAGAAGTTGTTATTAACTTTAATATTATGTATATCCATATACCTATAGATTAGCACCTCTCTGAACCTTCAGCAGAAAGGTTTCTTCCTTCAGTAGATGCCAATTAGCATAAAGGCTCATTAACTGGTCAAGGTACCGAGAATAAGAGACCAAAGTATGCTCAGTTCTAATTAGGACAAATCTATAGTTCCCATTTCTCCCAAAGGCTCAGAGATTGATTTGGAAAATGGGATAGAAAGATTCTTAGAGCCAAAGGTATTGAGAGACTACAAGAAAAAAGTGCTTTTAGGATACACCACGACACATAGGAATTCACAGCAGTTGTGTCAGCATGTATAAGACATGAATAAGTGAAAACCAGACAAAGTCCAAAGACGGAGAGGAGAGATGGTCATGAAGTCTCACCCCTAACCGAGGAACTATCAGCAATTGATAACTTCTAGGAGATGGAAAAGGAGAGGAAGTGTCTATTATTTTCTTAAGGGTATCACACTAGGTAAGACAACCATACTCCAATGGAAGGCTACATAACCAAGAGAATATGAGTGACACCAACTGTATCTGGGGAATACCCAAGATATAATTCACAAACCACATGAAGCTCAAGAAGAAGGAAGACCACAGTGCAGATACTTCGGTCCTTCTTAGCAGGGGGAAGAACATACCCATGGAACAAGATACAAAGTCTGAAGCAGAAACTGGGGGAAAGGCCACCCAGTAACTACCCTACCTGGGGATACAGTTCATATACAGTCACCAAACCCAGACACTATTGTGGATGCCAACAAGTGCTTGGTGACAAGAGCTTGATACAGCTGTCTCCTGAGAAACTCTGCCAGTGCCTGGCCAATTCAAAAGTGGATTCTCACAGCCATACATTGGACGGAGCAAAGGGTCCTCAATGAAGGAGCAAGAGAAAGACCCCAAGGAGCTGAAGGGGTTTGCAGCCCCATAGGAGGAACAACAGTATGAAGCAACCAGTAACTCCAGAGCTTCCAGGGACTAAACCACTAACCAAAGAGTACACAAGGAGGGGCTCATACCTCCAGCCAAATATGTAGCAGAGGATGGACTTGTTGGACATCAATGGAAGGAGAGGCCCTTGGTCTTGTGAAGGCTTGATGTCCCAGTGTATGGGAATTCCAGGACAGGAGAGCAGGAGCGGGTGGGTTAGTGAGCAGGGGTAGGGGGGATGGAATGTTGTGGGGCGGTTTGGGGGGGAAATGAGGAAAGGGGATAACATTTGAAACGTAAATAAAGAAAATATCTAATAAAAATGTAATGTCGCAACATTTCATGGGTAGCAAAGAGGGAATTGATGTCAAAGAATTTGTGGTAAGCAGATGAATATGATCAAAATATACTATATATATTTTCAAAGAACTAAGAAGGTGCAATAAAAATAAGAAATTGAGAGCAGTAAAGAAAATTCCACTGAGAAAATGATAAATTGAAAAATGTTGCACATTAGTCAGAAAAGGCACACACACATTTATAGACAAACATAATATATACACACTTTTTGCCTTGGTTTTGTAAAGTTTGGGTATATCCTAATCATTGTGAGATGCTAAATCAGAGCATCACAGAGTTTATGACTTATGAACAATAAAAAATGTCTATCTCAGACCATGGCACTCATGTTTGATGTGTGTCAATTTTCTACTTCTTGGATCATAGATGTGGTTTCACTGAAGCCTCATGTAATGGAAACACAAAGGAAGCTCTCTGGATTATTATTTTTTTTATTAGAACAAAAGCCCATCTTGACTACTCAATAAAGGTCTCAACTCCAAGCATCATCACATTAGGGCTAGGATTAAATCTTGTGAATTCTAATGGGAAAGGATTGTGGGCTGGATGGATTTATGACAACTCGACTCAGCCATGACTCAGCCAAAACCACTGGAGAAGACAGATAAATGGCTTCATAAGATGGAACAGCAGGCAAGTCTGAAAAGCATTTTCTTAAATAGTGACTAGTGGAAGAGATCCCACCCCATTGTGGGTGGGGACTACCCTGGGCTGGTGGTCCTGGATGCTATAAGAAAGCAGGGTGTACAAGCTATAGGAAGCAAGCGAGTAAACAGCATTCCTGCATGGACTCTGCATCAGGTCCTGCTTCCAGGTTCCTACTATGTTTGAGTTCCTGTCTTGACTTCTTTCAATGATGAACAGTGATGTGGAAATATAAGCCAAACAAATCCTTTCCTCCTCAAGTTACTTTGGTCATGGTATTTCTTCTTCATATCACAGGCAACCCTAGTTAAGATACAAGAGTGGTGAGGTATTGTTGTGGGGAAGATTGTGCAAGAACTTTAATATCTTTTTAGACCAATATACATACAGACTAAGAGTCTGTAAAGTTATATGCATTTTATTAATTAATTCATTTTCATCCATGCTTTTTAATTAATTAATTAATTAATTTTCATTCCAAATGCTACTCCTTCCCCTGGTCTCTCCCTCACAGAGTTACTCCCCATCCTCCATCCCCTTCTCCTCTGAGAGGGTGGGGCACAAGAAGTCTCAGCCTGATTAGGCATAACTCTCCCACTGAAGCCTGACAAGGCAGCCATGAAGACTGAGATGCCTGACTGCTACATATGTGCCAGCAGCCACATTCCATCACATTTATGTCCTTTGGTTGGTGACTCAGATTCTGAGAGCTCCCAGGAGTCAAGGTTTGTTGAAGTTTTTGTTTTCCTGTGATGCTCCCATCTACTTCAGGGCTTTCCATCCTATCTCAATCTCTTCCATAAGTGTTCCTGCCCTCTGTTTAAAGTTTAACTATGGGTATCTGCATCTGTTTCAGTCCCCTGCTGGGTAAAGCCTCTCAGGAAGACAGTTATGCTAGGCTCCTGTCTACAGCACAAGAGAGTATCATCAACAAAGTCAGGGATCAGTGTTTGTCCATGATACAGGTTTTGAGTTGGGCCAGGTATTGGGTTGGCCTTTTCTTTGGTTCCTGCTCCATCTGTGCATTTTGTTTAGAAAGGAAAAGTTTTGAGTCAAGAGTTTTGTGGGTAGGTTATTGCTGTTAAGATCACAAACTTGGGGAGCAGGGTGGGGGAGGGTATAGGGGACTTTTGGGATAGTATTTGAAATGTAAATGAAGAAAATATCTAAAAATTGTTTTTTTTTTTAAAAAAAAAAAAAAGACCACGAACTTGTACAGCCACTCTGGAATTCAATCTGGTGCTTTCTTAGAAATGTGGAAATAGTTCTACCCCAAGACCCTGATAAAGCACTCTTGTACATATCCCCAGAAACAACCCATATGTTTCTCAACCAAAGAATGAATACAGAAAATATGGCACATTTGCGCAATGGAGTACCACTCAGCTATTAAAAACAATGACTTCATGAAATTTTTAGGCAAATGGATGGAACTAGAAAATACCACCCTGAGTGAGGTAACACATACTTAAAAAGACACGCATTGCATGCGCTCACTGATAAGTGGATTATAGTACAGAATACACATAATATACCCCAGAGACCCAAAGAAGTTAGGCAAGAAGGAAGGCCCAATAGAGGATGCTTGAATCACTCTTTGAAAGGGAAACAAAATAATCAAAGGAGGCAGAGGAAGGGATGGAAATGTGTGATAGAGGGAGGCAAGATCAGATTTGAGAGACAGGAGAGAGGCCCAGAAGGCTAAGAGAATGAATGGAAATCTGCAGTTGCCTGTGGCGAAGGGGAAGAATGGATCTCTAGGAAGTCCCCTCTTAGGGGAGGTTCCTAAGAGTCAGTGCAGATGACCTTAGCTAGATGCCTAACAGTGGTGACATGGAACCTGAAAAAGGCCACCCCCTGTACCCTAAATCTTAAGAAAGACTGACTTTGGGACAAACTCTTCTTTGGCCATAAATCTGTGAGCAAACAAGATCATTCAAAAGACAAAATGAGAAAGGCTTAAGACAGAAATCCCATTTCAAAGTAGAGAGATACAAAAGAGAAAGTGGTCTTGTATCCCAAGTCCAAACTAACGCAAACTCCAGGAGACTGTAGTACATTTCCATCAGCACTCAAGTTTTGGTCCGACTGAGGGAGATTTTGTGTAGTTGGTGGTCCTGATCCAAAGTGGTGTTGCAGGCAGCAGGTAAGGAGGCAAAATTTGAGTCTTCATAGCTGTAAATAGGAATCTTTTGGCTGCTTGAAAGGATAGTAATTTCACACATGCAAGTTTGCTCCACCATCAAAACTAAAGAGGAATTCTACTGATTACTTTACCATCTTAGGCTACGTTCCTTATTTGTCTTGAATAGTCACAGTTGCCTCTATTTGAAGTAACTGATCATGGCAGCACATATCACCCATGTTAGCCTGCTTTATGAAAAAAGATAGCTAGGCACACCTTTTGTGTCCTCTTCTGGGCACTCTCTCTCCATTCTGTATGTTAGAAAGACTGGTACCTTGCCAAAACTTGATTCTAGATACTTTCATTGCCTGAAAATTATGCCATTAAGTTATTTTTCTTTTCTTTTTTTATTAGATATTTTCTTTATTTACATTTCAAATGTTATCCACTTTCCTGGTCCCCTCCAAAACTCCCTATCACCTCCCCTCTCCCCCTGCTCGCCAACCCACCCATTCCTGCTTCTTGGCCCTGGCATTCTCCTATACTAGGGCATAGAACCTTCACAGGACCAAAGGCCTCTCCTCCCATTGATGACCAACTAGGCCATCCTCTGCTACATATGCAGCTGGAGCCATGAGTCCCACCATGTGTTTTCTTTGGTTGGTTGTTTAGTCCCAGGGAACTCAAGGGGTACTGGTTAGTTCATATTGTTGTTTCTCCTATGGGGCTGCAAATCCCTTCAGCTCCCTGGGTACTTTCTCTAGCTCCTTCATAAGGGACTCTGTGCTTCATTGAATGGATGGCTGTGAGCATCAACTTCTGTATTTGTAACACACTGTCAGAGCCTCTCAGGAGACAGCTATATCAAGACTCCTGTCAGCAAGCTCTTGTTGGCACCCACAATAGTGTCTGTGTTTGCTGGTTGTATATGGGATGGATTCCCAGGTGGGGCAGTCTCTGGATGGTCATTCCTTCAGTCTCTGCTTCACACTTTGTTTCTATAACTCCTTCCATGGGTATTTTATTTCCCCTTCTAAGAAAGATTAAAGTATCCACACTTTGGTCTTTATTCTTGAGTTTCATATGTTTTGTGAATTGTATCTTGGGTATTTTGAGCTTCTGGGCTAATATCCACATATCATTGAGTGCATACCATGTGTGTTCTTTTGTAATGAGGTTACCTCACTCAATTTTTCTACTTTCTAATTTTACCAGAAGCAGTCAGAAGGAACCACTAATGAACTTCAACACTTTGCTATGAAATCAATTTTACACTGATGAGCCAATTCTATAACTAACTAAAGTCACTATTCACCAAACACTGGAACATGAATACAACTCAACTAGCTTTGCTGCAGCTTGAGTAAAGCTAATATAGGACAAAGACTGAAAAATCAATGAATAACCAAGTGGCAGATCACATGACTTGAGCAATATGACTACATTTGTCCAGAACCTTCCTTTTAAAAAGTATCTATCTATCTATCTATCTATCTATCTATCTATCTATCTATCTATCTATCTATCTATCTACTTTCACAGTAAAATTTTGGCTCTAATTAGAATTCAAGGGGTCAAAGTAAGGCTGTTTCTCAGGACTGCAGCTGAGATTTCACATGATCATGACACAAGTGCCAAGCACCATGTGGAGCCCATAGGATGCCCAAGATTCTTAGCCAGGGTCACCAGATGAGCAAGGGGATGAGAAAGAGAAAAGGAATCAGACAAAGTAAAAATTGTGAGATAGTTTTGTTTAGTTAGTTTAAGAAAATTGTTCTACTAATTGCATGCTAATATAACCTGTGTATAAATCTTGCTGTAGGTCAGTTATTTTTTTATATAAGTAGAGAATTTTATTTAAGAAAAAATAGTATGAGCAATTCAGTACTTTTAAAGATTTGGAAGATGCTTAAAGAAAAACAGATATATCTGTTGTTTTAGCCTTTTGTGGGTCATAAGCCTTGGAACAAATCACATTATATTTGTAATTTGAGCAACATGAATTCCACATGGATTATTTTCTTTGATATCATTACCCATTTACTCTGTCCTTGAAACCGAAATGAAAATTAAATTGCTGCTTTCCCATATTTTTCAAATGATGTGCTTATAAAATAATTCACCTCACTGTGTACGGTATTACCCCTTTGAACTCTTACCGCTCTCTCTTTTTTTTTTTTTTTTTTTTTGACAAATCCTCCCATTTTTATTTTTTTTCTTTTTTTTTATTTTTAATATTTTTATTACATATTTTCCTCAATTACATTTCCAATGCTATCCCAAAAGTCCCCCATAGCGCCCCCCACTCCCCTACCCAGCCATTCCATTTCTTTTGGCCCTGGCATTCCCCTATATTGGGGCATATAAAGTTTGCAAGTCCAATGGGCCTCTCTTTCCATTGATGGCCGACTAGGCCATCTTTCGATACATATGCAGCTAGAGACAAGAGCTCCGGGGTTCTGGTTAGTACATCATGTTGTTCCAACAATAGGGTTGCAGATCCCTTTAGCTCCTTGGGTACTTTCTCTAGCTTCTCCATTGGGAGCCCTGTGATACATCCAATAGCTGACTGTGAACATCCACTCCTGTGTTTGCTAGGCCCTGGCATCGTCTCACAAGAGACAGCTATATTTGGGTCCTTTCAGCAAAATCTTGCTAGTGTATGCAATGGTGTCAGCGTTTAGAAGCTGCTTATGGGATGGATCCCTGGATACGGCAGTCTCTAAATGGTCCATCCTTTCATCACAGCTACGAACTTTGTCTCTGTAAATCCTTCCCTGGGTGTTTTGTTCCCAATTCTAAGAAGGTGCACAGTGTCCACACTTTGGTCTTCATTCTTCTTGAGTTTCATGCGTTTATCAAATTGTATCTTATATCTTGGGTATCCTAAGTTTTGGGCTAATATCCACTTATCAGTGAATACATATTATGTGAGTTCTTTTGTGATTGTGTTATTTCACTCAAGATGATGCCCTCCAGGTCCATCCATTTGGCTAGGAATTTCATAAATTCATTCTTTTTAATAGCTGAGTAGTACTCCATTGTGTAAATGTACCATAATTTCTGTATCCATTCCTCTATTGAGGGACATCTGGGTTCTTTCCAGCTTCTGGCTATTATAAATAGGGCTGCTATGAACATAGTGGAGCATGTGTCCTTTTTACCGGTTGGGACATCTTCTGGATATATACCCAGGAGAGGTATTGCTGGATCCTCCGGTAGTACTATGTCCAATTTTCTGAGGAACCGCCAGACTGATTTCCAGAGTGGTTGTACAAGCTTGCAATCCCACCAACAATGGAGGAGTGTTCCTCTTTCTCCACATCCTCGCCAGCATCTGCTGTCACCTGAATTTTTGATCTTAGCCATTCTGACTGGTGTGAGGTGGAATCTCAGGGTTGTTTTGATTTGCATTTCTCTGATGATTAAGGATGTTGAACATTTTTTCAGGTGTTTCTCTGCCATTCGGTATTCCTCAGGTGAGAATTCTTTGTTCAGTTCTGAGCCCCATTTTTTAATGGGGTTATTTGACTTTCTGGAGTCCACCTTCTTGAGTTCTTTATATATATTGGATATTAGTCCCTTATCTGATTTAGGATAGGTGAAGATCCTTTCCCAATCTGTTGGTGGTTTTTTTGTCTTATTGATGGTGTCTTTAGCCTTGCAGAAGCTTTGTAGTTTCATGAGGTCCCACTTGTCAATTCTCGATCTTACAGCACAAGCCATTACTGTTCTATTCAGGAATTTTTCCCCTGTGCCCATATCTTCAAGGCTTCGGTGAAGTAGCTGGATATAAAATTAACTCAAACAAATCAATGGCCTTTCTCTACACAAAGAATAAACAGGCTGAGAAAGAAATTAGGGAAACAACACCCTTTTCAATAGTCACAAATAATATAAAATATCTTGGCGTGACTCTAACTAAGGAAGTGAAAGATCTGTATAATAAAAACTTCAAGTCTCTGAAGAAAGAAATTATAGAAGATCTCAGAAGATGGAAAGATCTCCCATGCTCATGGATTGGCAGGATCAACATTGTAAAAATGGCTATCTTGCCAAAAGCAATCTACAGATTCAATGCAATCCCCATCAAAATTCCAAATCAATTCTTCAACGAATTAGAAAGTGCAATCTGCAAATTCATCTGGAATAACAAAAAACCTAGGATAGCAAAAACTCTTCTCAAGGATAAAAGAACCTCTGGTGGAATCACCATGCCCGACCTAAAGCTCTACTACAGAGCAATTGTGATAAAAACTGCATGGTACTGGTATAGTGACAGACAAATAGACCAATGGAATAGAATTGAAGACCCAGAAATGAACCCACACACCTATGGTCACTTGATCTTCGACAAGGGAGCTAAAAACATCCAGTGGAAGAAAGACAGCATTTTCAACAAATGGTGCTGGCACAACTGGTTCTTACCGCTCTCTCAACTCTACTGTATCACAGTCATAAGCTTAAAGAGTTGGCTGTGTACCACAACATGGCTAGTCAAAAGGAGCACTTTCAAAGGCCATTTAATATATTAATGTATATTAAATATTAATATAATAATATATAACACTTTTTGTAAACGTATATATGGACTTTGAAACACAAGTAATGGAAATAGAGCTGCCTATTACCATATAACCAATAAATCCATGGGGGTAATCATAGTGAAGTGAGAAAGAACCATGAAGCCAACTTCCTCCATTCCATCACCCTCTATAGGAAACTGGCTTCTGTATAATGCATACAGTGAAGTCTTGTGGGCCAGTGACAAATATGGTATGTAGTACACCCAGAAAGACAGAACACATTAAAAAAGAAAGAAAAGAGCTTTCAAAATGCCTGAAACACAAACCAGGAAAAAAAGGTGTGTTAGAAATTAGAGATCTAGAAGATACATTAATGAAAAGCTTTTTGAGAAAGGTTAAAGGCTAGGCCACCCAGCATATTATATAAGCTGAGACATATATAAGAGACAGTTGATGCAAGAGAAGTTAAGAGTTCTCACAAATGAAGCAAAGTATTTATCCACAGAGTTATGTGTGTTTACTTTTGAGATTATTGAGTCCATGTCTCTGAATCTTCTGCACTATTCAAGATAATCTATTCTGAAATCATTGTATTCTTACTGCCTTAACAATGAATTCAGCTAAGCTAGAGTTTTCTAAGTTAACCATAGCAGCCATGTAACACCTGTGGTGTGTTCCACGTATTCATATATCTCATTTGTCATTTTCTAATATTTCTTGTATATTAACTACAAGAACCTCTAATTAACTCTATTTCTATGGATTTATTATTCTATATCAGTTCTAATTCTATAATTATAAAGTGAATTCTTGAAAGCAAGGACTTGGATCCATTTTTAATATCCTCAGATGGCAAAACCAGTACTCTAGAAAGAGTTGTTTAACAAATAGCAAATGATTGGCTTATGTTCTATATTTTTAAAACCTTCTTCATGTGTTTGACTCCCAAAATGTCTTCCCTCATGAAGTTCTCTCAGCAGTACCTAAGTGCCTGACATTGATGGAAAACATAATGCACTGTCTTCTCAGCTAGATGGCAAGGTTATTGAGTAAAGCCACTATGTCTCAGGTCTAAAGTCCCTAAGTCAATTTTCATATAGCAATGATAGATTGAATACTTAACATTGGCCACTCCCAGGAATATCATTTTGCATACCATTTTTAGAGCTACAGACATGTTATAAGAGTTACAGTCATAAGCTTAAAGAGTTGCAGCCATGTCTAGGAAGGCCAGACAAAGAACAAAGTGCCTTAGATAACCTAGACTCTGCCTTATCTTGCATTGTAGATCTGTGATAAAGAAGAATAGCCCTGGTCAAAGGTATGTTGGTCCAAGGATAGAAAATCAAAAGGAAAGCTGAGGTAGCTCCAAGTAGAAGTTCAGGTTATTTTTATTAACTGTTGGTCTTACTTCAGTGCAGAGACAAGAAAAATTTGCCCAGCAACCCACTCTGTTCACAGATAATATGCTAGAACCTAAGCTAATCAATTATAGTCTCACCATGTCCTTAGTAAATATGAAAGACAACTAATGCTGATTGCTGAATAAGCACTTTTATAATGATCTGTTCTATTCTTTTAAAACTTCATTGTCCTGTGCAAGACAGCCCCGATTTGAGGGAGACCATGTGACTATGGAAGTGATTAGTAAAAAAAATAACATGGTCAAAGCGACTTTACTTCCTGCTTTCTTTTACTTCGGCATTAACATCCTTGAGAACATTATAGGAAACGGTGATTGTGAATTCATTGTCTACCATTGACTTCTCCATTTTGCAGTAAGAACAAGAAATGTTGAGAGAGTCCATCTCTATATCCACACTTACATTTGATTCTTGATCATTACCATAACCTAGCTCACCTAGTCTCATTAGGATAAAAAGAGCTCTTAAACAGGGCACTCTTTTTTTTTCATATATTCAACTCTCTTCCTATTATCTCAGTGTCATGGAAACAGAATGGAGAAGCACGTTGTGCACTGTTGGGCCCATGGCCAAACTGATTGGATCCTCAGATCTTTTCTTCAAGGGAGGATATACATTTGGATCCCAGTCAGACATGGCTGTGTACTTTTATGACCTAGGGACTGAGCATGGAGACCCAGATAGATAGGAGAATCATCATTGTGGCTTTCTGGCCATCAGTTTTGCCAAAACACAGTGAGCTCTAGATTTAGTGACTGACATACCTCAAAGGAGCAATGTAAATAGCAGTGGAAGAGGACACTCACCTTCCTATTCTGGCCTTTATATGTGAATGCATGAGCACATGCAGACCCTTCACACACACACACACACACACACACACACACACACACACACACACCAAACCAACCAATCAAAATCTTTTAGCTTTCTCTGCTTATTCAACTTATTTCCTTTCCTTATTACAAGTGATCATGACATTTCAGATATCAGCAATCTTCTGTGATCAGGAGTCCTGTAAGCATTTTCATCTCACATATATTCTAATAACATTCTCCCCTTTCCACTTCCTCAGAAAATTCCCCCCTCTTGTGTTCCTTTTTCTAGTCATGACCAGTATTCACACTCACAGTGTTATCCATACACATGCATATATGTATGCACACACATACACAGAGAAATACACATATATGCACATACACAAACACATAAAAATACATTAAAAACTAGTTTCCAACTTGAAGAAAACATGCAATATTTTTCTTTCTAACTCTGGATTATTTTTTTTATATATTTTTATTACGTATTTTCCTCAATTACATTTCCAGTGCTATCCCAAAAGTCCCCCATACCCTCCCCCGCCACTTCCCTACCCACACATTCCCATTTTTTGGCCCTGGCGTTCCCCTGTACCGGGGCATATAAAGTTTGCGTGTCCAATGGGCCTCTTTTTCCAGTGATGGCCGACTAAGCCATCTTTTGATACATATGCAGCTAGAGTCAAAAGGATGGACCATCTAGAGACTGCCATATCCAGGGATCCATCCCATAATTAGCCTCCAAACGATGACACCATTGCATACACTAGCAAGCATTTGCTGAAAGGACCCTGATATAGCTGTCTCTTGTGAGACTAGGCCGGGGCAGAAGTGGATGCTCACAATCAGCTATTGGATGGATCACAGGACCCCCAATGGAGGATCTAGAGAAAGTATCCAAGGAGCTTAAGAGATCTGCAACCCTGTAGGTGCAACAACATTATGAACTAACCAGTACCCCGGATTATTTCCCTTAACATAATGATTTCTAGATTCCTCCATTTTCCTGCAAAGTTCACAATTTCATTTGTCTTTATGAGTAAAATTAGAGGTCAGAGGATAGAAAAAATAGGGAGAAAAGAATTAAGCTGAAATATTGTGTGTAAAAATATTGCAATGAAACCTATCACTGTGTATGTTAACCTAAAAAATAACTAAAACAAAAAGAACAAATATCTTAACTAACAAACAATGTGCAAAGTAAATCCAATAATTTATTTATTTCTGAAGAGGATCAGGTTGCCACGTGCACAGGAGTATGATCCTGTACTACGAACCTAGACTATGAGGATCTGAATATTATTGTCTTGCACCCTGAGAGTGTGTTAGAAAGAAACCCACAGGTTTCCATTTTGTTTTTTTAAGTCTGACTTCACTATGAAGCTGTCCAATAAAAACAGTTATGAGAACAGGGTTTTTCAGTCACAATGCAAATCTGGAGAAATAAAAGTTATTTTATACATAGAAAACCACTATAGCCAAGGATTATTAAGCAAGAATCATAACAGTAATAAGTATTGAGATGCTTTGTCTCTAAGACTCTAATTCTGGGGTTTACTAGAAGTGCACCAGTATCTTAATATGTTTTCACCATACTCTTAAATCCCAGGGAAAACAATGATAATTAAAAAGAAACCCAAATTACTCTGAGCAAAGCTACTGACTTTCCGTAAAAATTGTGAAGAAACGGTACCTGCTTGAGTTTCTGAGAAACTGTAAAATAACCAAATAAAATGGCACTAGGAAATCATCTTCACTTAGGACAAAGAGACACATAGTGGGAGGCACAGGGTGGCCCCCTTTCATTTCTCATTCTGTTTTCCATTAAGTTGAAAGAACTGTTTGGCAATTCCTTGTCTCCTCCTATCTTGGATAACTAGGTAATATGTTGCTGAAGAAAAGATGGTTTGTCTCTATATTATGGACAAAAGAGAGCTTTAATTTCTTTTAACTTCTGTTAAAATTAAGATGAAGAAAAACACAACAATACCCTTGTCTTTTACCATAAAAATGTTAATATGTTTATCAATACAAAAAATAAAAAAGATGTAAATAGTTTTCTCTGGCTATAAGTCTGTTTATGTGTATGTCTCTCTGACTCTCTTCCTTTCCCGTATTCTGCCGAACCCCCTCAGACAGACAGACAGACAGACAGACAGACAGACAGACAGACAGACAGACAGATACATACAGTCAGAGGGTCGGGATCATCATAGAAGACTATAGGGTAAAAATTAGCAAAAAGATGAGTTGAGGAGGAGAACATTTTGAAAAGTCAGAAAGACAGAGAGAATGTCTCAGGCTAAAATGTGTATTTCCTAAAGCCTGGATTCATTTATGAAATTATAACCAAAGAATCACAAGTCAGGTGTCTTCATCAACAAAAATATATTGCTTTTTGTTCTGAAACCTGAGTGAGAAATTCATGTTTAAATTCCTAGTAGAGTCTTTGTCTGATGATTATCCACTTTGAATACTGATAAATGGTGTATGTTGCTGTGTCTTAGGTGGCAGGGAGAGAAGAAACTGTGGACTTTGGTAAGCACCTTGGTCCATAATAAGCTCATAACTTCTCCAAAGCCCTTTTGCCAAATACTATAGTACTGAAGAGTAAGTGGATTTAGGGAGGGCAAAATCTTTCAGCATATAGCAAGTACTGAAAAATCTCTCACTCTCAGATTTTCTAGCTAATAAATAAAGGCAACAGAACCTGTATTAGCCAAAGATTACTAAAAGTAGAACTGATTGTCTACACAGAGATATAGGATAGAGAACAGATTTTGGCTTATATGATTCTAGAAACTGAGAAATTCCTTGTTTATATTCTATATGTTTGAGAACTAAAGCCCCATGTGTTATAAGTCAGCCAGATCATAAAGATCTCAGACACAGGTGAGTCAATAGTATGTCACACAGTCCCAACTCAAAGTCTTGGTAATGGTGTTGCAGTGTGGAGGGCAGGAGTAATTCTACTATGATTTTTGGAATCTGAAACTTCCATAGTCATTCAAGAATAAGAGAAAATGTATGAACCCACACCCCCCAAGTCCTCATTCTATTTGGATCCCCCAAAGGATTGGATGATTCCCACCTATGTTGGAAAAGGCAGGCTAATAGCCTCAAAATCCAGACACCTAGAAACAATATTTTACCAGCAATCTGATCATCTCTTGGATTGGTTAAGTTGACACATCCAACTAATGATCACAAACTGCATCTTAGAATTAAATTATAAAATTAACGATACAAATTTTATCCTATGAAAGTCTCTATTAAAACTTTTAGCACCAGGACTCACTCACTCCAGGTTATTATGTGGTTAATTGTTACATTCTTTATTCTCTTTTTTCCTGAAAATCAAACTCCGACTTAGTTAAGGAACATCCAGCCCTTGATGCTATGTCCCCACTCTCTTTGGTGACCTAGCTTCTGTCAAGTGACCTCCTCTGATCTCCACACTAGTTTCTTCTCTATTAATAGTTAAACTGTTGTTCATAGCAATAAAGACACCTGAAACATTAGTCCCTCAATAAGCAGCTCAGCATTTTCAATAATTAATCTTTATCATTTCATGTGTGCATACGTGTAACCTCCAAAGCTATATTCTGTTTTGTTTCAGCATTTTTATGTGACTTTGGGGGCAATTTTTACCTTGCCGATACAAAAATTTCACCCAAATTAGAAACTTACTGAATCTTGAGAGAAAGAAAATCATTCACCTTTGCCTAGTATATACTACAAAAATCAGTGCAATATGACTATAGATCTAACAATCTATTAAAGAAGAGGGAGATGCCTCTTGAACTGTAGTGTTTGCATTGTGTGTAAGTCTGCGGTAATACAGTGGAGGAGTGGGGAGGGAGAGAGATCATTATCTGGATTTGAGAGTGTTGCAGAGGACTTTCCAATGTGGTGTTGAGGATGACCAATTTTGGATGAAAGGGAGCTCTCAGGAAAGAAAAAAGGTAGGATATATAAAAACAATGAGATTTTTGTGGGCCATAAAGTATAGAGTTAAGCAATAATTCCATTTCAGTGAGAATTTTTTTTAAAAAAATCAATTTTAAAATAAATTGAATTATGTCATTTTCTAGAAAGTATATGGAACTGGAGATTATTGAGTTCTAAGATGAGATTCAGGAAGATAAATTATCAAAATATAATTTATCAAAAGATAAATATCAGAAAGATTAATATAAAAAATATCAAATACCATGTACATAATCTAGAATAAAATGTAAGGATGGGATCTGACCATGGGACTAGCTCAGTAGCTGAGCATGGAGAATAAGAACTATAATGTGGGAAAGGAAGAAAGACAAATACCACATACTTTCTTTCATACATGGATCCTAGACTTTATGTATGCATGAAGATATATGACAGACAGGCAGAAAGGGGTATTTGGTGTTTAGGGTTAAGAAAGGTGCAAATGGAAGCAGGGAGAGCAAAAAGAATAGTGGGATGATGCAGCTGTGTGAATGTGTTTGAATGCTTAATTTCTACAGGTTGGTACTGTAAACTTTAATTCTTTCAAATCATATTTCAAGTGATGGTTCTTAAAGCTTTAACCTTCCTTGTAGCCCACTAACCACCAGAGTCAGTAGAAAAGAAAGAATACAGGGGAGTGCGGGAGTCAGTAGGGGGAGACTGGACCTGTTTAGGAAGGTTCTTTGGAGCAATCCCTGTATGTGTTGTCTGGAAACTGGCAGTTCAGTTCATGGGTCAACAGGTAGCAGCCACTTGATCCACTCCCAAATGTCCTCCATGTGCCTTGGCTGAGCCTGTGCATCGAATCAGGTAAAGTCTGTGGAGTCCTGACAAATGCAGCTCAACTATCCAAAATAAGGCGGACCAACACATGCATGTTGTTAGCAAAGTATCCTTCATCAAGTGTCATTTCATGTGATTACTTCATAGAACATCCTCTCTCCTGTGTCTGATTCAGTGAAATGTTCCTACACGAGTATGCCTTAGTCTTTAACTCATGTCCACTTCAGGAAAACGCTCCTTCATGTGTTTGTCCAAGCAAAACCCCACACAACACAACTGACTCTCAAAAGAACTTTTACATTTCCAATTCATAGTACTATTTGGCATTGATATGAATCCTTGGGGATGTGGACTCTAGCTGTCAGACAAAACTCACTAAAGCTAGCCTTTGAATATTATATCTTCACCTTTCTGGGTTAATTTTCTATTTCCTGGTATGGGCAGCAAATGAACTTTTGTTCCTTGTTCCTGCAGTCATGAGCTCTATGTGGTTTCATTATCTTGGTCAAAGAACACCTCTGTAAACATAGGTTCATATAAATCCTCTCTCCTGTACGTTGCTTCTTTTAGGATCCTTGTCACAGTGAGGACGAATTTAACCAATGTACAGTAGCACACACATACAAAAAAATGTCCAAATAAGCCAGTATTTTGTAACCTAAACATAAACAAAAGCAAATGCAGTGTACAAAATAAATACATATAATAAAATAAAATGATAAAATTGAAATTACATATTTAAAAGTAAAATTGATGTTGTCCTCCATGGGAATAAATATGTAGCCAGAACGTACTGCTAAAACAGCTGCGAGGTGGATCTGAGAGCACGGTGCACACACTTCTGGGGAAAGCACAGTGGTAGATGTGGGTAAAATATAGATGAACAGGGTGAGATTAAAACTCAAGTGGACATCCACATCTGTATTTTCCAGGCATTGGCATAACCTCACACGAGACATCTATATCAGGGTCCTAGTGGGTGGGTAGGAGATCAGAGCAAGGGGAGGGTATAGGGAACTTTCGGGATAGTATTTGAAATCTAAATAAAGAAAATATCTAATAAAAAAACCCTCAGGTGGAAGGAAAACCCATGTGTCAAACCTCAATGATTAGAGGAAAGGCACTGATATGCAATTTGAAGAAAGCAAATTGAGGAAAAAGTCATCCGAGAATCCCTGTATTCCTGGAGTTAACAGGAGACTTCAATATGATGGGAAATGAAGGCTGTTGCCAAACCCAAACAAAGAAACAAAAAAGATCTCTATTGTTTGACCAAAATATCTTGAAAACTTATGTTCTCAGCCTACTGTCTTTTCACTCCCTCATGGCATTAGCTGCAACGATTCTCAGAGCAAAACAGCTAGCTAGACTAGCTGAATCAGTCAGAAACCTTGCCTCAGTATGTAAAGTGAAAATCAAGGAAGATACCTGACTTTAATACTTGTCCACACATACATGTGTTCAAATTTGTATAGGAAAACTCAAACACACACACACACACACACACACACACACACACACAGAAAAAGGATAAAAGAAAAATCCTAAAGGAACACAGTCTTCACCGTTGCCTCCATGGTTCCATCATCCTCTGTTATAGCATCCATCCTTCTTGGTTCTCCGAAGGTTTATAATCAGTTCAAAGATTTGCCATTGTAATGTCTATGTCTAAGAGGGAATTATGTTTCTTAATTGTTTCCAAAACAATAGAAGTTAATTTGAGGCATTGACTTCTTTGCCTTAAAAAACACAGTGATAAACTTTTTGTATCTACTAAGGATCTTTGAGAGTTAAAGTTCCCCCAAAGCTTCACTAGGCACTTGTCATTAATCTACCTTGCTGGAGCTTTCACACGGAGGAAACTTAACTCACTCACACTCCTCAGAAACAGAAGTGACCTTGATAAAGGGAATAGCCATTCTCAGAATGGTAGGCCCAGATAGTTTTAATAGAGCATCACAAATCCAAATACACTGGCTAAAATTATGATTCCCTCCAAGATTTTTGTCAGTCCTTGTCATATAGTAGTGCTTACCACATGATAGGTGATAGAAAAAAAAACACCTCATGAAGATAATAATCTGAGTAATTGAGTGAATCAAAATTCATTTATTTCTAGACTGATGAGTTAGCAGGTAAGAGCCCTTGCTGCTCTTTCCGAGAACCCAGAATGTGGTTCTTGGAATCCACAGCCCCATTAGGCTATTCACAAATGCTTCTAACTACAGCTACAGTGGATCTGACTTTCCTGAACTGACACATTTCTGACCTTTATGGACTCCACACAAAGGGGACACACATGCAACCACAAATAAAGAAATAATATAAAAACTGTAAAAACATCAAGTGAGTCATTATCAAGGTCAATTCAAGTACACGAAATTAGTAGTAGGAGTAAGAAGAGAGCAGATGTCCATTTCTAAGTTTATCTCAGTTTGCCTCAGTTGACAAATTCCAGCACTGAGGGGGGGGTGTTGCTTTCCAATATTCCAACTCATATTTCAGCAGGAAAGAAACTCACCCATATATCTGAGTACAGATTGAACACATTGTTTTTACACCCTGACCCATGCCTCTAAAACCTGTAGATGCCCCCCCCCACCAAGGACTTCTTTTTATCCACATACCAAGTGTTGCTAAACCTCATGGACTTGATAACACCCCAAGCAGCACTAGTAGATATTTGCATACCTATATTTCAAGGAGATTTCGCCCACACATCACTAGAGAGCAGCTGTCATTTATGGATATGTTTACTCTTGCTGACACTGGCCACCACATATGAAATGTTCCTCTGCAGCTAGCTGATACCATAAGTAGTTTGTTGAGGCACTACATATAGTCTTGCATGAACCCCTGCTTATAAATCATTTTCTGTCTTCTATATATCCACAGAACCTAATATTTTCACAGTATTTGAACTGACTTTTTCCTGTAATAAATCCTGATCACAGCTTGCCAGGAAAAGGAAACTCCTGAGATAAATTGGAAAGGGCTATGTATCACTTGAAATAACTTCACTTTTAAGGCTAGTGCCCTTCAAATTTTTCCTTGCATTCATCTCTGAATTATGATTTAGCATTTTGTTAATATTTACAACAATTCTCCCCTTTTTGAGTTTCAGTTCTTCAAAATGCCCTGTGTATGTGGTGCTTCTTCTAGGAAACCTTATTCCCTAGTCATAGCTTTGAAACTATTCTCTCCATGAATTCTTGCAGCACATTGTTCTGAACTCTTCAGTAACAATAGAATGATACTTTTGCTTATATGTTCATGCCTCCATGCTATAGTAGGAGCCTTGGTGTACCCATCTTGATATCATGATCTTTGAGCAAACTCTCTGGCTGGAAAGTCTGTCATAAATATTTATATTAAAGAGGAAGGAAGCACATAGGCAGTAGGATGGTATAAGGCATCTTATACCAATGATAAGAACTGTCTGTGCATGCTTATATGGCCAGAACAAGAATGTTCTGAAAGAAGACATGCTTCTTTCTTAACAAGACATTTTGGAAGGAAAACTCTTTTGAATCTAGTCACCAGAAACTTTATCTTTTCTTTACCTAAATGTTTACATGTTGTTAACATATATCTACTTCAAAGAATTATATTTTACTAAACAATGATATGTTTGAATTTTAATGAAGAGGACTTTGGTGAAATTATACATTTTAAATGACACAAAGGTACCACATAATATTTAGTCAAAGAATGCAGGTTCAGGATTTGGAAACATTGTTCTTGTACACAAATATGTATATCCTTGCGGGTGAATGTGTGTGCACTGGGTGAATGAGTGTGCGCATGTTTGTATCCATCTGTGTAAACCCATGGATGGTTATGGACACGTGTGTTTGTTTGTGTCTTTGTGTGATACTGAGGGTGAGACTCAGGGTCTCACTTACGCTGTTCCCATTATGCACGATGAACTACAGCCCCAGCCCAGTGTTAATGTAATACTTTAGAATAATAAAATCCTCTCACTCATCAGTATGTTTTTTCACCATTGCAGAAGCTTTCAGATTTGTTAGTATTGATTAAAGGAAGCAAAGAGAACACATCTACTCAGATAGGTTTATGAAAGTGGCTAAAGTAATGGAAAACTGTGTGGCTTCTGTCAATGCTGAGTCCCCCAAATCAATGACGGGCCACCAAGACCATTAATTCCTTCTTGTAAACAAAGGTTCTTTAAATGCTGTCTCCAAACAAACTGCCCACTCTTCTGGAGATGAAAGGAAAGACTGTTTCATTAATAGGAAGCTAACAGCATTTTCCCATTTTGGATAACTCTGACTGTTCCAGTAAGGCTCATTTTAGTATCTAGACCTAGCATGAGTCCTGTGTTCACAACATAGGCACAATATTGTTTTTGTTTTTATTAAAATGTATTTGTTTATTTTATGTGCATTAGTGTTTTGCCTTAATGTGTGTATGTGTACCAGGTGCATGCCTGGTGTCCACAGAGACCAAAAGAGAGCATCAGGCTCCAGAAACTGCAATTACAGAAGTTTGTGAGCCACTTTGTGGATGCTGGAAATCAAACTTGGGTCCTCTGAAAAGCAAAACACAAAGCCATCTCTTCAGGCCTAGATAACCAGTTCTTAAAAATGAGCGTCTAATTAAAATCATTTCAAAGTGAATTTGAGCCATATCTTAGAATGCATGTTTTAGACATAGGCATGACTCCGCATGGCACCTGGCTGCAGTGAAAGGATGCCATGCTTCGGGTGTATTTCTATTTTTAGCTTTTCATGGACTGAGCAGCCTTTAATCATGCAGGTCTCACTGGTACTTACTAGGTAGTTCTCTTCTCTCTGAGAAGATCTTTTATAATTATCTTCAAAGTATAATGCTTAGAGTTTATTTTTAAAAAAACTATAGTTCAGGCAGGACTGACTGAAGCTTTTATTATAACCACTGAGTAGTCTCCACTCAGAAGGCTTCATAATCTATCTTTGAGGCTTTCATATTATCCTTCCCTAGAAGGTGAGCCCTAGACTTATGAGAATAAAGGAAAATTCACTGAATACCCAAGCACTAAACTGTCACATCTAGGGAAACAAATCATGAAATAACTGATATCATGTGCTTTTAAAAATATCTCAAAACCTTGAAATGAGGGATGGTGATAACTCTAGAAGTTCTTTTATTATACAGGCGTGTTTCAGCTATCCTGGGTTTTGTTTGTTTGTTATTTTTGTTTTTGTTTTCCCACTTGAATTTGAGAAATGATTTTTCCAGAATTCTGTAAAGAACTGAGTGGGAGAATCTGTAGAATCCATGAGCATGGGAGATCTTTTCTTTTCATCTTCTCATATGTTCCTCAATTTTGTTCTTCAGAGACCTGATTTTTTTTTGTTTTTTCTTCTTTTTTTTTAATTAGATAATCTTTATTTATATTTCAAATGTTATCCCCTTTCCTAGTTTCCCCTCTGAAAATTCCCTCTCCCATTCTACCCCTGCTCCCCAACCTACCCACTCCCATTCCTAGTCCTGGCATTTCTCTATACTGGGGCATAGAGACTTCACAGGAACAAGGGCCTCTCTTCCCATTGATGCCCAAGTAGGCCATCCTCTGATACAAATATAGCTAGAGCCATAAGTTCCACCATGTGTTTTCTTTGATTGGTGGTATAGTTCCAAGGAGCTCTGAGGGTACTGGTTAGTTCATATTGATGTTCCTTCTATGGGGCTTCAGTCCCCTTCAGCTCCCTGGGTATTTCTCTGGCTCCTTCATTGAGGACCTTGTGCTCTGTCCAATGAATGACTGTGAGCATCAGGGTTAGAGACTTGAAGTTCTTGTCAAACAGGTCTTTTGCTTGCTTAAACCACATGATATTGGCATAGAAACATACAGGTTGATCAATGGAATAGAATCTAAAACCCAGAAATAAACCCACAAACCTATGGTCACTTTATTTTTGACAAAGAAGCCAAAGCTATATAGTAGAAAAAAGAAAGAATCTTCAAAAATGGTGTTGGTCTAACTATATACAAAGAGATTGATATATTTCCTCACACAAAACTCAAGTTCAAGTAGATCAAAGACCTCAACATAAAACTGGATACACTAAATCAAATAGAAGAGAATGTGGGGAATTGCCTTGAACGCATTGGCCTAGGCACAATAACTTCCTGAACAGAATACCAACAGATCAGGCACTAAGGTCAACAATTAATAAATGGGACCTCATGAAAAGCTTCTGTAAAGCAAAGGACACCATTAATAGGACAAAATGACAGCCTACAAAATGGGAGAAGATCGTCACCAGCCATACATCTGACAGAGGACCTATATCTAAAATATATAAAGAACATAAGAAATTAGACACCAAAAAAACCCCCCCAAATAACCCAATTAAAAATGGGGTACAGAACATAACAGAAGAATCTCTAATGGCCAAAAGGCACTTAAAGAAATTTCAATACACTTAGTCATCAGAGAAATGCAAATCGAAACAACTCTGGGATTCCACTTTGTATCCTTCAGAATGTTTAAGATCAAAAACTTAAGTGAGAGCACATGCTGATAAGTTGTGGAGCAAAGGGGATATTCCTCCATTGTTGATGGGAGTACAACGTGTACAATCACACTGTGGAAATCAATTTGGTGGTCTCTCAAAAAATTGAGAATAGTCCTACCTCAAGACCCAGCTATGCCACTCTGGGGAATATACCCAAAAGATGCTCTACCATACCTTGTGGTAACAAGGACACTTGCCCAACTATGTCCATAGAAGCTTTATTCACAATAGCCAGAAACTGGAAACAACCTAGATGTACCAAAGAACAGATAAAGAAAATGGGGTACATTTACACAGTGGAATATTCAGCTATTAAAAACAAAGAAGTCATGAAATTGCAGACAAACAAATGGAACTAGAATATATCATCCTGAGTGAGGTAACTCAGACCCAGAAAGACAGATATAGTACACACTCACTTTTAAGTGTATATTTGCCATAAAGTACAGTTTAACTATGCTATAATTCATAGACACAAAGAAGTTAAATAACAGGGAGGTGCTTGAATTTCTCTTAGAAGGGGATGAAAAATAGACATCAGAGGTTGACAGAGGGAGGAAACTAGGTGGGAAGAGGAACAGGGACTCGGATCAGGTGTGGGGAAAGCAGGGATGGTGGTGTGGGAGAGGACTGGGAGACAGAATGGAAATTGATGGGGCACAGCATCTCTGGTATGAGTTGGAGACCTTGGATGGGGAAGGATCCCGGGAGTTTATGGGGTGACCCTAGCTGAGACTCCTAGAAGCTGGGGATAGAAGTGTCCACTTTCTATAAACAAGAGAAACTTCTAGTGTAGAGACTGGGGAATCCCAACCCACCCACAAAACTGTTAACCCAAAATTTGCCATACCTACAATATGTACAAGTATAAAGATGGAGCAGAGATTGAGGGAATGGCCATCGCCACTGAGTGAGTGGTTCAATTTGAGACCTACCTACCCTGTAGGACAGAGCCAAATCCTGACAGCATTAATGAACTCTCATATGCTTGCAAACAGGAGCCCATAATAACTGTCTTCAGAGACGCTTCATATAGCAGCTAATGGAAACAGATGAAGGGACCTACAGCCAAACATTAGGTGGAGCTCAGGAGAATGTTGTGCAAGAAAGGAAAGGATTGAGGGAGCGAGAGCTCAAGGACACTACAAAAAGACGTACAGAGTCAGTCAACAAAACTGGGCCAGTGGTGGATCACAGACCCCTAAAAGAAAGAGCCTGAGTGGGCTGAACCTATGTCCCCTACACATTTGCAGCTTGGTCTTCTTGTAGGTCCAATAGCAAGTGGAGAGAAGACTGTCTCCAACTCTGTTGTTGGCTTGTGGATTCCCTTCTCCTATCTGGGATTCCTTATCTGTTCTCAGTGGAAGAAGATGTGCTTAGTCCTGCTGCTGCTTGATACGCCAGGGCAGGCTGTGACACCATGGAAAGCTTGTCCTTCTCTAAGGAAATCTGAAGTGGGTAATGGGAGAAAGAGTATGGGAGGGTGGGGCTCAGAGGAGAAGAGAAAGGTTGGCTGTGATTGAGATGTAAAGTGAATTAATAATAATAATAGCTGCTAATAATAATAATAATAATAATGATAATAATAATAATAATAGAATTGGGAACTTTGCTCCCAGTGAACTAGAACAGGAGGCCCTCTCTTTATCCCTGGGCTCTTTGAGGTTGTGTGAAAAGAAAAGTTGAAAATAAAATTCAGAATTAAGTCTCCTGTTACTGTAAAAAAAAAAAAAAAAATCTCAAAGACAACTGAGTTATCTGCAGGGGATGTGTATCTGCATATTGACATTCACTCCAGAAAAGCAATAATAGGCAACACAAGTCGTTTCACTTAGTAACTGATCTTAATTTTATGAGTAGTCTATATATGATGCTGTCTCACAACATTCCAATGTACAGAGCCTACAATTACAGAGTCATCTAACACATGCCACCACATTTGGCACTGTACTTATGACATAGGTAAGGTACTGCTTTATCTATGAGAGCTATCATTCATTATTCATATCTTATAATAATGACTTTTCATGATAAAATTTTCAATCTCACCAACTTCATATAATTTTCTCAAATTCTTGTTAAAATAATATGTGACATAAATTTATAATTAAAATAAAATGACTGGCCTGTGCTTCTGCCAAAAACTGATATCAAGATATGCCATATACCATTGGTGGTAATTACAAAACACACACACATGTATGCACACTTATATATACATATATATGTATATGTGTGTATAAACATATATATTGGCTTTGAGTTATCCAGGTCTTAATTAAAATTTTATAAGTAATACGAAAATATCCATATCTCAACAAAAAATGATTCATTATAGTAAGAAAAATAAATATCTCAATCTAAATGAAATGATGCATTCAATACATTCCAACCCAAAAGATAGGAATGTTCAATTATCTCAAAAATAATTACAAGTGAGCTATAATTTTTAGTATATTTCAAAAAGAAAACACAATTATAGACACATAAAATTAACTTCACAAAAATTTAAAATACTACAAAAGAAAATCAATTCACATAGAAGAGCAAGTTGATAATTAACTTTTTAAAATCAAAATAACAATAATAAAAAGTTTAATAATATTTTATGAAGAATATATCTTTTAACTACCCCGGGCATGAAGGAATTAAGAGCTTTTTGATTAAGCCTAGGGTCATTAAGCGATTACAATCCTGAGCACTACATCAATTGCTTTGCACCAAACCTGTGAGCTCAGAAAACTCTCTTTTATTATACATGCCTTTCTCCATCAACAATAGAAATTTACTACAAAAAAATTGGTAAATCTCATTCAACTTCTATAATTAGGTTTGATATATATATATAGACATATGTATATATGTCTATATATATAATTTTATAGCACAGATAGAATTGTGTTATGGTGCTAATACATAATTGTATTTGTGCATAGATACATATGAACTAATGTGCACACATATGTAACATTTTCCTACTGGGGTTGTGTAAACTCATCTAAAACACATTTTGAAATATCCTCTGCATTGCTTTGAGGAGACAAATAAAAGAGAATGGAGTGTTTATTCAAATAGGATTAATCTTCTTTTTTCTACATTTATTCAAGCAGAATAAATGTTTATTTAAGTAAAATAAACAAGTTCAGATCTCAGGAAGCCTTAATGTTAATGGCCTGTTTAAATAAATAAGAGCACTTTGGGGAGGAATTCCCATTCAAATGAATAAGAACACTTGGGGGAAGAATTCCCAGTCCCATAACATAAACATCTATATATATGAATGAAAAACATGAGTGTTGGTTGCATCCATTCATTAATATCAATTAATATCAATCATTTAATACAATCATTGAACAATAAAATTGAGAATATGAAAAAATTCTTCACTGAGTTAGAAAGGGCAATTTGCAAATTCATCTGAAATAACAAAAAAATCTAGGATAGCAAAAAATATTCTCAACAGTAAAAGAACCTCTGGTAGAATCACCATGCCTGACCTCAAGCTGTACTACAGAGCAATTGTGATAAAAACTGCATGGAAATGGTACTGTGACAGACAGGTAGATCAATGGAATAGAATTGAAGATCTAGAAATGAACCCACACACCTATGGTTACTTGATTTTTGACAAGGGACCTAAAATCATCCAGTGGAAAAAAAGACAGGATTTTCAACAAATGGTGCTGGCACAACTGATGCTTATCATGTAGAAGAATGCAAATTGATTCATTCTTATCTCCTTGTACAAAGCTCAAGTCTAAGTGGATCAAAGAACTCAATATAAAACCAGAGACCCTGAAATTTATAGAGGAGAAAGTGGGGAAACACCTGGAAGATATGGGCACAGGGGACAAATTCCTAAACAGAACAGCAATGGCCTGTGCTGTAAGATCAAGAATTGACAAATGGGACCTCATAAAATTGCGAAGCTTCTGTAGGGCAAAAGAAACTGTCCGTAAGACAAAAAGGCCACCAACAGATTGGGAAAGAATTTTTACCAATCCTAAATCTGATAGGGGACAAATATCCAATATATACAAAGAGCTCAAGAAGCTGAACTCCAGAAATTCAAATAACCCCATTAAAAATGGGGTACAGAGGTAAACAAAGAATTGTCAACTGAGGAATACGGAAGGGCTGAGAAGCACTTGAAAAAATGTTCAACACCCGTAATCATCAGGGAGATGCAAATCAAAACAATCCTGAGATTTCACCTCACACCAGTCAGAATAGCTAGGATCAAAAATTCAGGTGCAGCAGATGCTGGTGAGGATGTGGAGAAAGAGGAACACTCCTCCATTGTTGGTGGGATTGCAAGCTTTTACAACCACTCTGGAAATCAGTCTGGTGGTTCCTCAGAAAACTGGACCTAGTTCTACTGGAAGATCCAGCCATACCTCTCCTGGGCATATACCCAGAAGATGTTCCAACTGCTAATAAGGACACATGCTCCACTATGTTCATAGCAGCCCTATTTATAATAGCCAGAAGCTGGAAAGAACCCAGATGTCCCTCAACAGAGGAATGGATACAGAAAACGTGGCACATTTACACAATGGAGTACTACTCAGCTATTAAAAACAATGAATTTATAAAATTACATTGTGATTCATAACATTAACACAATTTAAGTTATGAAGTAGCAACACAATAATTTTATGGTTAGGGTCACCACAACATGAGGGACTGTATTAAAAGGTATCAGGATGAAAAAGATTGAGAATCACTGAGTTATTAAGTTGATATGAATTAAAAGAGAAAAATCTTAAATCCCTTGATTCAAATTATTCTGCATAATCACTTTATATTTTACATTTATTTATTCATTCATACATTGATTCATTTAATTTACATCTTTACATCCCAATATAATCCTCCCTACCCTCCCATTAACCCCTCATGCATGTTCTCCCTCAATCCACCTTTCTATTCTCTTTTAAGAAGGGGAAGCACCCCTCTAGGTTTTACCCACCCACACAACCTCCCCTGCTCCCTCCACATCCAATCCCTGCTAGAGTAGGCCTATTCTTTCTCTCTCTCTGAAGCCAACCCAGTCAGGTCCATTTATGAATGCAGGGTCCACAGGCAGGCAGGCAACAGGCTCAGAGACAGCCTCCACTCCAGTTGTTGGGGGACCCAGATGAAAACTGTCTCAGTCAGGTTGTCACAGGGATGTCAACTTGCTTCTTGGTCATGATGTCTGTGCAGGAATAGAAACTCTGACTAAGACAAAGGCCAAGCAGCTCATCTGCTACATGTATGCTGTGCAGGGATGCCTAGGTCCAGCCCATGCGTACGCTTTGGTTGGTGATTCAGTCTCTGGGAGCCTCAAGATTCCAGATTTGTTGACCTTGTTGGTCATCCTGTGGAGTCCCTGTCTTCTTTTTGATCTCTCAATCCTTCTCCTAACTCTTATGTAATCCTTATCAGCTCCATTTAATTTTTGGGTGTGAGGCTCTGCATCTCTTTCCACTGGCTGCTGAGTAGAGCCTCTCAGAGTACAATTATGCTAGGCTCCTGTCTGCAAGCATAACAGAGTATCATTAATAGAGTCAGGGATTAGTTCTTGCCCATGTAATGCTCTCAACTTGGAGCAGTCATTGTTTGGTCATTTCCTCAGTCTCTGCTCTCTTTGTGCCTGTACATTTTGTAGGCAGGATAATTTGGGGTGGAATGTTTCATGGGTGGGTTGCTGTCCTTATTTCTCCACTAAAAGTCCTGTCTGGCTACAGGAAGGGGCCTCTTCAGGATCCTTATCACCCACTGCTAGGATTCTCAGCTAGAGTCACCCCATGGACCCTCTTTGCCCTCCTCTATCAAAGGTCTCTGGTAGGTCCTAGAGATTGCCCTGCACCACTTATTTTTCTTCTCTCTCCCTACATACCTTCTCTCATCTCCTCATCCCATCTTCCACCCAATTCTCTCCTTCAATCAATCTCCAAACTCTATTTTCCTCCTTCGGAGAAAGATTCAGGAATCCTCCCTTGGGCCCTGCTTGTTATTTGGGTCTGTTGATTATAGTGTGATTATCCTGTACTTTATGGCTAATGTCCACTTATCAGTGAGTACATGCCACACATTTTCTTTTGGCTGTGAGTTACCTCACTCAGGATGATATCTTCTAATTCTATCCATTTGTCAGCAACATTCATGATGTCCTTGTTTTTAGTGGCTGTGTAATATTCCATTGTGTAAATGAACCACGTTAACTTTATCCATTCTTCAGTTGAGGGGCATCTAGGTTGTCCCTAGTTTCTGGCTACTACAAATGAAGCTGCTATGACTACAACAGTAGTTGAACAAGTGTCTTTTGGGATGGTGGAGCATCTTTTAGGTACATGCCCCAGAGTGGTATAGCTGGGTCTTGAGGTAGAACTATTGCTAATTTTCTGAGAAACCTCTAGGATAAGATATCATGTGTTAAAATCTGTGAGATGCACTAAAGTAGTTTTATACAAGATTAATATTAGATAGTCTCAAATAAAATGTTTAAAAAGACTAACATTTCATGAAAGAAATTAGGAAAATAACAAGAGAAAACCAATCACATGATGTACTAGTGACTTTTTCCCAACTTGTATAAACCATGGGTCACCTGAGAAGAGGGTCTATCAAGTGAAAAATTGCCCCTATCAGATTGGTCTATGACATGTCTGAGGGCCTTTTTTTTATTAAATCCTAATTTATGTAGAAGGGCTTGGCCCACTGTAAACAGTGCCATCTCTAGTGAGGCAAATCTGGGTTGTATAAGAATAGTTAGGCAATCCAGGGGAAGCAAGACATTAAGGAGTCTCTCTATGGTCCCTGCTTTTTTCAGCTATTAAAAGAAGGACATCATGAATTTTCAGGCAAATGGCTGGACCTAGAAAACATCCTAAGGGAGGTAACACATACCCAATAGGATATACATGGTATGTACTCACTAATAAGTGGATATTACCAAAATTGTACAGAATACCTATAATACAACCCACAGACCATAAGAAGTTTAACAGGAAGGAAGGGCTAAGTGAAGATGTTTCAATCCCATTTACAATGGGGAACAAAATAATCAAAGGATGCAGAGGGAAGGAGAGAACTGGATGGGAGAGGGAAAGGGGGAAGGGGCATGGGAGGAGGCAGGAGAGAAGCTCATAAGGCCAGGAGAGTGAACTAAAATAAGCAACTGTCATGGATGGTGGGTGGGGGAAACCCCAAAACCTCTACAAAGTCCCAGAGACTTGGGATGGGAGAGCATCCCAGATTCAATGGGGTTACCTTATCCTAACTGCTCAGCAGTGGGGAGATGGAACCTGAAGAAACAACTTCCAGCAGACAAACATGGTCCCCCAGTGGAAGGATAGAGACACCAACCCACCTTCAAATTTTTTTTTACCTAGAATTGTTCCTACCTTATATGTTGGGTATTCTAAGTTTCTGGGCTAATATCCACATATCAGTGAGTACATATCATGTGAGTTCTTTTGTGATTGGGTTACCTCACTCAGGATAATGCCCTCCAGGTCCATCCATTTGCCTAGGAATTTCATAAATTCATTGTTTTTAATAGCTGAGTAGTACTCCATTGTGTAAATGTACCACATTTTCTGTATCCATTCCTCTGTTGAGAGGCATCTGGGTTCTTTCCAGCCTCTGGATATTATAAATAAGGATGCTATGAACATATTGGAGCATGTGTCCTTCTTACCAGTTGGAACATAAGATGCAATTTGCAAAACACATGAAACTCAAGAAGAACGAAGACCAAAGTGTGGACACTTTGCCCCTTCTTAGAATTGGGAACAAAACACCCATGGAAGGAGTTACAGAGACAAAGTTTGGAGCTGAAACGAAAGGATGGACCATCTAGAGACTGCCATACCTGGGGATCCATCCCATAATCAGCCTCCAAATGCTAACACTATTGTATACACTAGCAAGAATTTGCTGAAAGGACCCTGATATAGCTGTCTCTTGTGAGGCTATGCCAGAGCCTAGCAAACACAGAAGTGGATGCTCACAGTCAGCTATTGGATGGATCACAGGGTCTCCAATGGAGGAACTAGAGAAAGTATCCAAGGAGCTAAAGGGGTCTGCAACCCTATAGGTGGAACAACAATATGAACTAACCAGTATCCCCCGGAGTTTGTGTCTCTAGCTGCATATGTATCAGAAGATGGCCTAGTTGGCCATCAGTGGAAAGAGAGGCCCATTGGTCTTGCGAATTTTATATGCCTCAGTACAGGGGAATGACAGGGCCAAGAAGTGGGAGTGGGGGGAGGGTATGAGGGACTTTTGGGATAGCATTGGAAATGTAAATGAAGAAAATACCTAATTAAAAAAAAGAATTGTTCTTACCTAAATGAAATTCAGAAACAAATATAGAGCAGACTGAAGGAATTGCTGCCCACTGACCATGGGATCTATCCCATGGGCAGGCACAAAATCCTGACACTCTTACTAATGCTATGTTATGTTTGTAGACAGGAGCCTAGCGTGGCTCTCCACTGAGATGCTCTACCAGCAGCTGATGGAGAAAGATGCAGATACTTATACCCAAACATTGGACTGAGGTCAGGGACCCATATGGTAGACTTAGGGGAAGGATTGAAGGAGCTGAAGGGGATGGCAATCCCATAGGAAGACAAACAGCATCAACTAACCAGAACCCCTGAGAATTCCCAGAGACTAAGCCATCAATCAAAGAGCATACATACATTGGTCAGTGGCACCTAGCCATCTCCCCAGCCCCAATAATTATATATATATGTGTGTGTGTGTGTGTGTGTGTGTGTGTGTGTGTGTGTTTGTGTAGGAGAGCTCTGCCTTGTCAGGCCTCAGTAGGAGAGATCAGAGAAGGGAGTCCTCAGTCAGGGACCATCCTCTCAGAGGTAAAGGGGAAGGGATATGGGGTGAAAAACTCTGGAAGGGGGGCCTGGAAGGGTCACATTTGGATTGTAATTAAAATAATTATAAATAAATAAATAGGAAATTATAATAAAAAGAAAAGAAAAATAATAGATCTGGTGTTGGAAAAGAAAACTGACTCCAAAAAATATAAATAAATAAAAAACTCCACAAGAATCTACCTGGTGTGAAGGAAATATTCTACAAATCAAGAATGATGAGGAAGATAAAATTTGTAGTTTTTGATTCTGTAATTTTACTGAATTGTTTGAATTGCTCATTGAAATTATGGTTCATAAACTGTATCTCAATAGAGTGTTGACATTTTTAAAAATTCAGGGAAATTATTATCCTAAGGTAAATAATTATTAAGTAGAAAAATAAACCTTTCTCACAAACTAGTTCATTACAAAGCCTGGGAGAAAATAGTCCTGCAGGATTTTATAGGTGTGATATATTAAAAATTCCACAAAGTAATACATGCAAAAAATGACTCTTGCAGTCATTTCAACAAAAAAGTAAAATTATATGTATTTCAAAATGTGTGATAATATATTCCAGAAGTAACCCCGATAAACAATATTTAAAAAGTCATAACAATTGTTATATTTGGCATAAAGTTTAAAGTTATAGAGTTCATTACTCTGAATTGCATTCTGTGTTCATAAAATTATAATTAAATCATGTTTATCCCAGAACTATAAAGGGTAATAAACTCATTTTGGCAACTTAATGGCTGTGTGATAAAAACCATATGATTTTCTTAATAGGTGCTAAAAAGGCAGTAAATACAGTGATGACTTAACATGAGTGTGAAGCTCTTAGAGCATGGCAAGTAACTCGACAGCAGGTACACACACACACACACACACACACAGGTAGAGTGTTTGTATATAATGTATATATAATGTTTATATATATGTATAATGTGCATGTACATATATAATGTGTATATATATATATATATATATATATATATATATATATATATTTGGTAAATCAAAAGGCCAATGATATTAACATTTTAAATCATTCACTCCTCATTGTTATATAGCAATACATATTTATTCATTCTTATTGTATGTTTATATACATTAAATTCACTAAACAAAAGTTTTCTCTGTGGCCATAGTTAGTTATTCATTTAATTTTATAATTACTGAATAGGTTTATGTAATCTACTAAAGGAGTCGTGACACCATTTGTTATTACTTTGAATCAACTAGGCTCAGCATACTATAAGCAAGAAGCTTCAAGACATTATAGCTGGCATTCTTGTATAATGAATATTTATGAGTTTTTCCTCTCATTTATGGCATATACCTTTTATATTTAAAACCTAAAATTCGCTGGAAATTTTCCAATATCATTCTTCTATCATCTCTGAATATAGAAACATCTTAATGAAAAAAAGTCTCATTTCCAATGAACTTGGATTTTTTTTAAAACATGTTTTTTCCATGAAATTTTCATAGATGTATTTTACATCTTCTACGCACCCTTTTCATTACATACAGCACATCTCTTTCCCAACAGCAGGTCCTTTCTTTTCTTTCTGTTTTTTGAATCAACTGGATCTAATTAGTGTTTCCTATCATATGTGCTTAAAAATGGACCTACCCACTGGAGTGAGAACAATCCACCACACCCCCAAAGAAACGAGGCTCTCTCTGCTCCAGCACTCATCAACTGTCAACACATCCTCAGGTCAAGTGGGTCCTTGCCCCACCCTCTATCTTTTGTGTTGGGATTTTAACTGGCTTGTTCTTGTTTAATTCTAAGGCTGATAAACACAACTACTAGGACATCCTATGTGCAGTGGATGTGACTTGTTCAGAAGGTAGCATTCGTCTGCCTTCTTCCTGTTTGCATGTTTTTAAATTCTGCCTGCTCTTTTTTAAATATTCCCCGACAGGTAGAGTTAATGTAGAGGACGCATCTAAAGCTGAGCCCACACTGTACTCACTCTCAGCCTTTTACCAGTCACAGATCTTCTCCCCAACTGCCCACTATTGGGGAGGGGAAAGAAGCTGCTCTCACCAGGGCTGTCACAGTCAAAAAAAAAAATACATGCATGTAAACATGAATATTTAAAAGACTGTTTGACAACATGATTTTTTTAGCCAACAACAGTGCACTTCTTGCTAAAAACCATGACCTCCCAAACCATGGCCTTTTGACTAAGTTTACAGTACCAAATGTGAATTCTCCCTACTGAGCAGGCCTCAAATCCAATCAGAAAGTTGATGGTTATTCCCATAACCAAGTCATGGCACTATTACATCAGTGGGCTTATCTTGCCAGGTAGGTAGAAATTGTAGAAATGTCTAAGACAGGGTAATTCACTGATGACTTTCTTCCCTAGCTGATGGCATAACACCCTCTGATACCACGAACGCTCATCAGCAGGGAGAGAATTTTCTGTTCAGCTCAAGATGTATTTCTTTATGCCCTACAAACAAAGTGTGTGTTGTTTTCAGCAATGGGGTCTTAGCATCGAGTGGACAACCAAGAGCAATGGCAGTTGCTTATGTTGCTTTGGTTCTTGTTGGGGCATACGTGACTAATAATTTGTAGCAATGTAACCTATGCCTGGTTTGCATATAGTGCCTCATGTATGCTGACAGCAGTACTGTCCACCTAGGTAGCAAACCTCTACCCAAATGCTTCAGGGTTGTTTTCTTTTCTTTTCTTTTCTTTTCTTTTCTTTTCTTTTCTTTTCTTTTCTTTTCTTTTCTTTTCTTTTCTTTTCTTTTCTTTTTCTTTTTGTGTCTTGTTTTTTCCTTAAGAGTATTTTATTTAAATAGAATTATATCATTCCTCTCTTTTTCTCTTCCAGCCCCTGCCAGGAACCTTTTCTCCAACCACCCCTCCACTCTCTAGTAGATTACCTCTTTTTCGTTAATGATTATTATTGTTAAATATGTTTGTGTATGTACACATGCTTAGGCACAAAAAACAAACACACATTGCTAAATCCATTTATGTTGTTGAAATTATAACTTTCTTAGAAGCTAGAAAGCTTTAATCAGGCTTAATCAGGTATCTTTCTTTTGGTAACTTACCACTTACCTCCTCCTTTTCCCATCATCTGTCCCCAAGCTCATAAAAATCTTTAGCTACCAGTGTTCTACTCTCTGCATAGTTCCTTCATAGTGGATGCATTCTACCATCAACTTTAATTTTGTTTTGAAAAGACATATAAAGTATTGTAGACAAAATTCACAGCCTCTCAAGTGTGCTCTTTCTTCCCTTCCACAGAAATAATGATCCCATCCTCTTTGCACTTTCAACAATGTTCATATCCACACAGAACATGAAAGTATAGGGAAGTCCTGAGTACCCCAAAGGGAGATGCTCCCATTTTTGGGCCTGGACCATGAGGTAGAATGGCCAGTTTTAATCCTCACTTGGTTCATCAGTTCAAGCAATGCAGATTAGCTTCCTAAGACTGTCATAACAAAGTATCTGAACTGGTGGCTTTATAAAGGAAAAAAAAATTCTCTGACAGTTCTAGGAAAGGAAGTACAATAAAGTCCTTAGCACAGCCATTCTCCCTCCTATGCATCAGAGGGATGAGTTTTGTCATCCCTTCTAGAAGCTCTGATAAATCCCTGGCTTGTAGCAACATGACATTAACTTCTACTTCAGTCTTCATATATTTGTCACTGTGACTTTGTTCCTTCTCTTGTTTTTAAAGAATATATCAGTCACAGTAGATTAAAGGGCCACTCTCATTGACTATGACCTTATCTTTTTTTTTTATCTTGCTTTGCTTCCTTTTTTAAAATTTTTAATATTTTTATTACATATTTTCCTCAATTACATTTCCAATGCTATCCCAAAAGTCCCCCATAGCGCCCCCCACTTCCCTACCCACCCATTCCCATTCTTTTGGCCCTGGCATTCCCCTATATTGGGGCATATAAAGTTTGCAAGTCCAATGGGCCTCTATTTCCATTGATGGCCGACTAGGTCATCTTTTTTATATCTACAGTGAATGCATTTTCAAATAAGGACACATTCTGAGGTTCCTATAAGAATTTGTATGGGAGAGACATTATGCAACATAATAAATAACAATTAAAATTGTAATTAGACCTTCCTATGAAATAATAAACATCATAGTTTGTATGTTTCCCATGAAATAATAAACTTTATCAATATGTAAAGAACATTATAGAAAAATAAAAGGTTATCAACACTTATTTCAATTTCATTCATCCGACTAAGCTCATCTTTAATCCTCTGGTAATTTGTTTGTTTTTTTTTTCCCTGTCTGGATGTTGGAATATGTGGTCATGATTCTTTTTACAGTTACTACATTGCTATCTGTGCATGACTTGACAGGTTCTCACAGAGTAGAAATTCCTTCAATAGTGTGTGTATGTGTGTGTGTGTGTATGTGTGTGTGTGTGTGTGCACATGTGTGTATGCATGTGTGTGTTCTTATGTGTGCATACATATGGGTGTATGTGTGTGTGTGTTTATGCATCTGTATGTGCATGTTGGGAAAACAGAACAAAAATTCTCTGGGAATTAGTATGCCTTTATCCTTCTGTTTCCAAGGGAAAGGGCACATGAACTAAGGTTAGTGGAGTGACACCCTAGAATAAATCTCATACTTTCTCCCAAATTCTTCTAAGGCCGCTAAGTATTTCTCATTAAATTTCAGAGTAAAAAGCAATTTTCTGTCATAACAACCTGAAAAGCCACAGATGTTGTTGACTTTTTTTTTTTTAATCAAGAAAGACAAAGAAGACTTGAAATTTCAGATTAACAGTTTGATTTCCTGTTCTAAAAGACTGTAATAATCACAGAGAGCATCAGTTTCAAAGGGCTGGGTTCTCAGTTGCAGTGCTTTTCACAGTGGAGTAAGAAAGATGTCCTGTTTAAGAACATCAGTAGAAAGCTGGGCGTGGTGGCGCACGCCTTTAAGCCCAGCACTTGGGAGGCAGAGGCAGGTGGATTTCTGAGTTCAAGGCCAGCTACAAAGTGAGTTCCAGGACAGCCAGGGCTATACAGAGAAACCCTGTCTCGAAAAACCAATCAACCAACTAACCAAACAAACAAACAAAAAAAACCATCAGTAGAAATTGTTCACAGTTGAGACCTTCCTTAATCTCTTCATCATCTAGCCTCGTACACTTCATTTCTCTCAAACAATAAGTTGACATTTTATTGACTCAGAGACACTTCTTCTACTGGTGTTTTAATTTCTGGAAGCCAGACAGAGGTCTTTGTTGTTAAGCAGTGGATCTCTTGCATAAATCTCAGTGGAATCATCAGACTCCCAAACAGCTTAGGAGGACTGTAAACTGCAAGAGGACTCCAACATCCTCATGTTACATTAGACCTCAGACAACTAACAGCTTCCCAAGAGAAACTAGTATACTGGCAATTGCTGTTGCTCCCTGTGATGTAGCCGTGCTATAGAGTGCTGCCCACTCTACTCAGGCAAGTAAAGGAAAGGGTTGCTCAGATAGGAGGATGCTCCCAATGATATCAAGATATCATGCTGTATAAAACAAACAGGGAACCCCCAAACAACAACAGCAGCAACAACAACAACAACAACAAGAAAAACAAAAACCCAGGTCTGGAAACTAAAGAGCTACAGAAACAGGGATGGTGTGTTGAAGATACAACTCAAGAAAAATTTGGGATAAGTCAGACAGCGAAGCGGTAGCCCCAGACATTCTAATTCATTTGCAGAACACTGGGAAATAAACTCTTTAGATCTTTCCCAGGTGAGGTTATAAACCATAACTTCAGACTCTTAATTTTAGAAGCTTTAACATATCTTGCTTTTGGAATTGTATATATTAATAAACCTACCCTTAAGTATTGTTGATATAATATCACCTCAAGTATTTGTTGGGAAGGAGGATTGGGAGGCCTGGTTTTATTGGAGATATTATCCTGTTGGTGAGCTTTGAGTTTTCAAAAGCCCACACTAAGCCAGGGTCTCTCTGCCTGATAGCTGTGAATCAGGATGCAAATTTCGGCTACTTCTCCAGCACCATGCCTGCCTGCCTCCACACTCTGTGACATGATGATAATAGACTATCCCTCTGAAGATATAAGCAAGCCTGAATTTAATGGGTTCTTCTATAAGTTTCATGGTCATAGTGCCTCTTAACAGCAATAAAACAGTAACTAAGACAGTATGAACATTGAGAGACTCATTTTTTTCTACAAAGACTTTGTCAAATGATACAAGGATCCATTAATTTGTCTTTTGAGCCCTCTGGTCCAAGCAGGAAGCTCTTTTGCAAAATGAATATTGGATATTATATAATTAGAGCTAGGCAATATATAATAACTCAGTTGGTAAGATTCTTGCCCCTATTTTTGTCTTTTGCTTAATTTAATTTTACATGTAATTCATTTTTTACACTCCATATTCTATTCCCCGCCCCTCCCCATCCACCATCTGACTGCTCCCCACCCCACCCCACCCCACCTGACTTCTAAACTCCCTGGGACCTCCAATCTCTTGAGGGTTAAGTGCTTCATCTCTGAATGAACACAGACCTAGAAGTCCTCTACTGTATTTGTGTTGGGGGCCTCATATCAGTAGGTTTCATCCATAGCCCGGAATAAAGATTACACTATGACAAAAAAAAATGTAGCTTTATGAGATGAAGACATGTTCTGTTGGAGGCAGGTTCAAAGCCAGTCTAGGATAGAGCATAGGAGCAATCTTCTTTCAAAAACAAAAATAAATGGACCAGGGAAATCGCTCAGCAATGAAATGCAAGTATGAGAACCAGCACCTACATAACACCGGGTCGATATAAAGACCCATTTGTAATCCAACTACTCAGAAAGTAGAGGAAGGTGATTTCCACCATAAGTTACCTAACTAAACTATCTGAATCTGTGAGTTCTGGCCTCAACTCACAATTCTTCCACATATAAGATGGAGAGTGATCAAGAAAAAAAATCTTACATTACAGAGAAGGTACAGTCAAATGAACAGCTTTATAAACTGTATTCAGAAGAGAAAGTCTGTGCATTGGGTTTGTTCCTGGCTTCTCAGTAATTCATTCCCATTCAATGCGGTGAGACACAGCCATGCCCACATCTGTAAGCCTTCCTTTCGCATTGTCCCCTTTTCCTGGCCTGCCACCTGTTTCCAGTCACTTTCATGTGAAATTAAACTGTCTTGAATCCACTGGGGAGCAGATTCCTTCCACTTGATTAAATTTAATATTGTTCTGTTTATTTCCTGGCTTTTTGTTGAGTGTTTAAATGCAGGTGTTTATATATGGGTTTCTTCCTCTGTAGTTTTCTTTCTTTTCTTCCCCAGTGTATTTCTTGAAACAGCTGGTGACACATGTGTAAACAAAATCAAAATATTTGTTTAAAAATTTCTGGGACTTTAGCTCTACCAGACCTGTTTATTTTCAAATTGACTGTGAATGTTGTAATCAAGATTACATTGCCTGGGAAAGGTAAAGCAATTGAAATGAGGACTATAAAAAACCTCACCTATTAGGGTATATTTCTATAATTATTGAAATAATAATTATGATAGGAATTAAAGTTGAAAGGGCATGGAACATTATTGATATAGGTAGCATACTTTATTAACCTGCTATGCATTAGATAGTAAATTGAAACTAAGAGAATACACTATGTCCTGTGAGAGATTGCTGAAGCAAGCACACATTGGAGGTTAGTTTGTAAGTGACAAATGATACAGGAACAGATTATCTAGTGCATTTTTAAATTGCTCCTAAATAATGCTTCTTATCATGGCTGATTCGTAAATGCTTAATGATCAAAGTCCTTCTATAAGAAAGTGACTTGGCAGAGGATGCGGACAGGGATAGAGGATATGTACTGGAGGGGAGTGGCCATTGGGTCAGTTTTCAGGGTCACTAGCTGAATTCCACACGCCAATTACCTTTATGTGTCATGCACAGCAGAGATGCCCACAGAATGAAGGGGGCATGTTTCTTGTCTGTGTGGCTATCTAGATACATATTACACAAGCCACAGAGTTCTGTGCAAAGTGGCACCTGGGAATAATGCTAAGGAGGAGAATAACACAATCAGATGAGAGGTTGTGCTGAGAGATGCAGGTGTGAACTGGAAGTCCACCTGAGGCAATCAGTATAGGCACAGAATATGAACAATAGTGGGCTGGAGCAGAGACTTAAACTGCACACAGTGGTGATGAAAGATGGACTGCCAATGTCTGGACAACATCCTAAGTCTCTCAGTTTGTATGTGAAAAATCAAGGGAAGCCTTGGATAGTTAGCAGAGAGTCACACTTGACAGCTAATCAGAAAATGTCTGTAGAGGAGAGAAGAAATTACGGAGTAAAAATTGGAAAATTCTCCTTTATCTTTTCCTCAAAGGCATTCACCCAACCCTGGATTCTAAGTATAGTGGACATTATCAAGATCAACTATGAAACACACACACACGTGGAGGCAGGCATGCACCCATGCTCCTACATATTATCATATGCATGTACCATTTTAAGCCTTTTCATCTAAAGATGTAGATGTGAACGTCTGTCTGCCAATGGTAGAAAAGATCCACATCTACCTCGAAGTATGACTCTAGGGACAGCAAGGCCAAGGCTCTGTAAGGTCACCCAGCTGTTTAGCTCAAGGTCTCTGTCCTAGGGGCCATGGCCCAAATGCAAAACTCCAAACAACTTTGACTCTTCCTTCCTTACCCTTGTGGACTCTGGCTGCAGTGCACAAGGGTGAGCTAAGAAGGTTCAAGAAGCATCTGTATGTGTGTCAAGAAATGCACAGAAATGAAAAACAGCCATGCACTTGATAAGGCCTTGTAGGCTCTGACCATGGGATTGCATATCCTTGTGACTGAATATTTGTGATTTGTACTAATCAAAAGCACCTGAGGAGAAGGAGCACAGAAGCCATTTCTTAATTGAAAACAGTTTAAGAGTCTAAACCCTGGAGTTGTTCCACCCTGATCCTCCCAAAGAAAGTATGTGTAGCTTTCCCAGCATATGGGATAAAGATTAGATGCATGATAACATTATGCTGAGCTAACTATCAAATATGCTGGGCAGGAAGGGTGCAACTCACCCATCATTCTTGATTACACAAATGGAAAGTCTGTCTGGGATCAATTAGTTAAAAAGAACAACTGATAATTTGAGCATAGAAATCTTACAGGAGGATAACAGTTCTTGGAGACTATGCTCAACAACTACAACACAATTGTGGCATTTATCTACTGGGTTCCTCTTCATTCTTAACCTTGAAAATGTGGTGTTTTCTCTAATGACCACCTTAACCACTCTGCTGGGTTCTGCTTATAATTCTGATGAGGAGACCAATGCTCATATTTGACACATTTCTAATTTCTCTGGAAAGTCAACCATGCCAGTTAATGCTGAAGACTTTCTTATCCACTACACACACACCCAAATTGAGAACAGCATGCATTATCAGACACTAATCTAAAATCATGCTTACAAAAAAAAGAGAAGAAAAGAAATTAAAGCAGCCTCTTCATATATTATGAATAGCAAATCTCTGTCTCACTCTCAAGGAGGCCTTAATCCTTGTATTATAATTTAATTGCCTATGCAATCATATATGTACATTCTAATGCTTTTACCCATTGCTTTGCACACAGAGCAGGTGAAGGGAATGGTAAAAGCCGATAATCATGGTAATAAAAAATGTATCAGTTATCATATAAGCATGACTGAAGATGAAAAACTTCCTAAGAAGTGAAGCAAAAGCACTATATTAACATTCTTCACAAATATACTAAAAATCATATGAATAACATTGATGTAGAGAAACCAAACACAACATATCAAATGTGTAGGCCGAATATTATCTTTCTGTGAATGCCTCAAAGTTTATTATGTATGCCGTTTGAAATGTATCAAATGCATTGAACTTCAATTTGGTGACCCATTGAGTTTTTATTGGAGTCATTAACTTGAGTATGGGCGAGAGAAGATTCACAAGCTGCTGTATTACCAAAATTTCCCATTCCATCTCATTTTAAGAAACCTGCAGTCCAGGACCACTCTCTGCATAACCTGTAGCCAGCCCAATAGTTTGCAGAGACCCCCTCCAGACAGCACAGCTGGTCAGTGTCCTCCCTCAGCAGCTATTCTTTCCTTCTATAACCATGGAGAGAGGGCCTTTCAAGACTCTTATTTCAGCTTTCTCAGACACAGGAGTTGATCTCAGGAGCATTTTATCTCCTTCCTGGAAAGAATGCTTTAATTGGAAAAAAAAAAAAAAACACTACACGACAGGGCTTCACAGGCATTATCTAGGACCCAATGCCCTTGGAAATAAAGGGAAAAAAAGTGTGCAGATGGATCCCATAGAACATCCCTACATACGCTGAGATTTAAGTACTAGCTAGTATGTACATCTTTTTACTCTCAACCAGAAAGCAGATGTCTATTATACAAGGAAGTTGTCGTCTTCCACTGGAGGTAGCCAATGATAGCAATGCCCTTGGAAGTTATATCATGACTCATTAATTCCTAAAAGGAGACCTGGACAGTGGGTCACATCATTGTACACCCTTTCAAAAACCCCTTTAGACACACATTTTTGTGTTCTTCAAAACACACAAACTAGGCTTTTATATCTCATTCCCTGGTTATATCTGGAATTGGCCATATTCTGTCATGCTATAGTGTTTTTTTTCCATACTCAACACATAGAAGATACAAGATCTGTGATTTTTTTTTTTTTGCTTTCTCCATTGTAGAAAAGGTTCATTCATAACAATGAGATTTTTTGTTAAAGAGAAAATTCGGATATTACTCTCCTTTCTTCCACTCATCCACTCCAGGATTCTGATTCCTGAACCACAAACAAAACTGAGTGATGCAGAGCATACCCAAGAGCTAAGCCAAGTTAGATCTCAGTAGGGTGCTGTGCCCTTTGGGTTAACCAATATTTTTGTGGAATGTATAGTGAATGTGCCAATAAAATTAAGCCCCACTACATTTTCTCTGTTGCCATTCTTTTTATTTAATTTTCTTTAGTTTTTAATACTCTTGTTTAAACAGGGATGTGCCCACACTTGTCACATAGGTGACAGCAAGATTGATTTCACCAAGATGCTTGCACCTCTTTTATCAGAAAGAAAAGAACAGTTCAGAATTACATTTAGAAACACACCCTACTTCCTTACTCCCAACATTTAATTTCTCAATGATAACCAGGGAAGAATTAAGAGGCTAAGGGACTCTAGTATCTCTCTCTCTCTCTCTCTCTCTCTCTCTCTCTCTCTCTCTCTCTCTCTCTCTCTCTCTGTGTGTGTGTGTGTGTGTGTGTGTGTGTGGTGTGTGTATGAAAGAGAGACTTACAAATCTTACCTCAGAGTCCTAAAATAGCTTGATTTAATCATTCTCCTATTTCCAATAAATAGTGAGTTTCAGAAAATGAGACTCACTCTCCCCTTCCTTGTTGTGAAATAACATTTTCAACCCTTTTCCAAACCTGTAACATGACAGAAGCTGGTGTTTCTGAGTACAGAAACTAGCCTGCAAGTACAAGCAATATCTTCTCACATTTGTTAAACAAATCTATGAGGGTGGCCCAGCTGTAAGCTGTTTTACTTTTTTTTTTAAACAGAAGTCTTATCAGTTTCTCTGATTAAAATTTATGCCTCTATTTGAGTGACTCATGCTCTCCTTCTATGCTGTTCTGTGAGTCACTTGGAGGGATTTCTGCTGAGTTGGAACATTGCATGTCAAGGGGCAGGTATGAGGGTGTGTGTACATGGATTTGAAGACGACCACATGAGCATGTAGGAACTGTTTGCTATTTTACTGACCCCTAAGAATGACCAATTTTTATAATAGCTTTCATTTTAAAAAAAGTAAAAAGTCCAGACTTTATAGTTTTCAGTATCAATCTCAACTTTTCAAAGTTTTGAAGAACTAAAGAATATAGTATCACATATAGATGGGGAAATAGGATAATTACGAAAAAAAAAATGTTGGACCAGAGAAATGGCTCAGCAGTTAAGAACACTGACTGCCCTTCCAGAGTCCTGAGTTCAATTTCCAGAAACTACATGGTGACTCACAACCATCTGTAATGGGATCCAATGCCCTCTTCTGTTGTGTCTGAGGACAGCTACAGTGTACTCATATAAATGAAATAAATAAATAAATAAATATTTAAAAGGAAAAAAATTTACAAAAATCAGAGTAAAGGATCCAGGCTAAATCCCATCCAGCTCATGAAAGGTTACTGCTGTCTGATCTATGAATCATTTTTAAAAGTCCATATAGGAAATGCAAAGAAAAAGAATCAGGGTCAAACAATCATTCAGTATTTAAAAAGGATATATGCCTGTGATGAATCTAACCAAAGGATTATTTAGTAATTATTTATCAGTGCTAATAAGATTTATTTTTGTCTTAAATATATACTTCAGTTTTTTCATATTGAAGTCTTAGGTATACAATAGTATGACCTTATTCCATCTGAGGTATGTGGAGGTGTCAACCTTGAGATGGGGGACAATCAGGGATGGGATGTAACAGAGTTGCTGACTTAAGACAAGACACTGAGTCTTTTACACTGTGAACCAGGAATGCTTCTAGCAGTCTGTGTTAAATGCTAGAAGTTTAAACTGCAGACTGCTGGGGTTGAAAATGAGCAGGTCTACATGGGCATATCTTAATCCCAGCATCAACAACATTGGAATCGGAGTGTTCTTTGTGGTGGAAACTGACCTGCCCATCATAGAATGCCTAGAGACATTCCTGAACTCTACCCACTGGATTCCAATGCTCAGTCCCCATTGCAACAACAAATGTTAACCCAAGATAGAGATAAGCACTCTAGTGGAAAGCCGATATCTCTTGAGGGCCATGGGACTCAGGGGACTAGGTTTGTCACATGTCCTGTGTGTGGTGGGTACATATGTATATGTACCACCCATATATATTCTATTTCTCATTTCTAGGTTGATTATAGACAATATATAAATGCTACATAGATCAAAGACAGGCACAGATACATAGATATATACATCTCATATGTCATTTAAGTTCTGTTGAAACAAAAAATGCACTATTTTCATTGCTATTAATATAACCACAGTATTTTCTCAATGTTTTATCTAACCATTCCTGGCTGTCTTTCTTTATATTCTACCAAGCAAAAGGTTGCCGGTTGGTTCTAAATGTGTAAAGGACTCATTAATTGAGGCCACTCCCATCAAAGCCAGTATCTAAAACAACAATTAGATCATTGCCCATTTTTCTTCTTATTTCTAAGATCCAAACATCCTTTCCTCCTGTGGAACAGCAGCTTCAGGCAAGGAAAACACCTGATATTGGACACAATGCTGGATCAAGGGGACAGAACATTACAGAAAGAGACTGAGATGGAAAACTGATACAGAGTAGAGTCATTCTCTTTGGACTACTGGCACCTGCATTTGGTTTGTCTACAGTCAAATACTCAGAGCAAGATGTTGACACTGAAGTTGGAAGAAGTAGAACAGAGTAGGTTGGCATGCTGTGATGAGGTACATTGTCTGAACCTGAACAGAATATGATTAATCACTCTTCAAATTTTACCTTTAAGGTGATTTTATTGAGCAATGTGAAGCCCTTCCCTCTCATAATTACAGAGTTATTTCTGGAATTGCATCAACAGATTTATATTACACCCAGCATATCCCAGGGGTTTCTCATCTATGTTAATAAATTTAAACACTGAGGTATTATTGGCAGACTCAGTGCCATACATGACTAACTCAACTAAAACATTAAAGGAGTTGGATCACAGTAGACTATGCCTGTGATAAGCCAGATCATGACACACACTTGGCTGAGATTAGTGGCACTACTCAGATTTCACTGCATCTTAAACATAATTTCCTTAGAAATTTTGCAGGACCTGACTGGAAAAACTTTCAGTGTTCAAAATAATAAAGTTTATCTGCTACAAAGACATAATTAGGCCAAGGTATGTAGGAATCCATGCACCTTTCCAGGTGCATTCAGAGCCAAACTTGGGTCTAATGGTTATTTTATCTTTTCATCAGAAGATTAAGATTATTTTACAAGTGTTCCATGACTTTGAAGTCCAACGGTTGTTTCCCTTATGAGAAATTAAGAGGGAATCTAAATTAAATTGGTGAGAATATCACAAGTTAGCTTTTCTTGAAAGAATTCACAGATCAACCAAAATACACACACACACACACACACACACACACACAGGCACGCACACACACAGGCACACACATTGACACATTCATACATGTCTACATATGCATAATTTACACTTATAAGTTTGTTCCATATATGATAGATGAACTTTGATACTTTCATAGATATATCATAACATAGCTTGAATGGATTTATATTAGAAGTTATGCCAACCTACATTCTATGTGGTAAATAACACCTGTATATTTCATCTATAGTTGTCTGTGCTGGAGGCAAGAATCATATTTTAATGGAGGCCCCAGTAATAGAGTCTAGCCTGAACCACCTAGAAATATCTGAAGTTATATAACCATGACTTTCCAAACAATGATACCACCAATAAACATGCCAAACTGGCCTAGATGGAGAAATCCAGACCCCCAGAAAAGATGGGAGTGGCAAAGGTGGTCCTCCCCAGGGAAGAGCACAACAGTCGTTTGTCCAATGACCAACACCCCTGAGAACATACATACAAGTAACCTTATATGAACTGAATATGTTACATTTAAGAAACTAAGTGTGTGTATATACATATGGATACAATAACAATTAATGAAGAAAGAGGTCATGAATTTGAAGGACAATGAGGAGGAGTATTTGAGAGGTTTGGAAGAGAGCAAAGAAAATTATATTGTAGTTACATTATAATCTCAATTTTAAAAAAAAGCTGGGCAATGCCTCTGGCAGCACGTCAGAGGCAGAGGCGGGAGGATTTCTGAGTTTGAGGCCAGCCTAGTCTACAGTGTGTGTTCCAGGACAGCCAGAGCTACACAGAGAAACCTTGTCTCAAAAAAAAAAAAATTAAGAAAAAATAGATTTTGAGCAGGGTGTTGCCATTCAGTCTCTGCTTCCCAACCTGTAGCATACAGTCCTGGGGCAGGGAGAAAAGGAAGCAACCCTACTCCAGCCAATCTCAGAATGAGATTTATAGGGTTTGGATATGTCTTGGCCCCACTCTTGCTCCAGTCTTGCTCCCCACAAGAACAGGACTCTCATGTCCCACAGAGAGTGGCGATGGTAAACACAAATGCTGAAGAATTTCATTTACTACTTCCACTCTGTCTCTGAATAAGTTCCACTCTTGATCCTTGTATCAGATTCTAGTTGAGCTCCACTTCTCCCCCAATTCCACGATTCACCTTGCAATACTGTTTTACAAGATCATTGTGGATTGATCACATGCATTTAAACAGTACCTTCTTTTTCTCGGAATGTCAAAGCTGTGTAATCCCAAAGCTCACTGCATCTGCATGCCCCACAACTATCACTATGCACTTCCTAAAGCTCTTTCTAAAAATATTTTTCTCATATTCCTTCTAATATACATCACAGGAAACCAAAAAAAAATGTTGTCATGGTTATATACAGAATTTACTTAATGAAAATAAGTAAATTGGCTATACTCTGTAAATCTATGCCAATATCATGAATATTTTAATAATTTATCCTTTACTCAAAGGAAGATTTTTTGGCCATGTTGTAAATTATTGCATCATGTTTCTCCAATTTCAGGATTGCTCTTTCAGTCCATTTTTCTCAGGTTGTCAAATACCTGTCAAAGATACAAAAGAAACAAGTTAGTGCCACTCTACTGATTAAACACTGAGTTGTATGCAGCTTAGCAGTCTTGGTTCTGTTGTAGTGAGCTAATTCTGAGAGCTAAGTACATACCTATGACTATATCAGCCTATTTTACAGAGGGTGTTGATTTATATCTACTGTAGATGGAAACACCTGTGAAACAGCTTCCTTAATTGAATGATTTAAAGTAGAAAGACCCACCCTATGACTGGATCTTTTGGAGTGGGAAGATGTACTTTTAATCTGGGACACATCTCATGCTGACAGCCCATATAAGGACACAGAAGAAGAAAGCACTTGCTGCTTACATGGTTTCCCTCACTCTCATTGGTGAGTTTATTCCTTCACCGGTATTAGACCTACTTCATTGAGATTTTGGCATATATTAAAGACCAGTTCAGATACCCAGCTTTGGGAACAGAGCAACTACTCGATTCTTTGGCTCTCATTAGAAACAGCCAATGTTGGAATAGTTGAACCATAACCTCTAAAACACTCTAAATCATATAGAAGTGTATATCATATATATATACACATATATATATATCATATACAATAGAAGGCATATAGATAGACAAAGAGGAATATATATATATATATATATATATATATATATATATATATGTGTGTGTGTGTGTGTGTGTGTGTATGTATATAGTCTATCACCCACCAGTTCTTTTTCTGTAGAGAAGCTAGACTAATAGAGAGACCTAACAGAAGAAAGTAATTCACTAGGGTAGGCACTTTAGGATATACTATCATTGGACACCACAGGACTCAGTCTGCATGATTGGCCCCACATCCTGGAGACAAGCTTTTTGCAGTGCATCTACTCTTACCCCATCGTGACAAATTAATCCATGAACCTGAAACCATGAGCCAAATCGTCACAGCAACTGGAATAGTTACTACCAGTAGAAACTGGTACCAAGAAGTTGTGTTGTTGCTGTGAAAAACTGTGGCTGGCTCAAAGACCCCTGAAAGTGGACCCAGGAGGAATTTAAAAGAGTTCAGGACTTTAAGTCACAGAAGCCTTCTGGGAAGTGAGCAGAGTTTAATGGGTGACTCTGGAGGGAATGGGGAATTCAAGAATAGTGCTAGAAATAAGCACAGGAAAACTGTGTTCATTAAGTTTCATTTGGGGAAAGGATTCTATTCAGACTGAAGGCCATCTGCATTTGCGGAACACTCTAGCAAAGAGTCTGGCTGTGCTCTGCTTATGTTTTGAAATTTAAGTGTATCAGAGACTGAGTGCAGAAGTAGTGAACTGAGGCAACTAAAACAAAATGTGTTGGCAGGACTGATACTCCTTTTAATCATGATTACGATAAGAATTCAGAACAAAAGCAGAGGAGAAAGATAAGGTGCAGTTCATCGAGGACAGAAGCACGTGTGCCTGTGAAGCTTTATTTGATGAAGTGTGTCAGTGACTGCAGTCGTCATCCACTGGCCTCAGATCCCCATCTTCTCTAATTTTTAATGAGGATTCAATGCTAATGGTTTGCCAAGGACTGTCCAGGTTCTATAAAACAGCTTGGAGGCAAAGGGAGGGGCATGGGATAGGGAATTTATGGAAGAGAGGCAGGGAAATGGGACATTTGAAATGTAAATAAATAAAATAACCAACTAATAATAAAAATTTTAAATGCCTTGTATGTCAAATTCTACCCAATTTTCATTTCAGCTTACTTTCTACATGGATATTTTTCTCACATTATATGTTATTTGATTTCTGGTTTTGTATAATTTAATCTTCAGTATAAACATACATTACAGTGTGTTAGAACAGCAAAAACACAGGTTATCAGTTACACCCTAACATCTAATTAACAATTCAATAAATGTTTGCTATTAAAAGAAATGCTACACAGGGCAGTGGTGGTGCACACCTTTAATCCCAGCACTTGGGAGAAGAGACAGGCAGATTTCTGAGTTCAAGGCCAGCCTGGTCTACAGAGTGACTTCCAGGACAGCCAGGGCTACACAGAGAAACTCTGTCTCAAAAAGAAAAAAAAAACAAAGAGAAAGAGAGAGAGAGAGAGAGAGAGAGAGAGAGAGAGAGAGAGAGAGAGAGAGAGAGAGAGAGGAAGGAAGGAAGGAAGAAAGAAAGGAAGAAAGGAAGAAAAATGCTACAAGTATATGTGTTTCTATGTCTTCCCCATTTGTATAAAACAGATATATCATTTTTTTTAAGTGTTAATGGAAGAATCCAATAGAAGAGAGCATTTTCCTGGTACTGTAAAATCCTACCATGCAGCAGGCTTTCTAGAGTCAACCCTGGCAAGATGACACTTCCAGTGTTTTTCCAATGACTGCAATCACATACCCTGTGTAAAAGCATCCTAATGTGCCTGTGTTCTACTTGGTTATCTGCCAAACATAACCCAAAACAGAATCTCTGCCACACCTTCCTTCACTAGTTTCTAGAATGTGATTCATATCTTTGATATTCTATAAATAAGTTGTAAATGAAAAATGAAAAATCGAGGGACGTTTGTTATGGATGTTTGTTCTCAAGCATCTACAGTCAGAGCTTCCATTCAGACAATCTATGAATTCAAATAGCCAGTAATCTTTGTAGCAGAATTTTTAGTTTTATAACTCTTGATATTAATACCAAAGATTAATGTTTGTTAATTTATATTGTGAGCTACCTTATCATTGAATATCTATTTAGGTACTTATGCATTTTAAAATGAATAAGAATACATTATATTGTGTTCACTGAAGCATCCTTTGTTGAACATTGTTCTTTACAGTAATAGGCTCAATCTAACCCTATGAGTAACACTCAACTGTCTTGTTGTTGGGTGGAGATTTATGTGTGTGATATTTTGAATCTGTGATCAGAGCCTAATCCATATTCATGCACATTTTTATTATTTATTTTTATTTTATCTTGTATACAATGAACTGTGTTCACATTTCTTCCATTACTCTCAAAATAAATAGATGGATAATTTAATATATTGGAAATCAAGTGGAAATTTGAGAATAAAATATGTTGTTGTTGGTCTGACAACAGACAAAAATAAAGGTGGATATTAACTATGCTATGATTCTCAAATGACAGCTTTAAAGTTTTTCCCAAAAGATGTCAAAGTTTCAAGGTACAGGTGATCTCCAGCCCCCTAGTTTCTACTTTTCTGAGTCTGTGAGAAGGAAATAGTGAACAAGCCAGGCAGGCGTCCTGCTCGCACCAAGGCACAGAGAATAAAATAAAGAGAATCACTGCTGAGTAGAGTATAAGAAGATACGCAGGGAGGTATAGAACATCTCTTATAGCAGAAGAGAAGAACTAAGAGTTGGGATTCTCAGAAAAACACAATAAAAATGATCCTGCACTCATACCTGAAAGACATAAACAAATGAGGTTTGGCAAAAAGCAGCTGAAGAAAGGGAATAAGAATTCCAACACAACTGAGAAGAGAAGAATGACAGAATAACAATAATGCTATTTCATTGACACAAACAGGAAATTATTACTTTTAAAATGGATTGCATCTTAAGCCAAAGAATATCATGATCTTATTAAACTCTTTTAGTGATTTATTAAAACAAGACAAAACACAAAAGCATAGGGTACATGTAGCTAGGAAAACTCAGTTGTTAATGAAACTTTCCATGAGAGCTTTGTGACTTCAGTTCAGTTCAATTCATAGAAAATATGTAAAGGTGGAAAAACAAGGACACCTCCACAAGATTATCCTCTCATCCCCACTTGTACACTGAGGCATGAGTGCCCTACCATATGCACATTCTACAATACAATATTTTAAAATTGAGAAGACCTTTAAAAATAATTGAATGTCAAAACAGTATTCTTTACAAACTTATAACATGTTAGGCTGAATTATCCATTGGTTGTGTTTAGCTTTTAAAAATGTTTGTGTTTTGATTGTGTTTTAATTCTCCATCATAATCATCGTTGTGGTATACTTTTTAAATCATCTATTTTATTCTTCTGGATTGTGATATAATTACATCATATCCCCCTTCCCTTTTCTCCCCCCTGAACCCTCTCATATAATTTCTTCCCTTATTGTCTTCAAATCCATGTCTTATTTTTTCATTAATTATTTTTGCATATATCATAATATATTAGTAACCTATATTATTATTTTATGACTAAAACACATATAACTGGACATTATTAAGTCACGTAGAAAAAGGTTCTGCCTTATCTTATATCTTAGTTTCTTTGCCTGTCCGGATCATAAAAGAGAATGACAAAAGCCAGTTATTTGGGGTCAGGTTCCAATCCACCATTGCAGGAACTCATAGCAGCCCAGCCTGTGGAATTGTGTCCTCCTATATCAATTAGTAATCAAGATAATCCTCCCATAGGCAAGCCCAGAGAACCATCTCTAAGGTGACTCTGTATTCTGTCAAGTTGACAACTAGCACTAACCAACATACTGTATTCAGCATATACCAGAGAATGATTTACTACAAGGGGTTCATTCACATGTTGGGGGTCTTAGAAGCTTCATGGTGTGCAGAAATCAGGGTGGAGACCTAGGTGAATCAACGATATAGTTCCAGTTCAAACCCTCCCCCTAAACAAGATGAACTGACTTCATTAGAATCCAAAGAGATGAAAGAACGGAAAGAGGGTGGGGGTAGAGAAGAAAACTAAGTTCAAAGAAGCTGGAGTGAAGAAATCTTTATTCCCAACAGGTAATTGAACTTATCATTTTAAGTGTTATCTCCTTTTAGAAACAAAGAATTCATGTTAAATTTCTTAAGATCTCATGAATTTATTCACTCATTGTGTATATTCTTTATAACTAATTTAGTTTCTCTTAAGCCTTATTTTTGTTTGTCTGGTTACAAAATTACACCTTGAGCCCTTAGGATTAAAATCTAAGGAATGGCATAGCAAATAAATATTAAGTTGGTCACAGTCTTTTGACTCAGGGCGATTAAATTTTATAGAGCCTTCTTATAAGTAAATGGGAGACATAAACTCTGTAATTGAAATCAGATGAACTCAGTTGATCACCTACAGTACAAGCTATTTATCTTCCAGCCAAACCATCTCATACCATCTCATACATTCCTAATACCCTCCATATCCAGCTGAAATAAACATATGTACTACCCTAATCTTGACTGAATTTCCCCTTAAATGATTATATTGTTAAGAGGGAAAGAAGAAATAAAGAAGACCTGGCGACTTGTTCATATTCACCAAGCTTTGGTCCAATTCTCCAAGCTGATCAAGTTTTTTTTTTTTAATTTAACTGGATATTTTATTCATATACATTTTAAATGTTATCCCCTTTCCTGGTTTTCCCTTTGCAAACCCCTATCCCATCTCTCCTTACCCTGCTTCTATGAGTGTGCTCCCCTACCCACCTATCTCACTGCCCTAGCATTCCTCTACACTGGGGCATCTAGCCTTCACAGGACCAAGGACTTCCGCTCTCATCTATGCCAGATAAGGCTCCTTCAGTTCCTTCAGTCCTTCCCCTAACTCCTCCATTGCGTTCCCTGTGCTCAGTCCAATGATTGGCTGCAAGCATCAGTACCTGTATTGGTCAGGATCTGGCAGAGCCTCTCAGGAGACAGCTGTATCTGGCTCCTGTCAGCAAGCACTTCTTGACATCTGCAATAGTGTCTGGTTTTGGTATCTGTATGTGGGATGGAGCGCCAGGTGGAGCAGTCTCTGGATGACCCTGTATTTTTTTTTAACTTTTTTTATTATGTATTTTCCTCAATTACATTTCCAATGCTATCCCAAAAGTGCCCCATACCCTCCCCCCTACTCCCCTACCCACCCATTCCCACTTTTTGGCCCTGGAGTTCCTCTGTACTGGGGCATATAAAGTTTGCGTGTCCAATGGGCCTCTCTTTCCAGTGATGGCCGACTAGGCCATCTTTTGATACATATGCAGCTAGAGTCAAGAGCTCCGGATACTGGTTAGTTCATAATGTTGCACCTACAGGGTTGCAGATCTCTTTAGCTCCTTTCTCTAGCTCCAATAGCTGACTGTGAGCATCCACTTATGTTTTTGCTAGGCCCCGGCCTAGTTTCACAAGAGTCAGCTATATCAGGGTCCTTTCAGCACCATCTCACACCAGTCAGAATGGCTAAGATCAAAAATTCAGGTGACAGCAGATGCTGGCGAGGATGTGGAGAAAGAGGAACACTCCTCCATTGTTGATGGGATTGCAAGCCTTTACAACCACTCTGGAAATCAGTCTGGCGGTTCCTCAGAAAATTGGACATAGTTCTACCGGAGGATTCCGCAATAGCTCTCCTGGGCATATATCCAGAAGATGTCCCAATCGGTAACAAGGACACATGCTACACTATGTTCATAGCAGCCTTATTTATAATAGCCAGAAGCTGGAAAGAACCCAGATGCCCCTCAACAGAGGAATGGATACAAAAAATGTGGTACATTTACACAATGGAGTACTACTCAGCTATTAAAAAGAATGAATTTATGAAATTCCTAGGCAAATGGTTGGACCTGGAGGGCATCATCCTGAGTGAGGTAACACAATCACAAAAGAACTCAAATGATATGTACTCACTGATAAGTGGATATTAGTCCAAAAACTTAGTATACCCGAGATATAAGATACAATTTGCAAAACACATGAAACTGAAGAAGAATGAAGACCAAAGTGTGGACACTTTGCCCCTTCTTAGAATTGGAAACAATCACCCATGGAAGGAGTCACAGAGACAAAGTTTGGAGCTGAGACAAAAGGATGGTCCATCTAGAGACTGTCATATCCAGGGATCCGACCCTGGGTTTTTAACCCAAGCATTTTATTGAATGTTTTCCTTAACTGTCTTCTATGCAGTAAGGAGTTTCCATAGTGTTTTTTCCCGTGTTCATCTGTTATTGTTGAATTCACCATCCACATTAATTGTGTACCTGATTTAATCTGCTCAGAAGACAGCCCACTCTGTTTTACAGTGATCTACCTGTGCAGGACCCATCATCAGACATAGGGAGAATAAGGCTCTTTACACCTTCAGGAGACTCAGGTTTCTGTGTATCATTAACATGTTAGGAAGAAATAAAGACTAAAGGAAGACTGACGTTTGAGGGTGAAAATCTGTCTTTAACAGAGTAATGGAACAAAATAATTTTGCATAGTAAGTCATAAGAGATAATCAATGAGTATACATATTTGGCTTCAATTTTGTATTTAATATCACATTTTTAAGAATTCCTTGACATTTAAGTGTATTAAGGATATTATTATTTTTTGCTCTAGATTGAGAAAACTCAAGCACAACTGGCATTTGAATTTAATTAAGTGTGTTTAATAGGCATTTATGATTCCGGATGATTAACACATTCAGTCATCTATTTGTTTTCATGAAATAACCAATTTCAGAAATACATATTTAGGAAACCCTCAGAGTCATCATACAGTCTAATCAGACCTCCAAATATTCATGAAATAATTAGTTTTTAAAAATACCTCAACATATTGAATTTATAGATTATCCTATAAATTTTAGATTTATCAAGGTTAAAAATTATCTTTCAGAAATTAAGCAAAAAGATATTTAGGTTAATTTATTTCATTTTATGTATATGAGTGTTTTCTGTTTTTTGTTTTGTTTTGTTTTGTCTGAATACATGTATGAGTATCAAATGCATGCCTGAGGAGATAAGAGGAGATTGCATCATCTGGAACTGGGTTTAAAAACAGTTATTAGCCACCATGTGGGTGCTGAGAACTGAACCCAGCTTTTCAGTCAGATCAGTTAATTATTCTTAACCTCTGAGCCTTCTCTCCAGCAACCAAGCAAAGATATTTTTACAGTTTTATATATTTTTTTAATTCATGCATTCTTTATTCTAGACATACTGAAATCTGACTATATTGCTTTAATTTCTACAAAGGAGTGGATCTAAACTGTTTATCTGAATAGGATCAAAAGGTTTGCATGACTTGTTCACTCAGTGGTAGAAGGAAGCAGATAAGAATAAATGTGTTGCTCAGGTAAGGAACAGAACTTCCTCCTCAGACAATAGAGAATTGTTGAGGGTCTTTATCCAGAAGGGAGAATTTGGTTAGAAAGACCTTCTGGAGGAAGGGTGGAGGATAAAATAGAGATAAAGTAGCCTAGGATAAGAAGTTTTGAAAGGCATCCTTTAATTTTTATTTGTGTGTCTCTGTGTGTGTGTGTGTGTGTATGCTTATCTATGTATAAGTGAATCTATGCGTACCATTCACATGTGTAATCTTGCATGTTTGTCTCACTTTCTGCCTTGCATGTGTTCTTATTCACTACATATGATCCATTAGCTCCTTGGGACTCTCCTCTTTGCCTCCACCATACCTGTTGGAGTATTGGGGTCATAGATGTGCTTCTGTCTGGATTTTTTTTTTTAGGTTCTGCAGCTCCCAATGCAAGTCCTCAAACTTCTGTGGCACATTCTCCACACACTCATTCATGTCTCCAAACTGTCTATCCGATTTCTTTAGTGAGAACAATACAGTTTCTACTCTCAAGAAAGGCAGTGAGGTAGTTTACCTGGATGTATTTCCTCAATTGTTGCTTAAATAGTTGATAATCCATACTGTTGCCCTTAATTTTCTATTAGGCCTTTCTGACACGTGCACTAACCTCTAGTCCCTGTTGCATAAGACATATGCGGCATCTGTTGACCTTTCTGTATTCCCAACAGTGAAGGTTTCACTATTCCCACCTCACTTTACACACATGCTTCACGTTCCTGTCACTTTCATTTTCCTCTTGGCAAAGAAATCATCATCCCCTTTACATCTCCATGATATTCTTCCTGTCATATGCATCTTATATTATACTTCACATGGCTGCTGTTGTATTTTAAGTTTTTCCATAGAAATCTCATAAAATCTTTTTAAGTTTCCCAATTCCCTAAACTTGAGCCAATTCTATCAATCTCCACCAACATTGTCAAGGAATTTAAGGTTTAGAAAACACAGAAGATGTATTTTATTTTATTAGAGACCAGCACCAGTGCTTAATGATTTGAAAAACTTCTGAACCTTTTTTTTTGTCTCAGCCAAGTATATTTTAATTTTCAACGCAGGACAAAGCAGTAGCGCGGGAGCTCAAGAGATAATCTGTGGCCAAAGTAAAGAGGAATGACACCAGGCCACACGAATATGTTCTCAAAGGCACTACCTGTAGCTAAGTGCATAGGTCAGAAAATGATGATGGAACTGAAGATTCTATTAGTTACTTTTGTGTAAAATACAATGAGTATTTAAAATGTGTAATATATATTGACATTTACCTATGTGCTGGTATTAATGAACTATGATTGCAACAATTATTTTAGAGAAACAAAAATATTTTCCCTAAAACATTATTTCTATTATGTGTTAATTCCCAAATTCATATTCATTATAGTGATAACAGGAAGTAGTATTATTGGCTTGCTATAGCATAGCTTATAAATCCTGTGCAGCTAATACACTCCCCTCTATTACTGTCTCTCAGGAACCCCCACCACCATCTCATCTTTGACAGTCAAAAGACTGTGTTGTCTGTAATCTACTTTCAAACACTTTGTGGGTAGGGGCATCTTTGTGTTTCTGTAAATCTAGTTGTGATAACACAATACTGAGTTTACCTTAATAATGGACACAGTGCTTCTTTCTGCACATTGTAATCAGAAACTTAAACTATGAGGAGGCCACGGGAAGAACATCAGTCAGTCCTATCTTCATCCACCTCCAAGCATATTAGCTTGGCAGGATGGATAGGGGAATGCTCTTTCTAAGGTGATGAGGATGGTAGTGAGTGCATGAGCAATCCTGCCATAAAATCTCAGAGATGAGGATCTACAGAGTACACACTGGCATCAGGATGACGTCCACCTTCAATCGGTGCCAGAAACCTGGCTTTCATAGAGCTATCATCTGACCTATCACCCATCTGTGAACATCCATCTCCCTCTTCCCACTCTCGCGACATTGCAGGCAAGGAGGTCTTCAGTATATCTGAAAGACTGAAAGTCCAGCCTCCCACAAGCCTCAGATCTGAAAGCAGAACTATACGTTGGTTTCCTTGAGAACAGCTATTTGTAAGTATAAATTAAACCTACAGACGTTGGTTAGTTACTCCTGACCTGCTAATAGCATAGTTATCCTCTTAGAGGTTTCAGCTGCCTACAGCTATATCTAGCTAGCCACTGATGCCTATTAAAACAGCATAAGATGGACATAAAGGGCACTTTATATTAAGTTGCCTGTACACGAGTATGCCTAAACATGTGCTGTGTCTCTGTGTATTGATTAGCAAAAGGTAAAAGGATCAACATATTTTTTTTTCTAAAATACTTCTGGCTTAAAAACTGAAAGGCAACAGGGACGAGATGAGAACGAAGGTTCTCAAGTGAAATATGTTTTGATTTAACAGAACTAACATTTCTTGTCCCGGTATAAAATATCATTAGTGACTACACATAAGCTGGGACATGCAAAATATAGTTAACACATACATGATCCAGATTACTTCTTTTATAATAATCTTTCCCATCTGAAGAAATGAAATGACTCAAAACAAATATGGCATCTTTAAAAAATGTATTAGTGAATTTGTTTGATCATATTTTAACTAGTATATAGTGACGTATTAAGTCTAAGGACCTTGCTCCTACACTCAATACACAGAATTCAATGGTATCATCCTCAACAATTTGTTTTACCATTTAAAATAGTATCTGATAGCATAGATGTACATGCATATATACACGTTTTCAAAGTAGCAATGGAAATTTAAAATGCTGTTGAATCAGATAAGAATAAAATTGTGAATAGTAACGCACAATCTACCATTTTTCTACATTTCTCATTTTGTAAGGACACAAGGAGTTAGTTTTCAGTACTCTTGAGTGCACATATTCATGTGCAGAAAATGTAAATGAAGAGGCATGAATCCTATGGTGGAATATCTAAGAGCTGTCTACATACCCAAGTCCATCTTTGGAGTTACAATAAAAGGGTCCAGATTACTATATATACCTGTATCCAAGATGGAACACAAAGGCCCCCTCCCACGTAACCTGAGGAGAGCTATATGCAAATGGCAACAAACCCCCTTGTGTTTCAATCCACTAACATTTTGGGGGTCTTATTTTACTATGACACACATTGATCATTTTTTAATTCCTACAAATGTTGATATATAATTTTAATCCAACCATTTGCATAAATCACAGCCAACTGTTCACACATGCCAAATAGTGGCAGCAAAGTGACTTACACATGTGTGTAGTGACAGTTTTTATGGATATCTCCTGAACTGTCTTCTGAAAGATTTTTATCACTGTGGTTTATTTGAAATAATCATGGAAATGGATATTAACCCTGTCAGACCGCTATTTGATATGCCTATCAGTCATTTTATCTTTTAACGTATCTGATGAGCTATAATATCTGCATGTGGCATTTAATTTTGTAATTTTTTATTGTTAACTTACTTTGTGTGTTTCTATTTGTGTTTAATATGAATTTCCTGATGATACATTCTGTGTGTATGTTTTAATTTTTGAATTTTCATACTGATTTCATTTTTTATGTGTATGAATGTTTGTCTGCTTATATATCTGTTCAATACGTTCAAGGCTGGTCCCTGTGGTGGCCAGAAAGGAATGTTGGAACTCCTACTACTAGACTCATACATATTTTTGAGCATCTATATAGGACCTGGGAATCAAACTCAGATCCCTTAGGAAAAAAAAGACAAGCACTCTTAACCACCGAGCTACCTTTGATTTCATTTTTGAGACAGGGTCTTATGCAATCTAGACTAACCTCATTTTTTTAAGTAGCTGAGGCAGACCTCAGACTTCCTGATATTGATCTAATCTTCCATCCTCCACCTACTGAGTACTGGGATTACAAGCAAGCACCAGCATATCTGGCTTGTTTGTCCGTTTTGGTTTTTTTGATTGTTTGTTGCTTTTTGTCTTTACGTGTTAGTTTTTTTTGAGGTCTTCGCATGTTTATGATACAAGCACTTTCTCTATCCCTTTCCTTGCTGCAGCATCACTGGATTTATTTCTTTTCTTAGTAAAACTTATCTGACATCTAGACAATGGAATCAGGAGCTTGGGTGTATTTAAGAGCTCTTTTCCACTCAGCAATCATAAAATGAGGCACAGTTTATCATCAGGTAACTTGTCTATAAAATTCTGTAACATAGTTGGGGTTTTCTTTATGTTTTTTTAATACTATTTTTCCCTGTGGTCATTTATAGATATATTTACTTCTCTTCCATATTTTCTATTCCACACTCTTGCTCCTTCTCTTTCTTTCACAGTGGTCTGATCTTTTTGATGAGGCTTCAGTGGCACATTAGAAAACCTGTCAGGCAAGTTGTCCATATTGTTCATTTCAATCCCATTTCACCAACTGCCACACATCCATAAAAGAATCCAGAGTCAGCCAGTTTAATATGGATCTTTGTTGGGTATTAAAACCTTAGATTACTGTGTACTGTAGATACAAGATGCCTCTGGGGCTCCTTCCATAGAGACAATTGGCCAATAACAGGGAAGGCAGAGTGGGGACCTCCAGGCCTCCACCCTAAGGAGCGGCTTCCATACCTGCTTCTGAGTAAAGAAAGACATTATCAATCTACCACACTATGAGCTCTCTGAGGTCCTTTCGTCAGGACCTCCTTGACCCACATCATTGTAAATCTTTGTCCTAGATTTGTTTTCACCCCTTTGCTTCATATATGTCTATCCTTAAGAAGATCTGATGCCGGTCAGATGGTTTAGTGTGTAAAGATTCTTACACATCAAGCATCCCCAACTATGATACCTAGAACAAATATGGTAGAATGTGTGGACCATTTCTTCAAGTTGTCCTTGAGCCTCCACATGCATGCTTTGACAGTTCCCATTCCAATGATAGATAGATAGATAGATAGATAGATAGATAGATAGATAGATAGATAGATACATAGATACATAGATACATAGATACATAGATACATAGATACATAGATACATAGATACATAGATACATAGATACATAGATACATAGATACATAGATAGATAGATATAGCAAATTTTAAATAGATCTAATTTTAAAAACTTGATATCTATAGTTCTACCTGTGTGTGTACTTTGGGGAAATCTGAACTCATAATGACTTAGAAAGAATATATGTTTAAATTATTGTCTTCAAGGTTTTTTTTTTTGAATGGCAGTTCATTGATCTTCATGTAAGAAGTTATAGGAAGTGAATCTGTAATCAGTTTGTTCATACTAGAAGCCTACACCATCCTCAATGACACCATATCAAAGACTAGAGAAAGAGTTCAAGGAAATGTCAAGTTTAGTACCTTGGCGACTGGAACAGGAAGACACCAGGATTGGGAAGAGAATGGAGTGGAGTGAAGGACAGAAGGTGAGTTCAGATCTGCTGCTCAGCGGCAGCCCACCTCACCATGTATACAAGCAAGCCCATCTGGCTATGTTTCCATATTTTCTATATGTTATGTTATTACTTTTTCCACATGTATATACAATATTTTGTTTGCAACAATCCTTCCCTAGAAATATTAAAGTTTTAATCTGGTCAGAAAATGTTTAATATATTAGATATATGTTAAAATTATCTTAGCCTTAATAATTTTCCTGTTTTCAAAGTTATAACATATGAGATGATAATATATTTTAAAGCCAAACATCTGCCATTATGTGTGTCATGCCTCAACATGAAAGGTCCCTGAGCAAAGATTTTTTTGATTTTTGTCCCAGACTGGAATTGACATGTCACTCCTCCTTCCCCAAAGTAGAGTGAAAGAGGAGAAGATCTCTCAATCTTTCTCTCTGTCTCTGTCTCTGTCTCTGTCTCTGTCTCTGTCTCTCTCTCTCTCTCTCTCTCGTTGTTCATATAGAGAGCAACATAACAGACAGGAATTCATTTCACACTTTACATTAATGGCATTATATTAAGTAGTAACTTATCAAATGAAGATACGCTTCAAAAAAATCTACATTGTCCTGTATATATTCTTTAAATTTTTTATTGGTTATTTGGTTTATTTACATTTCAAATGTTATCTCCCATCCTGATTTCTCTTTGAGAGCCCCACATCCCACTTCACTCCCCCTGCCTCCACTAGGGTACTCCCCCACCCACATGCCCACTACTGCCCCACCTCCCTAGCATTCCCCTATGCTGGGCCATCAAACCTTCACAGGACCAAGGGCCTCCCCTCTTTTTGATGCCAGACAAGGCCATCCTTTGCTAGATTTGTGGCTGGAGCCATATGATCAAAATTGAGAAAATCCAACATTTTCTGAAAATATTACAGAAAGCAAAGATGATAATTAAATTAAACCTATATTCAGAAATCAAGTATTCCAGACTAGAATACAAAAATGAATTTAATATGGTCCTAGAAAAAAATCCAATATATCCTGTGCTGTTATACAAAAATAAAGGACACTTGCTTTTCAAATAAAAAGGAGTTTTATTATATTTTTAAAAATTTTAGGTCCCTGCTATGGTTTGAAAGTCCTCCCTTGCACTCATGTTGCTAGTTTGAGTTCGCCTGCAAAGCCGTGGGTGTGCAAGTGCAGGCGGGCATGTATTCCTACATTGTGCATCTGTGCACTGAGGATGTAGGCTGTAGAGTCAAGTAAGATGATTATCTGTCCTTGAGCTATACTGTTGCTTTCCTACTGAGTTTGGGGCTTGGCACCACTTTTCTGTTACCAAATGCCCATTGATCACATTGCTTTGCGGATCAGAAAGTCCATGCTATGCCTGTCCAACATGGTGTTTTGTGAGCAGGAACTCGTTTTTATTTCAAACAGCTTTAGGTAATTTGCTTGTTTCCATCCTTTGCATATTTAGGAAAATTCATAAAAAACATTACCATTTCATATGTGTTAAGATCTGAGGTTTATATGAATTGAGGAAAGAAGGCTTTAAAGAAAAATCATATACAGAATTATGAATTGTATGAATGACATGAAAATACTCCATTTTAAAATGGACATGTATTCAACCAACATAGTTGGATCCAAATGATCTCATAGCCATTCCAACACCACTGAAGCAGAGAAGCTGCCTAGAAGGCAAATCAGAGCCAACAAAGGCGTCGTTTTAAACTGACAAGCTGTTACATGCACACAGGGACACACATACAAATGCACATGCACATACATGCACACACAGAGCAGGAGGGGGGGGAGAGGGAAGGAAAGGGGGAGAGGGAGGGGGAGAGAGAAAGAGAAAGGAAGGGAGAGAGAGCTTTGAAAGAACTGCAGGTGTCTCTCCTGTACTTAGTTTCATATGGGTGCATCATGAGGTAGAGCTTCAATAGCGGTGTAGTATGCTCAATTCTGATGATCAATTAACCTAAATGTAAGTCATTAGAAATTTGTTTCTTCCTTTTTAGTTGACTACTTTGTCTCGTTTTCTCCATATTAATTTTCAGGAAATATTGAGTTATGAATTTTTCTGTTTAGATATACTGAGGGTCAGAAATGTTCTATTCAGTAGATCTAAACACTTATTTAAAATGAAATTATTTTATTATTTTATTTGTATGGCTATCTTTTTTCTGTGTGTATGCCTGTGCAGCATATGCATGCCTAGTGCCCACAGAGGCCATAAGCGGTACTGAATCCCTGAAACTGGGGTTGCATAGTGTTATAACCTGTCCTGTGGGCACTAGAAATTAAATCAGGATCTTCTGGAAGAGTAGCCAGTACTCTTACCTGCTAACCTATCTCTCCAGCCCAGAACCATGCACCCTTAAACTGTATATGTATATTTTTCATTTTTGGAGACAACAGTTATAAGAATATTTTCATAGAATTTATATAATGCAGATCTTGTCTCCATTTGTGATATCATCTTTACATTATGTACACAGCTACAATTCCTCAGTACATCGAGTCCCTTATATTTCAGACTCTTTACAGACCATACAATCATCTGAAAAATTTCCCATGTCTTTGAATAGTCGATAAGTCACTTTTCAGACTTCATTTCACCTGTTTACATTTAATGAACAATACATTTTTAAAGCAGGAAAAAAAAACTTCTATAAAAATTTCAAAGAATATCAAGGCTAATTTTTGCTTTCATTTTTGGCATACTACCTTGCCTCTTAGAGCCGATTGTCCTCATTTTGTGCTGATCTTTGACATGCTTCTCCAATGTTTTATTTTGTGAAAGCATAATAATTTGAAGGACAGCCACACATTTAATTAAAAATAAGGAGATGTTGTTCGGAAGAGTTTGAATTGCTATCTCTGAGGGAAATGGCAATTGCCTTAAAATTGTATGATCTGAGTCTTAACTCTTATTTCATCATTTTCCTGCATGCTTCCATTTACTCGTTGTCATCATGCACAGTCCTATGTTGCAGAGAACCATGGGCCCTCTCATAGACCACTGGTGTGAGTCCTGTTTAGTATGCTGTCTGTCACAGTTATATGCCTCAGTACAGGGGAAGGCCAGGGCCAAAAAGTGGGAGTGGGTGGGTAGGGGAGTGGGTGGGGGAGAGCATGGGGGACTTTTGGGATAGCATTGGAAATGTAAATGAAGAAAATACCTAATTAAAAAAAAAGAAAACTAAAGTGAAAAAAAAAGAAAAAAGAAATTATGGAACTCTCTTTTGTCTGCCACACCCATTCAAATTCTGAGATCTTTAGAGAATACTGGTGAAATCTGTGTCTTGGAGACACCTATAGGTGAAAAACAGATTTGAACTAGGCATAATCCCAACATTTAGAGGTTTACAGCAGGAAGATTTAAGTATAAATCAATGTTGATTACTCTTCCCTATGCCCCAAAGGAAAATATCCCTGTCACCACACACACACACAGACACACACACACACATATACACATACACACACACAGACACACACATATACACATACACACACAAACACAGACACACACACACAGACACACACACACAGACACACACACAGACACACACACAGACACACACAGACACACACACAGACACACACACACAGACACACACACACACAGACACACACACACACACAGACACATACACACACATACACACAGACACACACACACATACACACAGACACACACACACACAGACACACAGACACACAGACACATACACACAGACACACACACAGACACACACACACACACACAGACACACAGACACACAGACACACAGACACACACACACACAAATGATACTGGATTACTTGGTTTCTATAATAGAGCAGGGCACTCTCTGACTTGTATAATGAAAAGAGTACCACAGGCCATGAGAATTAAAGAGTAATTTATAGTAACTCAAACAAATGAAGAAAAGTCATAGGAAAAAAATCTATAGAGTTCTCAGGCAGGGAGATCATTTGGAAATTTATAGTTAGCTATGTCTAAGGATTTCTAGATTGTTCCTAATGATCTGTATCCCAATCTCCAGACTCTTTTTACATAAGGGGAATGTAGGTGCTTACCAAGGACACCAAAGAACACCTTTCTGTGATCTCTGCCAAATCCCAGAGATGAGGACAGTTGGCAAAGGAAACTTCTCATGGAAGAGATAATTAATTCTCATAGCTATTTGAACACTGGCTAATTCTGCCACATCTGTGTTTTGTTTATCACACTTTATGATTCTTAAGATTTGAATAATGTAGATTGATGTGGTAATATGAATTTCTACCTCCACATGAATCATATTTTGTAAGCTCTAGGGGGAGAAGAGTAGCTGTATCTTGCTAAGGTTCTTACACCCATCATTGTCACCTTACATGAGTTATAATTATAATTGGTCATTAAGAGAATGCATTCTGTAGACTAATAATCATTCCTAATTGGCTTAATCTTACATTTCTCTATTTTTCATTTGATGAGTATCTTACAGATTTCTAACATATCTTTCTTTGTTGAATTTTATGCATCAATCAAACTATTCTGATTAATTTTTGATAACTTTGTAGGGATTCAATAAATATATAGGGGTAGACATAAAAAATTCTTGATGATATACACATACATGCACTACTATCTGAGCTATAAATCACAAAGTATCATAAAGATCTCACATAGAGTTTGTTTTATATAATGAAGGGAGGGATAGACACTATAGCCTCAGCAATATGTGATTCAGTTGGAATGTAAATTTTATAAGCTCACTAATTCTGTTTAGTTTAGTGCATGGGTGAATTTTGATGAGCATCCCCAAGGTCAATAGGCAGTTGGTAGTATACTTTAGTGCAAAGTAATTGGCTTAGGACTTTTGATAACATAACATTGGAAACAAACAATCCCATCTTTCATTTCTGGAACTTATCATACAGTGTGTAAGACAAACTCCCGAAGAAGAAGAAACCATTATAAGACTTACTATATCCAGGAGGAGTTTCAGGAATGATACTGGAGAAAGGAATAGCAGCTATTGAAAACTGCACATCAACTCTAATTGTGGTAACTTGGCAAAATTCTAATACTGTTATTAGTATTAAGATTATTGATAGTAATCGGTAAGTAATATTTACAATACTTTCAAATGTAAATGTGTTCTCATGAACCACAGGTAATCTCAAATGGCCTATCACAAGAACTTAAGTTCATAATAGTCTTTTTTTCAATAGTGCTCTCTGCTATGAAATTTTGTGAGTAATTCAGATGGAGAGAAATATGAAAGGATGGTTATTCCACTTAGCTCTGTGACTGAAGTATTATTTCTAGGAGAAATCATATAATTTACTATATATGGTATAGAGTGATTCTATGATTGGCTTTCACAATAGCACCTATACATTGTAGTCCCCTGGGAAACTGGGAGTAGAAACAAAAATAGAGAACAAAGAAGACAATTTTTCTGGTCCTGACTCCAAGCCCATGATAAATTCAGAGTATCTGATGGTGGGACCCCAAAATGAGTCTTGAAAAGCAAATCTGCCAAAGTGGATGTTCTGTGTTTTCCAGAGTGAAAACATTATCATAGTTTGGTGAACCAGGTTCATGTTCCTCAATCTAAATTTAACTGGTGACAGAGCTAAAAATTGAATCTCTAAAACCCTCCAGCATCTAGCTGCATTACCTGAGCTTCTCTCTGGATACTGTGTCTTCGCAGTAGATATTGGACACCAGGTCTTCCTAAACGTAAGGCGAGAAGCCAGATGTCTAGTTGTGGCTGCTCAAAGCAGCCTGTTTTTGTCTGTGGACCAAAGCATCAACATGCTCTAGAATCCAGGGAGAGGTGTCAAACCTCAGAGTTTGTAATTCCAAACCCCTGTTAAGAAGATCTCAATGTAATGAGAATGTGCAATAAAGTCAGAGAATCTCCATTCTTATTCTCAAACATGTTAGAATCACGCATGGGATTTAATTTTTTTAAATTTTTAATATTTTTATTACACATTTTCCTCAATTACATTTCCAATGCTATCCCAAAAGTCCCCCATAGCGCCCCCTACTTCCCTACCCACCCATTCCCATTCTTTTGGCCCTGGCATTCCCCTATATTGGGGCATATAAAGTTTGCAAGTCCAATGGGCCTCTCTTTCCAGTGATGGCCGACTAGGCCATCTTTCGATACATATGCAGCTAGAGACAAGAGCTCCGGGGTTCTGGTTAGTACATCATGTTGTTCCAACAATAGGGTTGCAGATCCCTTTAGCTCCTTGGGTACTTTCTCTAGCTTCTCCATTGGGAGCCCTGTGATACATCCAATAGCTGACTGTGAACATCCACTCCTGTGTTTGCTAGGCCCTGGCATCATCTCACAAGAGACAGCTATATTTGGGTCCTTTCAGCAAAATCTTGCTAGTGTATGAAATGGTGTCAGCGTTTAGAAGCTGATTATGGGATGGATCCCTGGATACGGCAGTCTCTAAATGGTCCATCCTTTCATCACAGCTATGAACTTTGTCTCTGTAACTCCTTCCCTGGGTGTTTTGTTCCCAATTCTAAGAAGGGGCACAGTGTCCACACTTTGGTCTTATTTCTTCTTGAGTTTCATGCGTTTAGCAAATTGTATCTTATATCTTGGGTATCCTAAGTTTTGGGCTAATATCCACTTATCAGTGAATACATATTGTGTGAGTTCTTTTGTGATTGTGCTACCTCACTCAAGATGATGCCCTCCAGGTCCATCCATTTGGCTAGGAATTTCATAAATTCATTCTTTTTAATAGCTGAGTAGTACTCCATTGTGTAAATGTACCATAATTTCTGTATCCATTCCTCTGTTGAGGGACATCTGGGTTCTTTCCAGCTTCTGGCTATTATAAATAGGGCTGCTATGAACATAGTGGAGCATGTGTCCTTTTTACCGGTTGGGACATCTTCTGGATATATGCCCAGGAGAGGTATTGCTGGATCCTCTGGTAGTACTATGTCCATTTTTCTGAGGAACTGCCAGACTGATTTCCAGAGTGGTTGTACAAGCTTGCAATCCCACCAACAATGGAGGAGTGTTCCTCTTTCTCCACATCCTCGCCAGCATCTGCTGTCACCTGAATTTTTGATCTTAGCCATTCTGACTGGTGTGAGGTACTACAGAGCAATTGTGATAAAAACTGCATGGTACTGGTATAGTGACAGACAAATAGACCAATGGAATAGAATTGAAGACCCAGAAATGAACCCACACACCTATGGTCACTTGATCTTCGACAAGGGAGCTAAAAACATCCAGTGGAAGAAAGACAGCATTTTCAACAAATGGTGCTGGCACAACTGGTTGTTAACATGTAGAAGAATGCGAATCGATCCATTCCTATCTCCTTGTACTAAGGTCAAGTCTAAGTGGATCAAGGAACTTCACATAAAACCAGAGACACTGAAACTTATAGAGGAGAAAGTGGGGAAAAGCCTTGAAGATATGGGCACAGGGGAAAAATTCTTGAATAGAACAGCAATGGCTTGTGCTGTAAGATCGAGAATTGATAAGTGGGACCTCATGAAACTGCAAAGCTTCTGCAAGGCAAAAGACACCATCAATAAGACAAAAAAACCACCAACAGATTGGGAAAGGATCTTCACCTATCCTAAATCAGATAAGGGACTAATATCCAATATATATAAAGAACTCAAGAAGGTGGACTCCAGAAAGTCAAATAACCCCATTAAAAAATGGGGCTCAGAACTGAACAAAGAATTCTCACCTGAGGAATACCGAATGGCAGAGAAGCACCTGAAAAAATGTTCAACATCCTTAATCATCAGGGATTTAATTTTTAAGCCATCTATGTACTTACCTCAGGATACCTCTTTTAAAATCTTTTCTCTTCAGCTTTATAAATTCTTTGAAATCTTCTACAGTATACTTTGCTCATATTCTACCCCCAATTATTTCCAGATCCAGCTTCTTTTCTCTGCTTACCCAACTCTGTGCCTTCCTTTATTTGCCCCATCAAGCCTTATTTGTGGCACCTGTATACTCTTGGATGTGTGATCTGCCACTGGAGACTTGTTGACCTATCAGGGGCAACACTTTTAAAGAAACCTGCCTTTCCCTCTCCTAGTAATGATTCTTCCATTGAAAATGGGGTTTTGTGCTTTGCTCTTCTCTCCTTGCAGGGACTTTGTATGGCTTGCACTTGCATAGCCCTCGCTCGTACCATCACTACTGTGAGTTCACGTGTACAACTACCCTCCTTAGTATTGAAAAGACTGTTTCTTTGTAGTCTCCCGCTGCCTAATCTTACTGTCATGGTCTGACTACTTTCTCTTCCTCAGTGATCCCTGACACCTGGAGGGAGGATTTATAATGACTTATAGGGGCTGCATCTATACCTGAGGATTCTGCATTCTCTTATTCTCGGCACCTGGCCATGGTGCATTCTTGAGACTGAGTGTTGTCTTGTTGTAGTCAACTTGACACAAGCTAGAGTTATCAGCTAAGAGAGAAACACAATGCAGAAAACACCTCTATAAAATCTATAAGAGCCTATAGTGCCATATAGAGTAGTCTCTTTATTAGTGATTGATGTGGGAAGACTCAACCACGGTAGGTGGTTCCATCCCTTTGCAGGTGGTCTTAGGTTATATACGAAAGCAGGCTAAGCATGCCAAGAGGAGCACACTGGTTAATAGTTTTCGTCTATTACTTCCACTTCAGTTTCTGCATCTATATTCATGCTCTGAATTCTTTATTCTGACATCGTTCAGTGACTGAGTGTGGGCTGAGATTTGTAAGCTTTTGGTTATGGTCTTTATATCAGAAATAGAAACCTTGACTAAGACAAAAATTATTACCAGAACTAGGATATTACTGTGACAGACCTAGTCATTTGAGTGCATGAATTAAGACAGGACTTTGCTTATGCAATGGTGTGCTTATAGACAGTAGCCTAGCAAGGTTGTCATCTGAGAGGCTCATCAAGCCTAAGACAGATGCAGATACCTACCAATGGACTGAAGTCAGGGACCCGTTTTGTTGAATTAGGGGAAAAGTGGTAGCAGCTGAGGAGGAGGGTGACCCATAGGAAGACCAGCAGTCTCAAGTAACCCTGACCCCTGAGATCTCTCAGACACTGAACCACCAACCAGGCAGCATACATGATATGATCTGATCCTCTCCAGCCCTCAACTCACATATATAGCAGAGGACTGCCTGGTCTGGCCTCAGTGGAAGAAGATGTGCTTAACTAGAGACTTGAGGCCCCAGGGGGTGGGGAGGCCTGGGGTGGGGGCTTCCTCTTGGAGACAGGGGGTGGAGGAATGGGATGAGGAACTTTGGGAGGGCAAACTGGGAGGGGAGCAATGGCTGGACTGTAAAAAATTAAAAGTAATTAAAAAAGGAAAGGAAATAAAAAGACAGGACTTTGCGACTTAACTCTAGAAAAGCCATTGAGAGTTGAGAGCTTAATGATCTATTATTGTAAAAACAGAAGAAAATGTTTATAGAAGTCAAAACAATGGAAGACTGGCTTCTGAGCTTTGAGAAGAAAATTTGAAGTCCCTTAAAGAATCTATTGGGTCCATTAAATATTTAGAAATAACAATCTGTGATTCTGGTTATCTGGGACTGAAGAATTGGCTCTGATTAATAAGATACCAGAACTACTGAAGTAAAATTTCTGCTATGCTGGAAAAATTGATACTGGTCAATTAGGTCTGAAGAAACAGTTGTGATTAAAAGACCCTTGGTCCTGTGAGGGTTCTATGTTCCAGTATAGGGGAATGCCACGGCAAGGAAGTGGGAGTGGGTGGGTTGGTGAGCAGGGGGAGGAGGAGGGGATAGGGGGTTATAAGAGGGGAAATCAGGAAAGAGGATAACATTTGAAATGTAAATAAAGAAAATATCTAATTAAAAAATATTGAAAAGAAAAACAACCAGTGTCATTGAAAAAAAATATTATAGGAAGTGTTTTCTTGAGGTCAGCACACAGAAGGTATTATCCAGAGGATAAAGGCTATACCTTGTACTTACTATCACTGAACTTAGCAATATGTTAGAATCACCCAGTGGTCTTAGATTTGAAGGCATGAAATGATGATGGAGAACAACTGACATTAGACACTGGGAAAAGCCAGGACACCAGCAAAGGCACCAACATTTGTGAGATGACAGCACCATGGGATGAACAAGGAGGACAGTAACTGGTATAGAGGAAGTCCTTTGTAATCAAGGATTGTGGGTGGGTCTCAGAACTATGACAATGAGATTACATTGTTGGAGTTTGATTTGATTTGATTTGATTCCAACTGTGCTTTTTACATTGAGTGAGAAATAATCAACTTGTCTTCTGCCTTTTGATTTTTACAGAAGCCCACAGTTGAGAGACTTTGGATATTTTATTGAGATTTTAAGTGTTTCAAAGAGACTGAATTTTTAAAGTATTTGAATTTTCAAAGACTGTGGGTTTTTTTTTAAGTTTGGAATATGCTTTACATCGATATTTTGATATTAATATGAAATCCTGGAGATGAACAAGAAATGAAAAATTATTATTAGATAGAAGTGTGTGAATGTGTGTGTGTCTGTGTGTGTGTGTGTGTGTGCGAAGTTGACAAAACATTGTCCAGTTTTGTCAACTTGAAATAAAGGAGAGTTATCTGAGAAGAAGATATCATGATTTTGAAGATGCCTCAGTGAGGGGGCAGAAAGAGGGGGCAGAGTTTGATATAAATAATTTTTTTTTTAAAAAAAAGATTGTTCTGTAGACAAACATGTGGACATTTTCTTAGTGATTGATCTTGTGTAGCTCAGTCCATTGTGAGTGGTGTCACATTAGGTCAGGTAGTCTTGGGCCAGATAAGAACACAAGTTGAGCAAGCTAAAGGAGTAAGCCAATAAGTAGGATTCCTCCATGGCCTCTGCTTCAGTTCCTGCTTCTATGTTTCTGCTTTGAGTTCCTGCCCTGAAATTTCTCAGTGATGGACTGTGATCTAAGTCTCTTCTGTGACCTGACCCTCTCTTCTTCAAGTTGCTTTTGGTAATGAAAATGAATATCCTGTAGTCATAGAAACCCTAACTAAGATGGGTGTCTTGATTTTCTGTAAAGCAAAGTTTGAAAATCATTTCCCTAAACAATATAATTTGATACTATACGGTTTTCTCTAAATTTTCTCATTCTAATATCCTTTTCTGTCACATGTCTGTGTTTGGGCATATACCTGGATGTCAGTAAATATGCCTAGGCTACAAATCACCATAAGGGAATGGGAATTGTTTGCCAATCACTCACCTGTTGCTCTTAACATAATTTTATCAAGGCCTGGGTTAAAAAGAAAGAAATAGTGATTTAAAGGTACTTAGGATGATGAAAGAGATCGTCGATGTAAAATATGGGGAACTTAATGTAGACTGGGATGGGTACAAGCTTGGAGGGGTGGGCGGGGCTTAAAGGTGTGGATGGTCATTTGTTACACTAGGAGGCAGAGTACAACACTGACCATTTTAATACCTAGAGGAGCCGAGTTAAACAGTGGCAATAAATTAATTAGATTCCTTTTAAGAAATGGTCATGGAAAACTTGAGAAAACCTCAAAAAGGCAAGAGTGCTTCTTGTTTATACAAAGGACCCACCCATATGGGTACAGTTTTCACCCCACAGGCACCATTCACATACATACATGCAGGCAAAATGTCTATACATATAAAATGAATAAATCTTGAGACAGTAACATGGAAATTTACATTAATTATATGATTATAATATAAGTGGTTGGTGAAGAAGGCATTAGAGACATTAAGGGATACTATATACTTTTTAAAAAAATAATCATTGAGCCCCAAATAATGTTCCAGATGCTGAGGAATATTTCATTTATTGACAGTCTGACAACAGTAAGCACTGACTCATTATTTTCTTCAGGTTACTTCTAGAAGGATGATCTGTAGAAACTAGAACTCAATACCATCCCACGAAATGTCTTATCTTAAAGCATGGCTGGGGGTCGTTGGATTTTATTCTTTAATGTTCTGATGTTAAATTGGACTTGTTTTAGGTGGAGATGGAATACGATGAAAAGTCGAAGTGCCTCTATCATCTTGAGACAGAATCTGAGTCATAATTAAGGACAGCAGGTGGCAGATGGCTAAAGAGTTAAGGCCTCTAATACTTACCAGTGGCAGGCTCAACATTTAATACAATCTCATAAACAAATCAAAAAATTTGAAAGAAGGTATGTTTTCCTTTAAGTCTATTGAACATGAATGTGTATTATATAAGTTATTAAATGACACTGAAATTCTAACACATGTATAGAATATACTTATATTCAACTCTGTTGACCTTTAAATCTTGCTTCTTCATGAATAATTGCGAGAAATAACAGCCATTTAATTTAAACTATTGCTTTTATTATAATTACACGGGAGCACAAATAAATAAGCACAAAATATCATAAAATATTGTCAATGCACTAGAGAGAAATCAATTTGTTTTCAAACAACATCTGGTTACTTCAATAGTATCAAAGTACATATATAATTGCATATCACCTAAAAAAATCAAGTACAAAAATTAAGAGACATTAAAACATCAGTGTTTATATTATTATGTATATAGAAATGCCTAGGAATACATGAATAGAGAAATCTGTTATCTAATGCTTATTTGCACAAATATTCAGGCACATACCTGACATTGCTAATGAGTTATGAAAAATGCAATATGACATTCAGATCTTTAGATATGGTAAACATGTTAGTGTTGGAATGGATGTTTAATGGTTTTCATTAAAAACCCTGTCTTTTAAAAATGTAGTGTCATTATCCACTAAAAAAACAGATTAGTTTATATCATTTTTCATAGCTATTTGTTTCAAATATCTGAAAAGTCAAGAAAGTAAACATACAATTGCTAAATACGTAAACACGCTTTTAGTGCAAGATAACAAAAGTGTGACTGTACTGTGCTTTGATTCTTTTTATAATCACAGTGCACTTTACACAAATTGCTACACTATAAATGGTAAGTCCAAACAAAAGAAGTGCATACTAAACATTGTCATATATATTATATACAGTATGTATTCTGTATCTGAGTGTGTACATGTTTAAATATAAATGCTTTTAGGGTGGGCAAACCCAGTTATATTTGGGAACAAAGGAATATTTTGAAGGATTAGTCATAGATTTTTATTTGAGATAATTTCAACAATAGTTTTTAAATGTTTCTCCCTAAATCTGAAACTTCACAATAATTAAATAAAATGTAGCCAAATATTTTCCCAGATTATACACATTTTGTGCCAATAAAATTGACCCAAATATGAGAGGGCTTTAAGCCATCCAAACCCCAAACCACGATGTTTACATTTAACATGATAAAACAGTGTCATCTTTACTGATTTATACAGATAGCAGTACATATTGTAATGTACACGTAGAGGCTTACAATACACGTATGTTATAACCAGACATAAATTTAGTATATTTTCATCTTTTATTTTGACTGTACAATTGACCAGAAAACAAGAACACTGCATATAAGCACTTAAAAACTGCCAAACATGTGGACTTGTGTATACTATTGGAAACAACTGGTTTTTTCATTGTGAAAATATTAATGATTGCATACTTGAGTCCCTTAATTGCAACAACCATATCTTGTTCAACGTTAAACTCTAAGAGTTCCTGAAACTGTATAATTAAATGAGACAATGAATTAAAAAAACCAATGCATTGCTATCAAATTATCGACATTCTGTAATTTGTTAGTTATTATTTCAAATCTGCACGGTGTTGCAAGTGTTCCTATACAATGTATGTGTCAATCCTCTTTAACTTCCATTAGAATTTAGGATACAGTGTATGAGAAGAGAATAGTCTATCCTATCTACAGTCCTTTTTCACATGAGACATAGCTTGCCTCAAATTTCTTACTCCATAAATTGAAGGAATATTTGTTATAATGTCAGGTGGAAGCATGGTTAATTTCCAAGCCCTATATTGGGAATCTGACTGAGTTTAACATGTAAGTAATATCAAGACTGAATCTAGAGTTGTGTTATTCTGATGACTTTATTAGGACAGTAACTAGCTGGGGCTGTTCAGGTGTGTTGACTTTCTACTTAAATTGTTCAAAAGACTCAAGCCAAATTCTGGGTGTAGACAAGAACACACCTATGTCAAAATCTCGATTTTCTAGAAGCATTCTAACAAGATCTACTTACTTGTCAGCAATTCAAAACTGTCACTATTTTGAAAAGTGATCTTGTGTCCAAACAATTATTTTGTGTCTAGAGGTATATACTTTACAAATTAATGCATTTTTTATCTCTTGCTGTTTTCTTTCCCTTCTCAATTATTACATGGCTAAAAATTCATCCTTATTTGCAAAAATCACTTTTTACCTCAAACTTTTAGTTCAATAGCATACAGAGGGAGATATTGGCAGTGTCTCTGTAAAGTGTGATTTCTCAAGTAGCGCTGGCATCTGTGATGGGGAAAACACAGTATTTTACTCTTTCCTTCCATCATTTCCACAGAAATTTGTGTCTTCTCTACTAGGAAGTATTTCACACGTAAAAGCATCTTACTGACAGCCAATAAAAATCTGTTTCTACAACATTTGCTGTGAAAAGACTATTTGTCATAAGTATGAGTTCTCTTGGCCTGATAACCATGCCTTTATATGATTTATTCTTTGGCACTGCTAGAAATATGAGCATTATCATGTCATCATGTGCTGGCTGCAGGTTATCTTCCGGCCAGATTCATATGGTAAAGTGCCCTAATTTATTGCCACCAGACAGAGTCAGCATGATTTTTTTCCTGTGTACTAATGACTCTTTTCTCACAACACAGAGAAAATCTATACAAAGGAGAAGCTGACTATAGAATAGCTAATTGTCACAGTGGACAATTAAATATTGTATAGGCAAAGAGTAACAGATCTGAAGTCAAATCCAAGTGAAGCCATTTTCCCAGATATTCCAATTCTTTCTCATGTAGAGAGAGATTTGAAGAAATAAATGGAAATGGTTGCCTAAGTTCAAATTGTCAAAAAAAGGTAACTCCTTTAAAACATTAACACATTTGAAGGAGTATGACAGGTGGCCATGGCATGAGCGTGACAGAACACACATGAATGGCTGAGTCCAACACAAATCAATTTAGTATCTGTTTTCTTCTGAACAAGTGACCAACATTAACAATTATCTTCTGCCTAATTCGGAGTGGTATATGTAAGATCAGCATTTGAAAGACACACTTAGAAATATTGCCTATACTTAAATGCCAAGGGAGGGGTCATATTTACTGCAATAGCCAGAATACACGTGCACTAGGGTCATAGAAATGATGATGGATGGTGTCTTGTGTATGATTGGTTTAAATCTATGAGGTCATAACTGCTCAAGTCAAGATAGCAACTCGAGCCATAAACACATTTGATTTCAATTATGCTTTCGTCTGAAGATGTTTCCTTCACTCTTAGATCTGTGCTGTGTTGGCTGCTGGGCTTGAATTGTAAGTCTACATAGCTGGTGAAACATAGCGAAGGTATCTGTTTAAACTGCTTACGATCTCTGTGGTTCGCTATATTTGTTATTTCGCCTTCGTCGACATCTTACTTGTACAAGCAGAACTTACAGCTTCTGTAAGCATTTTATATATACAGTTCTCCCACTGATTGTTCATACACACACACACACACACACACGCACACACAACACATGCTCCCACTTACTGTTTCCCTTATTCTTTCAGCATTATAATTAGACATCAAAATATACATTAATTATAAAACATTAAAAATTATGTTATAACATTTCAAACTCTCTTTGAGGAACTATTACTGATAAAGAATTACTAGATTTTTTTATCAATATAGATTACAAAAATTCCTTAACTTCTGTCATATTTGGTTTTATTGAGCAGCATGAAGCTATTGCTGTCAATACCCTTAAGAGAAAAACTGCTATGATAATAACTTCAAACACACTTTTTTTCCCTCAGAAATATAATACTAAATTGATTGTTACTGAAGAACCGCATACTGTCCATTTTAGGAAGCATAAATAGTAATTTAAATATACAAAATATATGTGATAGTTTCATTTTTATTTATCCGTGGCAATATTTATTTTCAACTAACAAGATACTTTTAAAAGATATATACCATTTTTCTTAAATTAAATTTCTTAACTTAAATTTTACCACCACATAAAGTTGAGTCCACCCTATCCTTTATCCCCTACATTTCCTATTTCTTCCTTAAAACAAAATAAAATAATGAAGTGGTCATAATTCTTTGGTCATGGTGTCATAATCAGTAAGAACAGATAAAATAGTTATGCACAGAAGATTATGACCCAAAAATATAATGATTAGCTTTAAAAGATTGACAGGGAATATTTTTCCATAAATGGACTTAAATTTTGAGGAAGGCTGGCATGGAGTATACTAAAATATGCAAATTTGTAAATTGAATGTTTATTTCTTGTGGAAAACCATGCCTATGAAATATTACTTAAAATATTATGTCTACGATGTCTCTGCTCCTCCTTTCTTGAAAACAGCTGTGCTCTTATGGTTTTAAATCTTTGTTATTTCCAATGTCACAGTGAACCCTGGTCTCCTCCAATCAGATCAATGCTGCAAGGACACACATCCCAAACCTTCTTTCTGTATGAAAGTTTGCTGCCGCAATGTCCCAATGTATTCTACTTCCTTTCTCTGTAGTCTGACTTGCTAATACCAAGTGCAGACCCAAGGATATGAATGGAATCCTCATGAAGTCACTGTAGAAAGACTGTCCATGGAACACGGGCCTTCAGACTGGGGTCCTGCTTGGTTTCACTTCCAATCAATCCCTTTCAAACTTAGAAAGCAGCAGATAAACTTTACAAACAGAATATTCAACTTCTTTGTTGCTAGCACCAGATCACATATTATGTATTTAAATAGGACTTCTACCTGTCAGATCTTCTATAGAAGCTAAATGTGGGTTGGAGGACAAAGACATTTTAAATGCAAAAAATTAATAAGAAAAGGCATCCAGGGGTTACATATAAAAGAGATAACAAACTGGTTCATACCAAATTATATCATCTATTAAACTTTTCTCATGTTTCTGAAACTTAAATATGTATAATGATTATTATTTCAGGTGTCACTCATAAACTAGCAAAATATTTACAATTTAATATGTTCTGGATTCAAAATAATCCAGGATAAGTAAGTGTGCCTTAACTTCAAGGACAAACACATTTTATCTTGGGTATGCCACAGTACTCACAGCTTCCTGTGGTATTCCACATCAACAAATAATATATGGAACAATTAGTTATCACAAGACCAAGTCGACCTCCCTTGAATTAAACAATGTGGAACTCATGCCAGTACACGCTCATATGGCAGTATCCCAGAATACCGTTTGCTGTTTAGAATACGGTGGAGGACTGTACTTCTTTGCTCCTGCGTTCTTCTTCCAGCTGGGTAGGATTGGCATGCTATCCTGTTTGCAAAGGCCCTTTTCCGTTTTCTGTCTAGCCTTTATTTCTTTGCACAAGCAGCGCTTTTTCTCAATCATCTCAAGCATTGTATGGTCTCCATGAAACCACTGCATGCATGCCACCTAGCAAAAGAAACAGAGTGAATACAGAAGGAAAAGATGGAATGAAAGCAGATCTTTGGCACTGTGCTAGAAGCTCTTTCCAAAACTCCCAGCTATTTCTACACCTATGTTTTAAAATACAGTGCTTAACATGAATTAAGAAAATACAATACTCTTTAATGAAGCAAAAAAATGAAAGCACAGATGCTATAAATAAATATTCTTTTTTAAATTGGTAAACATCATGACATGATTTAGTAACACTTTGGATGGAAATACTTCCGAAAATATTTTTGAAACCCGCAATAAAACCAATAGCATGGCGCAATAAGCAAAGATGCTTGTTTCCAAGACCGATAACCTGCATTCAAGCCTTGAATGCATGGGGTAGGAGAGAGCCGACTCCCATGAGTGGTCGTCTGACTTTTGACTTCCACAACCATTGGTTATAATCTTCTCTCTCTCTCTTTCTCTCTCTCTCTCTCTCTCTCTCTCTCTCTCTCTCTCTCTCTCTCTCTCTCTCTCTCTCTCTCTCTCCTCCCTCCCTCCCACTTCTCTCTCTTTCATTTTCTCTCTCTCTCACATGCACATGTGCATGCATGTATACACACACACACACACACACACATACCCAATAAATAAGAATACAAATGTTTATTTAAAAGACCACAATGTAGAAAAAAAAGTAACTTTTATTTTTTCTAAACAATTTTCCAAATTCCAGTTTTTATATTGGCTCCATTTTGTTATTGTTCCCAACACATTTAAATTCAAATATCAGAACTATTTTTTCAATGACATGTTAGAAAGTTGCTAAGGACCATTTTCATTCTTGAAATATGTTTTAGACACTTTCATTTGTTTCTAAATAGAAGCAAGCACATGTATGTTAAATAATCCCCCTGCTGCAGTGACTCTGGGTGCATATGCTTTGTTTGGGCACATGCTCTGATTGCTTTCTCCTAAGCATCTTTCGTTTCTAACCGGAATATTTTATACATCTGAGGTGGAATCACTGCACTCTAAAAAAAATAATAAGAAAAAGAAAAAGAAAAACAAGCAAGCAAGCAAACAAACAACAAACAAAAACCTGAGCAAAGATGGTTCAACAGCACATCAAGTCAATTCAGTTAAAAAAGAAGGGTTAGTGGAGATTATAGGTCGAACATACACTCATACACATATTGCTAGACAGCTGCACATTGCACATAGGCTGTGTAGTTCTAAGCCTATTGATAACATTCTTTGGGACCAAATTTGTCACAGAAGGATAGTGATGAGGTAAGCCCATCATGACTTCAAACAGAGAAGGCTACATTGAAGCAAATATCCCCCATGACCAAGAGGTGAAAATAAACCAAATAAAGTCACCAATCTTGACATTGTGACTTTAGGATAATATTTCAAACCGATTCTTATCTAATTCTCTACATCTGATGAAACTGTAGGGCTTTAATAACTTCATCCATTTCTTCCTTGCAAAAATGATGTTCTCAAATAAGCAGAGTGCATTGCCATACAGTGCAGTGCATGAAGCTTCCTGGAAACACATTTCTCACACCATAAAAGAGAGCTGGGTAGTTTGAGATCACTCAACTCTATGGTTGGAAGGTTGCCAGTTCAAAGTCAGATTGCACTGTAAAATACACTTACAAATATATGCAGTCTAGTATATAGAGTATTGCTATATTAAATCTGCTATCAGTTAGCTCTTTTTACTCTTAAGAGCCAAGAGAATATCATGATGATGCAATGAGTGACTGTGAATAGAGTGTGATTCATGTGGGAAGATAACCACCTTCATAATTACAATTTACATAAGAACATGCTTAGGTACACAATTAAATTCTCACAGTAAAATCCAGTGCTACTACTTGGATATAAACTCTCTCCCCTTATATTAGGAAATTATGTAGTACTGGGGACATACTAAGTTGTATATTTATCACATACATGAAATATATGAAAAATACGACCTGTAAGTTATTTATCAATCTTTATGTATCTTTAGTCATAAAGTCTCTTTATCTTGTTAAAATACAGCTTCAAAATCCCTTCTGTCTCTCCCTCAGATGAAACAGCTTTGGTGATAGAATGCTAAATTTAATTTAAAATCAAGTGCGCCAAATACATTCTTCTAGTTTGGTTACTTAGTTAAGTAATCTTGTTTATTATATTCACTCCAAAAATTATATATATATATATATATATATATATATATATATATATATGTGTGTGTGTATATGTATACATATATACATATATATATGTATATGTATGTGTATGTGTATATATATATGTATATATACATACATATATATATATATACACACACTCATGTATATACACACACACATGATGAAAGTTACACTGATATGACATACTTACATACTAAGAGATAATTATTAAATGATTTTTCAGTTATTATGACCCAAATCAGCTGTGAGGCAAGATTTTAATTTTAATGTGTATTGGTGTTTTACCTGTATGTATGTCTGTGTTAGGGTGTCAGATTTTGGACTTACAGTTGTGAGCTGCCAAGTGGAAGTTGGGAATTGAAACCAGGTCCTCTGAAAGACCAGTCAGTGAGTGCTTTAACTACTGAGCCATCTCTCTAGCCCGTGGGGCAGGCATTTTATTAACATGACATGATAGAGATGATATTATTAAATAATAAATTCCTGACGTATAATCAAGTGAAGTTTCCAGTCGGAAGTTGCAATGATAATGTCCACGTCTATGTGCGAGTCACACAGCAACATCTACATTGTGCAGTGGAGACAGGCGGTGGAAGTGAAGTTCTCTCGGAGAAATCCATTCTGAACCTTAGCACCTACCCTCCCTGACTTCTCATAGTAAAATACTAACCTCTACCTTAAAGGTCTTAAAGATGAGAACTTGGCAAGAGGTAGGGAAAGATAGTTCATGAATTGGACTGATCTTAAAACAAAACAAAAAGAAAAACAAAATAGAAACTAAAAACCAATAACCAAAAACCCAAGAAAGCTTTCTCCCTTTCACAAGGTGAAGACACGGCTAGAAAAGAGCAGATAGACATACAAGCCTAAGAGCTGCTTCTAAATACTTCATTTGGTTGTAAATCACAAAGTTTATGAAACTTTGTTACATTTTCTTATAGAAATCCAAACACAGGAGCCACGTGGCAAACAGCCTTCAGTAAATGCTTAACAGCAGTAAGTGACTTGCTAGCAGGACTAGCTGCTATAAGGGACCATGGTATCTGTCTCTGTCCTCCAAGCCCACGTCTCTGATAAGGTTAAAAGCATCAGCCAAACTTCACCTGGGAGGCAGTCTACACAATATAACAGCAGCACTCTGATCCTCTGTCAAGGTCATCCAATATCAGTGAGATTCTCTCTAGACAAGGCTGAAGAAACCTCCTGCCTAACTGTAATTGCTATACATTTTTAGAAGGAACTAGGAAGCAGAAAAGAAGACATCAGACAAATGCTAAGGAAAATGGAATGAAATTCAGTCTTTAGCTGATTATAATTAATTATGCTAAATAAATCATAGTACTGCAAGTTACACACTATATGGGAGACAATGAGTGTGTACTATTCTGGATAACTCATCGTGCCTTTTAGGTTTTCTTTACATCTAAAATTTACAAGAGTTTTTTTAACTAAGAAGAACAACTTTAACTACCCCGCTCTCTAAGACCACATGATAAAATAATAAAATTTAAAATACTTGGTTAGGGCCTTTCTAGCTGTGACACTGAAAAGCAGTGTATTGCTGAACTTCCTATGTGCAATGTAAAATTAAGTATATATAATCCACATGAATATACATGTATGTTATATACATATACATGTGTGTTGTATTACTTAACATATAACTTTATGTACCTGTCACATATCTAACTTATGCATCAAGTAATCATTTACACTTACATTATTTTTGTACACAATTGTATGGACCACAGACTTATTTGTTTTACCAAGGAGTCATTAACCTTTCATTCACTACCTTAGTTACCTTTTTGGAAATTAAAATTAAATACTTTCTAAGACTAAATAAATTTTCTCAAGAAGGAAACAAATAAACACACTGTACAATAATAAATCTCTACCTTATATGTTTAAAAAAATTCCAAATGTGTAAAATATAAAATTAAAAAACTACTCTGCAATAATCATTTGGAGCATTTCAACATTAAATTAATGAGAAATAAAACACATATGAATTATGTTTACTTTAATGGCAGTACTAAGTAGCATGTAATATGTTATCAATGCTCGGGAGACAGAATGCAATGTGAAAGAAGTGCCTTCGTGGCTTTAAAATTGAGTTCTACAGTTAGGCTAAAGACTTGTCTATACTTAGTTTCTGAAGCAGAAGACACCCACCTGTTTTCATACAGTCACTGAGAAGATTTTTTTTTAAATAGCTTTGGATTTTTAAACAAAACACAAATGGAAAATATTTGATAGCACATAGGAATCATAGAATAAAATAAGAGTATATGTAACTCAAGATTTTTAGCACATGAACATGATTATCTGTTGGACTGCCATCTATAGGAGGGGGTCATTATGACAGACACTTTGTGGCTCACCACACATACAATATATACAAATAATCCATTTGTAGAAATAAAAGCTCACACTACAAAGGAAAAATACAACAAATCCATACAATAATGAATAATGATTCCAGTGCAAAGAAATTGAAAAGGCCAAGTAAGTACCACGGTAGGTACTTATAAAAGTGGAGCGAGAAATGATAATATATGAACTGAACATGAGAAAATAGAGAACTGAAACTATGCTGTTATTGTTATAACCAGTTACTGGAATCAGGAAAATATACTGTTGCTCTCTGGTCACACTCTTTCTTAAAGATACTTTCAACTTAATAAATGGTTAGTTGACCCTCAAAATAAATGTGTATTAGAGCTGTAGAGTAGAAGATGGAAAAGAGACAATGTCAATATTGCTGCTACAAAAGGCATGTGAAACCAAATACAATGCATTGATTCAAACAGGCTTTTGGTGGTTTTTATATAAATCTGACCCTTCCGATAAACCAGAAATGATGAGAAACAGATTTGCAATAAGAGTAGAGAACGTCTTTGTGTGTGCTGGCTGTACACCGTGCTATCATATCCTTATAAGGAGAAGTAGAATGTTGCAATTATAAAGTAGCTGGGCTTCAGCTCTCTGCATCAAAGATTAATTCTAGGTGAGCGCATTCCTTTACAGCAGGAAGCCATCTCATTCGTCATGAGCCCATTGCCTTACAATCGCAAGTCACTGCCTCTCATGGGTCACTCCAGTGCCTTAACCTAAAAACAAATCTTTACTCTCATTGTCATTTTCATGACTATTTTTCCAAATATAATTTAGAAAGATGTGATCAAACATATGAAGAATATACAGTAACATAAGCCCCCCCCCCCAGTAAAACTTGAAATCAACAATAACAAAGGGTCCTAGGTGGATGGGAGTTGTAATTTTCTCAACTTGCCAGTGTACTCACTGGTAATACTGCTCTTCTTCAGAAGAGTGTAAAATAGTGGCCTGTTTCTTTCTAATTTCACGAAGGCCATAATGAAGCTATCAGAACTGATATCATCAACATGCGATATAAGTAGAAGAAGAATGTTTCAATTCCATTGTGCTCAGGCTGATCAGAGGCATTTGATATGATGTCATCAGTCCTGGCCACAGGCTTATATGTTGCTTTCTTGCTTGAGTTATTTTAAGAACCGAACATGAAATAGTTCTGGCTTGTAGATTGGCATTATTCCTCCTTTTAAAATAATTCCTCTTAGATAGAGTCATGCTGTATATCACAGACTGTCCTTATAGTTGCCATGTAGTCTTGGGTGGCGTGGCACTCCCACCTTTCTTTTCCAGCCTCCCTAGTGATGGAATTACAAAAAGAGATGCTGGGAAATGAACTGAAGGGTTTCATGCATAGTGGTCAGGTGCTTTATCTGGGTTGGCACTTTGCCTGCACAACCTGCTTTTAGAGGGACTCCTAACAGTGGGGTTGGGCTGTCTTGGGCTTTTGAACCTGCTCATGGGGCCCTCTTCCTCCTACTGGGTTGCCTTGTCCAGCCTCAATGTGAGGGTCTGTGCCTGCTTTTATTTCATTGTTATACTTTGTTGATATCTCTGGGAGTCCTGCTTTTGTTTGAAGGGAAAAGGCAGAGAGATAAATTTAGGGGAGAGGGAGGCAAGAAGGAGGAGGAGGAGGAGGCAGCAAGGGGAGGGAAAGGAGGCTGGATTGGGATATACTGTTTGAAAGAAGATTAAATTAAAATGATAAAAAACTCCCCCCAACACAAAGAAATTAAAGGAACTTGGCATGCCTTTAAATTTTTCCAAATGTGTGTGTGTGTGTGTGTGTGTGTGTGTGTGTGTGTGTGTGTAGTGTATGAATGTAACTCTAATCTATTAAGTATGTGATTCTTAATTATTCCCTCAGAGATTTTTTCTTCTCAGAATATATGTTTTATGAAAGAATCATTAGGCAAGTCTATACCTGAGCCTTGAACTAGAACTTCGTTGTTTGTTCCCTATGTCTAAACTTTTGATATATATCTGTGTTCACAAAAATGATAACCACACCTTCATTTCAGAGTTATTTTATGATACGAGATCATGGCTACACACTAACTCCTACTGTTCTCTTTGTTTGATGTGACTACTTCCCTCAAAATACAAAGTTGGGTCAGCTACTAAGCACATACAAGAAACGCTGCATGTTGTCTTAATTCAACCTATGTGTTTGCTTTCCTGTTTTCTTAGCAGATGGTGTAAATAAATACAATTTTTAAAAAGACGTGATTTCTTAAATCAGGATTTCCCATATCAGGGTCTGGTTAATTATGTGTTCTGTGACCATGTGGGTTTGGGAAGTGAACACAGAAAGGCCTCATGTTGACACAATTGAATGCAGCACTGTGTTATTTACTAAAATGTAGATACAATTGTATGCCTTCTTTGATATTCTCTAGATAGAGATCTTTGAGTACAGGGACCTTCCTGTTAACTCTTGCACCCTTAACTTCTATAATAAGAGAAGTATACAATAAATGCCATTAAAATTCGTGAACTGGTGACTAAATGTATAGATATTTTACATTTTACTGAAAGCCACTTTTGAAGATGTTTATGTAATGAAAGATTTCACTCAACTTTAAATCACTTAAATCCAATAATTTCTTTAATTATGATAATTGAAAAATATTTTTGTTGGATGGTAGTCTCAGAAACACAGACATGGGAATAAAAGATGTTAAAAGGTAAATCAAAATAGCACATATGTGTTCCTTAACGGTCTAGCCATCCTCTTCTTTCTTTATTCTACTGTGTAAGTGTGCAGATAAATGCTCATTTGAAGTTCTAGATAGCTAATTGAATGGCTATTTGTCTGAGAAAATTGTTGTAAGTGCAGTCTATCTGTGCATCAATTTATGTGTGTATGTATATCTATATTTATGTAAAAATGACACAATTATTTATATTAGAAAATTCTCTTCTGCCCACTCAATTGTTATGTTTTATAAAATGAAACAAAGTAAAACAAAACACAGCCCACAAATGTAGAAAGAAGGACTACATGGGAAGAAGAAATACATCAACATGTGTGGGAGGAATGGAAGGTAAAGGAGGGTGGCAATGACCAAAATACATCATGTACATGTATGAAAATATAATGAACTGAGGTCTAGTTACTACATAATAACAAAATAAAATATAATAAAAATAAAGGCCAAAAGGTTCCAGTAAATAACGTATATGCTGATAGTGTCACTGACAAAATAGTCATAAAACAAGTAAAATATCAAATACTGAAATTCTTGACTGATGTAATCCTTCAGCATATTCCTCAGGAAAGGAAGTTGGTAAACCGCGTGTCTCTCTTATCATGTGATATTGAATTGAAGTATTATTGCAATAGCGGTAGTAGTCCTAGCAACATCAGTAATGCAACATAATAATATCGGGAATTATTAGTGTCCTATAGCCTGCTTTGAGCAGTTGATGGGTACAAAGCCTGTATCAATTACCTAATGCATTATAAAATTAGGCATATGTTAATGCTATTTTTAAACGATAGTTAATGTTATAATGATTAAATTACATATGCATCATATACTTAACAGAGGATAGGATTTGGATTGGAATTCACGAGACTAAGTGTAGTAGACACTGATGGCTTGGCCATTAGTATTGCATTACATTGTCTCAGAGCAAGTTATGGTTAAAGTCACCCACCGTGGCAGTGTACATACAGAGAAGTGTTTATGGCATTTATGCCACATACAACCAATGGCATGGGAAAGTGTACTGAATGAAATGAAATCAGCGAAATGTAAGGCTGAAAAACTACAGGATTTTTTTTTTTTTTTTTTTTTTTTTTTTGGTTTTTCGAGACAGGGTTTTTCTGTATAGGCTTGGCTGTCCTGGAACTCACTTTGTAGACCAGGCTGGCCTCCAACTCAGAAATCCGCCTGCCTCTGCCTCCCAAGTGCTGGGATTAAAGGCGTGCGCCACCACGCCCGGCAGGATTTTTAATACTAAAAAGACCTTGGGGGAGAGATGAAGTTGTCTGCTATTTCTTATTGTCATACTCCTCCTTTCTATTTTAAGCAAGGTCATGAACAAAGTTGTACTACCAGGTTCCACCAGTGGAGACAAATTGCTGTCAGTACTATGTCTTCTTTACTTTGTTCTAGACTTGCAATTCCCCTGTGATTGCTATATTCTAGGTGAGAAAATCCAGTTTAGAATCTCGGAAAGATCTTTGGTCAGCCTGAGAAGCAGCTTCCATGGGAGTGAAGAGGCTTTGGATCAGAGCAGGCAAACACCCCTTCCTCCAAGTGAACCTGCAGCTCATCATTCTTGCCTCTGTCTATCAGAATGCACCCGGAAAGTTTCTTGTGTTTGTTGATGGATATTAGCATCCAGTGGTTATTGATCTTTGCTCTTCAGTATATCAGGGCCAATGGCTGACTAGTTGACATTGGAAACACTGCCTAAGCTGGGCATCATGTTTTTGAAAACAAGTATTTTTTTGTATTAATTAGCTACATTGTGGTTTATTTCTCAATTTCACAGTAGCAAAAGAAAAGAAAAAGAAAAAAGAAAAAAGAAAAGAAAAAACGTCCTCCAATCCTCCAATGCATGTTAATGTCTCTCCAAGAATCATAATCACAATCATTGAGAGATGGTCTTGACTGAAGTTCACATATGTGTTAGCTATTTCGAGTTGCTTTAGGAGACAAAACCCGAGAGAATAGTTTCATAAAGAAAAAGGCCAGAGACTCATGTCATGTCACCATGTAGACAATGTCAGTGACATTAAGTGATCCTTTTACAAACACTTTGCCAGTAAATGTTGTGAGGCTAAAGAGAGCAGTGAGAAGAAGGGATGGAAAAAGTTGATGCTGGGTACTCAGTTATGGAGAGATGGGAATAGATTCTGGCCCACTGCACAGCAGGGTAACTGTAGGCATGTCTGTGCATGGTTGGCCATGAAGAAATGATAATTTGGGATACATATCTATTTATCTTGATTTAAGCATTATGACATGCATGTACATGTTGATATAGCACACAGCACCCTGAAACTATGTAACATATTCAATATTAGTTACTAATTTTAAGATTAGTGTAAATATAATTTAAAAAATGATAGGTTTTCTGTGCCTGGAAAGAGGGTTCAATGACTAAGAGCTCTCTTCTGGAGGAACCGGTTTGATCCCCAGGATGAACACAGTGGCTCAGGATGGTCTATGACTCCAGCCCTTGGGGAACCAAGGCTTTCTTCTGGCCTCTGCAGTCCCCAGGGACATACATGGTGTACAGGCATACATACAGCCAAAACACCCATACAAATAAATTAAATTTATTTTTTAAATGAAAAAGGCAGCTAAATGTTTGTTGTGGCTCTGATGTCCTATTGCATGTAGCTTTTTACCCTTAGAAACAAACTCCAAGTGTCAAGTGGGAAGTGTACATGACTTTATAAGCTTTCATACATATTATCTGGTGAAAGGAAATGATTAAAAATACAAGAAATGAATCCACTCAGCCAGGAGGGTGAGCCACACTCTCAGCCTTACATCCTAGCACACAGAGCACATGCAGGTATGAAAAGTGAGTTATACTCTGTAAAAGGCAAAGCAGGGCTAAGTCATTGAAAAACAACATTACAAACAAGTCTTGTGCTTGGTATGGCATTTTCATGTGTGAAAATAGTTAACTTAATGCTTCTTTGAAATTTGTAGTAATTTCTGAAAGACTTCTAGCACAAGGATAGATCATTTCTTGAAGGATAAAGGTCACCATTCTGAGGCAAACTGATTCATATTTGCATATAGAACATATGTGTCCACAGACTCTGTAGCCTTAAAACTTATATGATTCAAAATTTGCTTTAGTACTATTATGGGATAAAAAAAATTTTTATTTTGGAAAATAAAATGTCTATATTCAAAATACAGTTTCCCAGTAAAGAAGACACGGGAGTATTCTCAAGAATTATGTCTAATAATCACTGTAGAAATAATTACAGTTATTAATTGATTAAACTAATTTTTATAATAAAGGAAGCCCTGAGAAATTTCTGGAATTAATTCATATGTTTTTAAATGAGTGAGACATTTATCAGAGGAAAACTTTTAAAAGGCATTCCCTGAAGGAAAGCACACTGTTACAAGATAAAATTCAATTACAGGAAATGCATTGATGTTTTCACTAAGTATATTCTGCTAATCACCTACATTAGCATTAATTTAATTGCAAGTTTAATTTCATTGTAAAATGCTGGCTTTTGATAAATTGGGTGTACCCTTGACTCCAGTCATATGAGGGAGAGTGAACCCTTGGTAAACAAGGGTTTAGAGAGAGGTGATTTGTAGACAAGCTGGATTCTAATCCTCCAGGAGCCAACTGAATATAACCAATGGACTCTGTAAGACATGCTCATTCTTACAGCTTGGAATTGAGCTGGGAGGATTCAATGTTTTCCTTCAGTGAAATGCCCTGCCCATCACAAGTAGATATACAACAGGCTATTCAAAGAGAAGCAAGCGGTAGCAATCACAGTGATCTCTGAAGCCAAATTGGCCATTGGAGTGGTTCCATTTGATTTTTCCATGGTTCTGGGCCTCAAGAAGTAAGAACTATAGAGCCAAACTATGCAATAGAAGACTGCATCAGGATTCTGATGCATAACTGAAAAATTTTGAGCCCACACAGAAAAACAATAATTAACTGAGGTATTACATATCCAAGAGAGAAGAAGGCAATGGAAGAGAGAGTCAAAGGTGACCAGGAATACCCTGATTTGAGGTTTCCATGCATATCAACCCAGAGGTCTTCAGGAGCCACGTTTCCTCTGTCTTTCTAAATACCTATCCTTTCCAACGCAGTCTAGTTGGGTTGCAAGCTCAGTGCTTGGGCAAAGTGCCAGCTGTGAGTTTTCATTTCCTTGGTTACAAAACGTTTTGTATAGTAGAAAGACGTATTTTTAAATTTCTCAAAGTGAGAACAGTAACAAGTCCCCATTACCTCTGAGACAGATGTGGACACTGTGTCTTTATTTCTCTGGCCAGAACATCAGAACAAACACATTTGCTTTTGTTTTGAGACACATTGACTAGAAGCTCAAGGTCTTTATTATGTCTGAAAATCCAGTACAGACCTCCAAAATAATGTAAATCACACTTGTCATTTCACCTGTATATTAATCAGAACTCCTCAAAAGGGATGAGTGTTTTACTTCTAACTGAATTTATCCAAAATTTTATGAAGACTTCATGGGAAGACACAGGAATTTTTAAAAGAAATTAACAATAAATTCAAAATTCAGTTATGAACAGCTCATTGTGATTCATCATCTACAAGCTAAGAGTTCAAAGGGGAGTCAACTTCCATCCTACCTCTCCCTTTCATCTCTTGCTTTCCAGCTACCTCCTGTGTTCCTTACTCTGTATCTCAGAAGACATCTTCAGAGCATCTAACATGAAATACATGCACCCCACCCTGACTGAGAGATGCTGACTGTAATATGGATAGAAACAGGAAACAGGGGCTCGCAATCCCATCTTAATTGAAAGCCTTTAAACTTGATTTACAGAATTGAAGGCTTTTATTTCCAGTTAACCTACTCTCATGAGGATGATTGGATGCGGTTTGCTCAAGCACAAATGACTGAAAGGAATTCCTTATTAAATGGTGATGACTGCTTCTGACATTAAGGATGTAGGCTACTTTCAACCTAGCTCTTCTAAGCTAATGTTCGCAAAAAGCTTCTTCAGTCATGACAAGTAGCTACTGTTTGGGTCTGAAAATAATTGAATTTTTTAGGGAGAAAATGAATCTGCCATTCTAGGCCCAGTTGGGAACTACCTCTCAAAGGACTCCTAAGGACCACGATTATAGTAGCCTCTAGAAAGAAGAACCAAAAAGTCTCCTCTCTACCAAGCTCTAGAATTGTGGCCCAGTATGAAATCAAACGTGGGATATATCACAGTAAACTCTGGGCATTATTTCAAGAGTGTGCCTGTGCCTTTGTCATTTGTTGATCCTCTAGATCAGAGCTTACATTGGTATTTCCTGTTTCCTGTCTCAGTACCTTTCAGCTGGATGCAAAAACAAAAAACAAAACAAAAAACAAAAAACAAAATCGGTGATAGGAGGAATAGAACATAGAAAACTATAACTATACAAGTTTTGTTCATGAACTCAGCTGCTTAGCAATGTCATGGACCTGTTTGTCAATAATATTGTTTCTACACAATCTACCTTACTGTAGAGACACATAGACAATATGAGAGCATGGACTTTCACACTCTCTTTGCCTTCAGGGAGTCAAAGAGCTCTTCCTCATATAAAATCTGAGCTCTAGGCTTGGGAGATGGTTCAACACATGAGGGAGTTTGCAGATACCATGATCTGGGGCCAATCTCCAGTACCCATAGAAACATGGAGGCGTGACTGATACTGTTTTTATAACCTCGGCGCTGTGGCAGGGGAGACAGGATTGCTGAGAGTTAGGAATTTCTCAGGAGCAGCTTATTTCCAGGTTTAGTGAGGAGACTGTGTCTCAAGGTGGAGAATGACAGGCAAGTAATTCTACTTCAGATACTGGACTTTGTGTATACCTGCAGGCGTACACACCTATATACACATGTACATATACCACATGTGTGAACACAAACATACACACACACCTGAGTTCTTTCCAACTTTTTGGGACCCACACCACTCCTGTTTCATCAAACAAATCTTCTTTCAGTTGAGATTGCCAGGTCTACTCCCTAACATGCCTCCTTCTTTTACAAATGTGAGGGATTCTTTTTGACAGCTGTTTAGCCCAATTTCTAAAACTCTGAAGAAGTGACCAATATAGCTCTCTGGATGATTCTTTTATAAACACTGTAATGACAAACCTTTCCTTCCAGACTCAAACCTAAAAACCACTCCAAAATAAAATGCAAGTGAGGGAAAAATGAAAATTGGGACAAATGGAAATGGAGAGGATAGGGATGTTTTGTAATAGTTTGTAGCTCACAGAAGGCTTCAATTAGAATGAGTCAGCCAGAGCACTCCCAACACTTGAAACTTTAATCTATTCCTTTTCATTTCTCTCAATATTTTTCATAGAATAATGATAGCTCCCAAAGTATTTGTTACATGGTGGTGAGAATGCATATCTTGCTCAAAAGAAAAAAAAGACACATACCTTCTCTTGACTGTTCTTGGGACTATCTAGGAAATTAATAAAAATCATATATTTAATAATCATACTACTGTGTAGATTATCTCCCTCAGGACCAATTTTCTCGAACAATAAATGTAGATTCTTTTGGAAGTTGACCAAGAAAAAATTACTCAAACTCATCTCCACACCCTACCATAATTGGCTAGCTTGCCTCTTTTAAAACAAATATAACTAGGGGCTATTTCTCTATAAGAGCAAGGACATCTGGAGTGGTAAAACAGTCTAACAAACCCTCGCATACATTGAGCACACACAATGCCTCCCGAGCTTTGAAGATGCCTTTCATCCGCTCCCTTTATGGTGGATCCTTCACCTTAATCTTTTATCAACTTTGTAAAACTGGCCATGACATTGTGGACCCCACTGGCTTGACAGAGCTGAAGCTCTATGGGGAAGAGTAAGACAGTGCCATCAGCAGACACATTTCCAAATACTGGGTAGACGGAGAGTTAGATGAAGTGTCTGAACTCAATTAAAGCCCAATCTTGCCCCATATGTGCATCTGTCACTGGGGAAGCTATGTGACTTTGGTGAGATTAGGGACATTAAGATATTATACTCGTTGGAATCAACATGTGATTCTCTCTCTCTCTCTCTCTCTCTCTCTCTCTCTCTCTCTCTCTCTCTCTCTCTCTCTCTCCTTCAGAAGTTAAGAAAGTGAATTTTGAGACAGGTACATCACCTGCCCAAAGCAATTATCCATCTAATTCCAGAGCGTGCATGGCTTTCCTGCCCTTTCTTCACACAAAAGTTCCTTAGTCCTAAGGTATCTCTGAGATCATCCTCCCTCCTTGCACATCGTTGATGACATCATCATACTTTCATTTGTGTCTACAGGAATGATTGACTGATTGGTGGATCCTTAATGCCACATGTGGGCTCATGACAGTGATATCAAATCTACACAGTAAAGTTCCACAGCTATATCTATCATTTCACAATTTATTCTTACCATAAAATACTTGGAATTAAAATAAAAATCAACTTCTTGAGATTAACCATGAATATTCTAGAAAAAATGTACATTGCTGAGTTGAGGAGTTATAAGTGGGTGCCTGAGAGCTGGCCTCATGAAATATGTGTAGGTCGTTGTCAGAATATTGCAGCCAGTGGGATCACACTATCACCTACAGTAGAAGAGAATTACTTGGTGAATGAATCACAGCTTGCTGCAAATAATAACACCCCCCCCCCCAGCTTACCACATACTTTTGCACTGACTTGGAATGTTTTTGCAAGGCAGGGCATGCAGGACTGAGAAGTTCAAACACATTTATAAATTTGAGTAGCATATCTTTGCCTCCACCCAAAGACCTCTTTTTCACACTTGATGGGAACAAATTTTCAAGTATCAATTGACATCATGACATAAAGAATGTAGCCAGCAAATGTTTCCACAATGGGTCAACTGTCCGTGGAGAAACTTACACTAGAAATTCCAAGAGGTGAAGTAAGTCTCACACTGTGGTAAAAACCAGATGTCTTCAGATGATTTACAGATTATCACTGTATTTAGTCTAAAATACTCATATAACTATATTTGCTAAAATATCTCATTAACTTGAATTGACCTTTGAATAATTCTTACTGTTCACCCACTTTAGCCTAGTTAAAAATATCTACTGATTATAGATGAATAAACTACATTTTCAGAACGGAGTCAAAAATTTTTAAAACAGGTTAGGCCCAAGCTGATTGATTCTTGAAAGGTGCCATCTTTCTAGGCACAACACATGGAAGTATTAATAATACAATATCCTTTAAAATCATGGCTTAAAATAGTTGATACTAACAAGTAATGTGTTTCATAGTAATTATATCATTCAGGAAATGCTTTAAATTCCTTATTTGTCTGTACATGGTATGTTTGTCAGGGGTAGGGGGAGCACACGTGCTAAGGCTTGTAAATGAAGAGAGAAGAATTACAATAAATTCAATATTAAAATAGACTTTAAAACAATTCTGAAGGTATGAATGCATTCATGTGTTTATATTTAGAACATTTATGTATTCTTTGAAAATATTTTTGATGAGTTGTTTTTTTAAAAAAAATCTTCATGTATATGAGAGTATTTTGCTTGCATGCCTGTCTGTGTACTATGTGAATGAGGTGCCTGAGGAGGCCAGAAGATGGCATCAGATCCCTTAGGAGAGGAGTTACAAATGGTTGTGAGCTGCCTCCTAAATGTTGAGAATCAAACCCCGATCCTCTGGAAGAGCAGCCAGTGCTCTTAGCTACTGAGCCACCTCTCCCATTCCTAAGGAGAATTATGTAAGGATTGCATGATTTTCAGGTACTTCTTGAATACTGTGAGCATTAAAGAAAAAGTTAAGACAGGCCAAGGGGATGGCTCGGTGGGTAAAGCATTTGCCATATTACCATGACAACCTGAGATCAAATACCTTGAATTCCTAGAATGCACATAAAGTTGGCCATCATAGCCCATATTTGAAATCTTAATAGTTCTGTAGTGAGATGAGAGATAGGCACTAAAGAATCCCAAAAGCTCTCAGCAAACTAGCCAAACATACAAGAAGCAAGCAAGCAAACAAACAAACAAACAAACCATTAAACAAACAACAATAAAAGCAATACCAACAACCAAAAAAAAAAGAAAAGAAAGAAAAAGAAAAAAGAAAACCCACAACTGTTTCAAACATCTAAAACTATTAGGAGCTAAGGACAGAGTCCCAAAATTGCCCACATACAAGCACCACATATCCAGTCACAAATAAATAAAAAGTTAAAGGCAATTCCTATATAAAGTAACTGATATGAAATGCTTTACTCGTTAGCATTAATTCTTTTCTAGGTCATGATTTTGAGCTGTTTAGTGTTGTTAATATTTTCATTTCTACATTTTCCCTTGACATAAAGTAATTGCTTTCATACAGCATTCCTAAACAGTAAGAGCATGCCTCCAAAAGCCCCTCTTATCATGTCTCTGCTTGCTGGACTACAGATACCCTGAGCATCACTTGCCAAATTTCTTATTCGATATATTTGATATCTCTCTCTACTCTGGAATCAGCATAAAATAATGTATTCATTGTCCCTTTGAGTATTGAGCAATGATAAGAAAACCAATGATATTGTCAACCCACCTTATCATCAGTTGCCTTTATCATAGGCTCATTAGGACTATAATTACAGCTGTCTTAATTACTACCATTTTTTCTGACAGGGCTCCTGAGTCAGAGGTTAAATAATTTGTCCAGGGAACTCAGCTATGGGATAATTGCAGCAGGATAAAGCCTAGAGACTACACATCTGCACTTTCATATCTAATCTCAGAAGCTGAGGAGTAGCATCTTTAGTAACTTAGAATCTCCCAGCTGGGGTGCCCATTGGCTCCTTCACCTTCTGTTCCATACCTTACCATCTAACTCACAAAGAATATAATATACATCTTCATTTTTTTTGTTTGTTTTCACTGCCACATAAAATACTATGTAGTATGTATGGGAAGGGTGACATTTTCCCATGACATTTTAGAAAAGAATGGAAAAGAACTCAACCTCCAAAGATGGCGGTCACAATTTGTTCTGAATTTTTAAGACAGCACTGGGGATGTTGTCACTGTCAGCAAACAAATGAAGTATGAAGATTCACTGGCTACTGCACATGGGTTGTGGGGAAGGCACATCTTTTTGAAGTTTCAGCAATGAGAGTTGTGAATTAATGCTAACTCTCCTTTTGAATTAAAAGTCACTTCATTCCTTTATGGTAATATATACAACGGAGACTGCTCCTCACGTAAAACACCATGGGTTCTACAATCAGTATGCTATTAGAGTTATGACTTCCAAGTGATATCCACTATGGATGGGGACTGCCAAGTCATGTTAGAGCACTCACCTTACGTGAACAACTAAAGTATACCTCTTCCCACATTAAAGTAGTTTTTAATTCCCTGAATTCTGATGACTCTCCTATGCTCAGTATCAAGAAATTCCCATACTCTAGGCTGACCAAATATAACTTTAGCTTCTCTACCAATGCACTGTTCCTAGAAGAGTCTGAAAGTAGACCAGATTTGGCCCATGGCATCAAGCATATGGTCCAGTTTTCCACTGACTAACGGCAAATTCCGTGGATCTTTCTGGTCTCAGATAACCCAAAGAGAAAGGCTCAGAGAGGTTGTGGTCACTGGTCGATGGAGGGCATCTGCTGCTTAAGTCACATTCCAGGTCTCGAATTTCCCCCAGCTAATCAGAGTCACACCGTAACACACCCCTTCCCTTTTCATGGAAACTGGTCACAGTCTCAAGGGGGCACAGATGAATGCAAACACTTCCTGTCAATTACTCCCCAAGCAATATCCCTTCCTACAGGCTAGCTAAGCTTTAGACAAAGGGAAACAAACGCTCCAGGCAGGTGTGTTAGATAATAGGTGCTCACCATTTTACGTTAACATCAAGTTATTTCATTTGACGACACAGGGGTATACAACCCTTCTTAGCAGGACTTCTCAGAAGACGCTTTAAACGCAAACGTTCAGCAGTTCAGCACTCAAACACTATGAGTGAATCTGGACTCAGTGCCCCAAACCTTGTGAGTTGGCCTCTCTTTGAGAGCCGCAATCTTCTCATCTGGTTCCCCCAGGGGAAAGGAAGGCTTAGCTTTGCCTTTCCTTGGCACCACCCAGAAGCTCCCAGAATAGACAGTCAGAGAATTAGATCCTAGGCTCTGTAGCTTCACCGGACTCCCTCTGCTATGAAGGGGCTCTCTGCACCCCATGTGACAAACCCGCCAGAGCATCCTTCTGCAAGCCAGCTGAACCAGGGAAGGCAGGCTGCTTGTCCTCCTACTCAACACAAAATGGAGATAGAGCTGCTGGTCGTGACTACAGAGAAGGCTAAAGATTCCTTTGGTCTTTCATCCTCCCGCCCAGCTGCTTGAGAGCCAGGGGAGTCTTTCAATTCTCAAAGGAACCTCAGCTTCCTGACTCTCTTGCAGGTCTAATACTCCCTCGTTAGTCCTGAAATCCTATTACTGAAAAGGCCATGGGTTTGATTCACACGAGGCTATGGTGAGGCCCATACCTCCTATCACTGTCTGAGAAAAAGTGGCGTTTTTCACTGACACATAAAAGACCCAAGGTCATTATATATGGTTACAAAGAGATTTTAGAAGTGTTGGTCTTTAGCCAGATCTCTGTTGTTCTGCAACACAGAATACAAGATAAATTACTGCTTGCTGCTTCCTAAGCAAGTGCTGAGAAATCTACTGCAGGGTTTTAGGAGAAAAAGCTGACAGTAAGGAGGAAACGCTGAGGCAATACTGCCCTCTCGTGGCAGCACAAAGCCTTGCAAATGGTGTGGCCATTAAAACATGTTTATTAGCATATCAAATATTCATGTACAGTAAGTTGTCATTTATCAAACAAAATTTGCTTCTGTTGCTTCTCTCTTCTACCTACCCGCATCCTCCCCCTGGGTTCGTCCCAGTCTGGTAGACCCTTTTCAAATGCTTTCACTCCACGTGTGCCCTTTAGCCCTAGAACCCATCTTGCTCCCCTAGAACAATCGCCTATCTAGTGTTCTAGAATATACACATTCTCACAACAGTCAACATTTGCCTGTGTGTAAATAAGAGTACTTAGTGTTTAGGATCTCCTACAGACCCAAGTTGCAAAAGTCGAAAAGCCCACGGCTACCCTTTCCACTGGCCAGGAAGAAGCCCACTGATGTCATTTTACCTCTGAGAATCTATCACAGTTTTAAAGGTCCTCCAATAAAAGGTTCAATGACCTCACCTTCTAAACTATTCCGAAGTTTTCTCGAAATCTAATAAAACTGCCATTTAGAACATCATGTGCCCGCTTCTTCTAGTCAAACCTGACTGTTATTAAGAAGGAAAGCAGTCTCTGCCATCTCTGTTCCTTTATTTATTTGTACAGGGTCAAAGCCAGGGAGACAGGGTCACATTAACTGTGGCTTAGGTAGAGGAATTGATCATGTTTTGTTCAGAAAAATCTCACAGTGGGGACCAGCAATGCTATGTACACACGCTGGGACAACGTCTTCATATGAAGATGGTGTCATCACTGTCTCATGAAGGCAGGTCCCTGGCATTCTGTGAGCTTTTATACAAACCCCTTTCCTCAGAGGGCATTTCAAACAGTGACAGGGATTGAATGGTTTCATCTGAACATTTGGCTCTTCACCCTTTCCTAGGCATGTAACTAGAAATTGGAGTAACATCTTTCATTCTTTCCTCTTGTCACTTGAAATTTGAACATAATTAATTATTACCATGCCTTTTTATCATTAATACAAAGGCGGCTTGATGTTTTTATTTCCATCTTAGACTTCTTTATCTTAATGTCTGTTGTTTTCATCTTTTTAAAGGTTTTTTTATATTATTTTTAATTATGTATATGGGTTTCTGTATGTGTGTGAATAAGTTCACGTGAGGGTAGGTGTCCACAGAGGTCAGAGGCATACCGTCTCCATGAGGCTGCAGTGACAGGCATTTGTGACCCATGTGAAGTAGGCACTGACAACTGCACTTGGGTCCAGTGCAAAAGCACTATCAATTCTTACCTGCTGAGCTATCTCTTCAGTTCCTATATTCAATTACTTAAAAAAATATTTTAAGGCATGGGTATGTATAATGTTTGTATATATGTGTGCCCATATATGTATATGTACATATTCATGTATGTGAATGTGGGCTCACTCATACCATGGCCTATGTATAGGGATCATAGGGGAAATTCAGGTGTTGATCTGCATCTTCCATCTTGTTTGAGACAGAGTTAAGTCTATGACCATAACACCTTGACTCTTTCTATCCTGTCTGATTTTACAAGGTGCACAGGGTCAGAGCTGATTTGTATTTGGAAGGGAGATGCAGTCTCTTCACTGCATATTTCCGGCTACCTGGCTCAAGAGGTTTGAGGGTCTCTTCTTTCTGTTCGTCCTGTCTCTTCATAGGAAGTCTGAGACTACAGATCCTCACACTGTACATCCTGCTATATGTGGGTTCTGTGAACTCCATCTCAAGTACTCAAGCTGGTAGAAGCAGTTTTACCAGGTGATCCCTGATCCCACTGGCTTTCTGCTGAGAGATTACATTTCCCGGCTTTTGCAGTTGACTATGGAAGTCACTTCTGTCCCTATAAAGGGCAGCATCCCACTTTGTAGGCTAAAGTATTACAGATTGTCTGCTCTCATCTATAGATACACATAAGTTGCTATGGGTATGTAGATCACTGGGTTCAGTCTTAAAGAGATTCAAATGCCTTTGGGGTAAGAATTATGTTAAAAAATTGTTTTATGCTATTCTACTTTACTGAGAAGGCTAACTCTGAAGGTGAAATTTGGTCAGTTTGTTCCAGACCCAAACATGCTTGTTTCAAAGACTCCTCCAAAGTCTCTATCCTGAGACCAGAAGCCAGGCCACCTGACTTCACGACGGGCAAAAAGGCAGAAAATCAGAATCACCCTGGGAAAGATATTTTTGCAGTGGAAAACAACTAAGAAGTCACCTATTTCCTACAGACTTTACAAAAGACAAGCTGTTTAACTCTCTAAATTTTCCCCACTTTTTTCTTGGTTTTGTTTACTGTCTCTAAAGCATTTGTCAAAACTTTAACTTTCTGTTTTTTGGGGGTTTTTTTGTTGTTGTTGTTTTGTTTTTTATTTTATTTTTTTTTTTAGGATTTATAAGTTCATTGAGTGTGATTTTAAAAGAATTTGTAGATAATTTTAATTTGCTATAATAATACATGTTTGTAAGACTGATTCACCTGTTTTTCCAGAAAAGGAAATTTGCTGGATGTGCTGACTTTGGAGTCACATGGTTTGTTATCTTGGATCATGACCTAGTAGCCATGTGGCTTGCCATCCTCTGGCCTGGTGACATCAGGATAGAAGTATGCCATGTGACTTTACTGACATCTTGGTTAAGACTATCACATGGTGTTCCTCTAATTACTATCGTCTTCCCCCCTTTTTAAACTAAAGAGGCAACATCAGGTCTCAACAATGGTATATTTTATGTTCCCTATATTATAGCAGCACACCTACAAGATACTTTAGATTCGCATGTATGTTTGTATGATCATATTGGTCCAGAGAAGGATAAATAACAAATGAGCAGAAAACCATGAACAAGGTCTGTGTAACATATATTTGATGATTAATGTTTATAAATTCCCAACGTTCTCTTTGATGTTTTTAAACGTTCTCTTTGATGTTTTTATTGAACTTTAACTATTTGGAGAAAGTGAGTCATAAAAAAATCTGTAATAGTTTTTGTAAAAGTATATTGTAAAAATATCTCAAAAATGAGGCTACTACTCTTTCTGTGGACTGTATTTATGATTTCGAATTTATTTTGATACTAGCAGATTGTTAATTCAAAATTGTGAATTATTAAGACGCAAATTTAACAGCGATGAAAGCATAAAACCTTAATCCCATCAAAGAAACCAACTTGTGCTGGACAGTGGTGGTGCACTCTTTTAATCCCAGCACTTGGGAGGCAGAGGCAGGTGGATTTCTGAGTTCAAGACCAGCCTGGTCTACAGAGTGAGTTCCAGGACAGCCAGAACAATACAGAGAAACCCTGTCTTGAAAAACAATAGAAAAAGAAAAGGAAAAGAAAAAAGAGAAGAGAAGAGAAGAGAAGAGGAGAGGAGAGGAGAGGAGAGGAGAGGAGAGGAGAGGAGAGGAGAGGAGAGGAGAGGAGAAGAGAGGAGAAGAGAGGAGAAGAGAGGAGAAGAGAGGAGAAGAGAGGAGAAGAGAGGAGAAGAGAAGAGAAGAGAAGAGAAGAGAAGAGAAGAGAAGAGAAGAGAAGAGAAGAGAAGAGAAGAGAAGAGAAGAGAAGAGAAGAGAAGAGAAGAGAGAAAAGAAACCAACTTGTTTTAAACTGTTAAAGATAAATTAAAATATACAAGTTTGTGGTCATTCATGCTCAGTACAAATATAATTCATTTCCAGAGACAAGCTTGGAGGAACAGACCAACTTTTATCTTCCTTAGTATAAGAAATATTATGCATTGTTGTCAAAATTAAGCCTAAAGTAAGTCATTTAAAGCAAGTTTAAGTAAACTTAAAGTTTGGTTAAATTAAGATAATATTCAAAATCAGATATATAAAAATTGGCTATGAAAGATTATGTGGCACTCTAAAGTAAAGGAACAGTTAATTTTGCCTTATCCTTTTATAAAACTCTAGTACATGGTCCAGAGAGTTATACAATTGCATTTAACTCCTGCTAACCTTAATATAAAAGTTGCCATGCAACCTTGTCTCTTAATGTTCCTCACAAGATTGTACAGTTACACTTCCTGACAAAAGTGTATAGGAGGTGAAACTTTGCCAACTGTTTAAGTTTTATCATGGCTCCTTGGATGGACACTCTTCCGAGAAACTCTACCTCTACCTGCAGGCCTTCTCTTCCCCCTTCTGTAAGCTTTGAAGGAGTTACCAAGACACTGACATGCCAAATCCCTAAAAGAGGTTTTGGTGACCTCTAAAGGAGACTAATAGACCATGGACCTCCCAATGCATCTATCTTCTTGCTACTGTGGCCATTGTTTTAGTGACTCAGAGCCAAAGCCTTCTGTGCATCAGGTAACCTCACTGCATCACCAGGTCAGGTCAGCTTAACATCCTTCAGAAAGTGTGGTTCTTTCACTGCTGTGGCACTCCAAGACCAAAAAGGACTAGAGCTGACTGCTGGGAAGGTATTTGTGCTCTCCTCTAGGAATCTGCTGCTTCCAGGCTAACAAATCATAACTCATTTGAAATAGGGCTTAGGACACAGAGCAGAAAAAATTTCAACACTAAGCCTTCTCCCTTGTATGGGCCTCTGGTTCCCTCCCCCTCTGGCTCCCCATCATGATCACTCTTTACTTATTATTATCCTAACACCTATGTTTCCACCCTGTCTTGTAAATCTTTTACAAACTAGACGCCATCATATACTCAAACAAAATGTTTTAAGCAAGCTTTCGCAATAGCTTTCACTCCACAACAGCTCTATGTGTTCCTGAACCATCGGCATAAATACCTTATAGATGTTATGGAGAAAATGGCTAAAAGGGACCTTCATCCCTTTAACCCCAGACCAGATACAGTTCTTTACATCAATCGTCTATTTTCTTCTGTTCCCTTTTGATGCTCTGTAGCTCACTGCTACTTCTGCCAGCTCATTTTAGTGTACCAGTTGTGGCAATGGGACAGTCACAGTCACCCTAAACCAACTCCTTGCTCACTCTCTCCTCTCTGCTCCTCCCCATCCTGAACCTTCCCAGAAGATCCCCTAGTTGTACTCTGTAACCATGTCATCTGCTTAGAGCCCACTAATAACAAATTTCCAAGTCTCTTCAGGATTATAGGGCAGTAATAGGCAATCAAGTTAAGATCTCCCCTTACTACATGACCAGAGGGTACCCTTTTCAATGGAGCCAGATCGAAACCCTCTGACAAAGACTCTCCTCAGCTGAAAACAGCTGTAATATCCCTGACCTGCATTTTTTATATCCTCTGGGAGTTAGGAATGATAATTTCCCAATGATGAAATAATATGTTTCCCAGCTTCCTTTGCGGACTACCATCACATCTTTGTCTATAGACATTTTGGCTATCTGCACATCTGGACGACAAAATGGTCACTACTCCTAAGGTCAGACCAAGCCTCTACTTCTTTCTGACTTCTTTCTCTACACATCTGCATTTAAAATAATAATAAAACAGAGCCATTGCTTCATTGAGCAATCTCCCCAGCCTATATATATTATATATATATATGCCCCAGCCTATGTATTATATATGCCCATATATATATATATATATATATATATATATATATATATATATATATATGTGGATGGCAATTTCCAAATGCTAGAACAGACAGAACTCCTTTCCAGTACTTTATGGATCCTTATATTCACAGGATTATACTTCTTTATTCTGCTTTGTCCCTACAGTAAATGAGTCATCACTATTCTTTTATGTTTTTAAAATGTGGGCTTCAAGGTTTGTCTCCAGGTAGGATTTAATCTTGTAGATCATAGTCAGTGAAAATGTATGAAGATTAGTTTTAGCCTGCATTAGTCATTGGGAATGAGTTTTAAAGGGATAAGTTAAATCTAACCATGTTTCACTCAAGGAAGATAAAGATATAATGCAGTACCTGGTACATTAAGTAAAGACATATTCTTTGGAGAATTATTTGGGGGAAAGAACTTAATTTTAGAGTAATATGATATAACAGAAATTAAATTTATATTCCCCAATGATTTTTTTAACCTTTTGTTTAAGCAGTAAGATATAGGCTTGAGGAAAGTAGCCATGATTAATTTCGTTTTTCACATGGTTTATTCTGGAAGGTTGATGGTATATATTATAAAACAGCAAGTGTACCTGTATATAAATAAATAAGGACCATGGGCTCATATAACTGTTTGTTAGTATTCATATGTATCCTTAATCTTGTTACATTTTATTTATAGTTAATTATTGTGCAATATACTTTAAACTACATTAACATACAAAAATAGAGGGACACATTTGGGAGACAGTGGCATTTTCATTGTTTTGGTGGTGGTGGTGGTGGTATGTGTGTGTGTGTATGGGAGAGAGAGAGAGAGGGAGAGAGCGAGAGAGGGCGAGAGGGAGAGAGGGAGAGAAGGAGAGAGGGAGAGAGGGAGAGAGGGAGAGAGGGAGAGAGAGACTTAAGTTGCAATAAACTGATAAACTTGTGGTAAAGGCAGTAATGTTAACTTTGAAGGTCCTCGCTCTCCCTCTAGTGGTGATGAACTGCACAGCAAATTTGCAAAAGGGCATTTGCTCTGGACTGCTTGTGGGAATGGACTGTAGGGAATGCAGACAGCTTAGAGCAGTGATTCTCACCCTTCCTAGTGATATGACTCTTTAATACAGTTCCTCATGTTGCGGTGAACCCCTAACCATAAAATTATTTTTTTTTTACTGCTTCACAACAGTAATTTTGCTGCTGTTATGAATTGTAATGTAAATATGTGTTTTCTGCTGGTCTTAGGTGAGCCCTGTGAAAGGGTCCTGATAACTGATGTGAATACAAGTCTACCTGCAAAGGAAGTGTCAGGAAAAGCAAAACCACAAAACAAAACAAAACAAAACAAAACAAAACAAAACAAAACAAAACAAAACAAAAACACATGTTGTGGTCCTGAAAAGGTCACTACATTGATAAATGAAAATATTCATGGTGCATGTGCAAGTGTGGGCTGGAGCGATTAAGAGTGTTTGCTGTCCTTGTAGACGAGGACTCAGGTCCTGTTCACAGCATCTACTTGGTTCTCTCTCAGCCATCTGTTGTCCTCTTCTGATCTCAGTGAGCACCACGCATACCTGTCATGTGTATATATATATATATGCATGGAGGCAAACACTGTTGTAAAAGTTCTTTATTAAAAAAAAAGAAGAACATGGAGAGAGAGAGAGAGAGAGAGAGAGAGAGAGAGAGAGAGAGAGAGAGAGAGAGAGATCTATGGAACTAAATCTAATGCAAACATAAGGTTTGATTCTCAATACTTTAAGGGCTTTTGAGATTGGTCATTTTAAGATTTGAATTAAACCCTAGAATCGAATAGTTATTAGTTACTTGGTTGCTTTTTTTTTCTTTTTAGGATAGTGGAGGAGTTTAAAAGGGATTTTTGACACTGGAATATTCAGAGATAAATTATAATGTGACTGTTAGCTACTATGCGCATTCCCCCTCCATTACCAACATTACAAAAACTGAAGCAAGCATAGAGCTGTTCTTAGGAAGGCCATCCATTGGGGGTTCTTTTGAGCTAACAGTTTCCATTTTTGTCCCATGAATTTTGGGCTTAAGGGTATCTTCTCCAACCATTTTATCATCTGGTCCCCATGGATTATTCGCACAGGAATGAGCATTGGAGTTCCAAGGAAGCAGCTCTGGGCAAATCTGTGCTGAATATCCTAAGGCTGCAGGTTGCTTTATTCAGAACATGGAGAAAGGATGACTGTTGTACATTTCTGGAAACGTAGACATTTATTCTTCATCCCTTCATGATTTTCCCCAGTCTTTTCTATCTCAACATCCGTAACTCCTCTGATGCTAGTTACTTCCTTCCAATGACAAATCACACAGCTGACAGATCTTTACCCCTTTGCAAACCTGATGTCTGCTGTAGCAACCTTTCCCACTCTTGTTAAGGTATCTACCAAATGGCACAACCTCCTTCAAGAAAGCTGCACTTGACCACCTTCGGTGGCTTCTCCAATACTGGCAATGAATCCTACTGTCTTCTCTGTATGTATTTCTTAGATATACTAAATTGTCACTGCACAAACATGTACACACACATAACTGATCTCTTTATTAGGCTGAAATTTCTCTGAATAGAAGGAGTTGGATCAACAATTTTGCAAGCTAGAATACCAACAGACCATATGGTGGCAGCATCTTAACTATGAGAATCTGTTGGCTGAATATATGAAAACGATTTGTAAAGTCTAAATACTACTGAGCCTTACTGCAAAGCATCATAGCAGCTACACTTGCTAGCTATCAAGGCTAAGTCAGTGGCACATAAGAGGCCAGACTAAATAGAAGATTGTGTGTGGATAATATTTACAGCACAGGGGTTTAGGATGAGGCCCAAACATTAAAATGGTCTAATATTTGCTTTTATCTTCCATGCACTTTTGCGGAGCTCTCAGCTGCTGGATCAGGTCTGTGGTGCATAAGACTGTCCTAGCATCATTCTGCCTGGCAGGTCCCAGCATCCTTCAGGGACCTCCAGCCATCCACCCATCTGGCCTGCCAGAGAGTTGTTGACTGGAATGAGAAGTAAGGGTGAGGATAAAAGAAAAATATGTCTCTCTCTATTCCACCTTCCCGGGCCTCACTCCTCACCTCACTCTGTCTCCTTGTTTCTGGGAGGGATACTGAAAACTGTCACCCTTGCTGGAACCTGGAAGGGAAAGGATGAAGTGCTGCCACCTCTGGGAGTCACAGTGAAATGCAGATAGCAGCACAAATGAAACCTGATTGGAGTCAGATCAGTGGGCTATCTATCACAAAGAGCCAGTGTCTGTCTCTGTCTCTGTCTTCTGTCCCTTCATTCTAAATAAACAGAGAGACACAGAGATAAGACAGGAAAGAGAAAAATGAAGCTTCAATTAATCTCCCTCTCTCTCTCTCTCTCTCTCTCTCTCTCTCTCATAATATCCTGTACTGAATTATTTGTGGGAAATGGCCCCGTACCATCCTGTTCCCAGGGACTAAGTCTTCATTCAGTGTCATCCACTCCATATCAGAGTTAATGTTCTGCCCTGGATCCACATTTGTATCATTTAAGTGTAGAATGTCTTTCTATACTGGCACTCTATCTATCTATCTATCTATCTATCTATCTATCTATCTTTCTTTCACTATCTCTCCTCTCTCCCCTAAATATCTGCTCTATGTCTTTAAATTTAAAATTCTGATACTAAAGAAAATTAGCCAAAATTCTCCCTGTTTTAGGTAGACATAGAGTAGAGGTCAAATGTAGTAGGAGTGATGGTCTTTTCTTGCAAGATACTAGATATGGGCAGGTAGAAGACCACTGGAGAAACCCTTCAGAAATTTTTTTTTACATACTTTAGAGGAGGCATCACATGATTTTGTTCAGCAAGATATACCTGATGGAAAGCATGGAGGAGCCATTGATTAAGAGTTGTTGAGCCACAGAGGCCTGTCAATTCTCTCCCACAGAGAAAAATAGTGAGAGAGAGTGTGTGTGTGTGGGGGGAGGTGGAGAGGGAGAGAAAGAGGGAGGGAGGAAGGGAGAGGAAGGGAGAGGGAGAGGGAGAGAGGGACACAAAGAAGTGTGGGTTTTTCTTCAGGGTCCAAGAATTGCTCTCTTAAGTGACAAACCTCTTCAGAGGACACGTCCATGATCTTAAGTACAATCTTTCTCTACCCAAAGTTCACTGCAGAGCCATTTATGATCATGCAAAAGAAAAAGAGGGAAGAGCAAGTGGAACAGTAGGTACAGCTTCCTCAACAGCATATTAAATTTGACTCTGACCAAAGGTCGAATTGTTATGAGAACACACTTAGAGGAGGTTGCCAGAAGTGAGGCCTATGCAATCTTTGTAAACACCCCAAGAGCACTAAGGAGTGAGAAAGGATTACCTGGTGGGGAGTGTGTAGTGTGAACATAGAGTAGTTAAAGGGTATGATGATGGCTGATTTAACTGAACAAGACCAGGACCAACCAACTCACCAGGGCCTTGAAATGTATAGAGCAATATATAATAACTGTACAGAAGGGCACATAACACAGGGAAGGGCACATACAATCACTCTGTTATAGCTGTGAAAAATAGACCTGGGATAGAAATTGGAGTTGTTTTAAAAAAAGTGGACTAGAGGCAATGGTCTTGTTATAAAACTGCACAGCTGTCTTCCAAAATACATCTGGATTCAGGAAAAGGAAACTCAAAGTGTAAAATGGGTGGTGAGGTTCGTCTCACTTCTGATCTCCTGCCCACTGCTTTGCTCTCTTGATGCATGTCTGTGCTAAGAAATAAGAGATCTGTCTCTCTGCCTCTCTGTGCTCAAAGAAAATGATAAAAGGAGGGACATGATGAACACATGAACAATGGAAAAAGAACATTTCAACTTTCCAAAACTACTAAGAGAAGTGCTTTCAAATTCATTCACCTTACTTTGCAAGAATTCAGAATGTAAAACACTTGGGGATTCCCTAAGCTTGGCAACACCAAGATGCTGTGCTGGTGTCTGGACTCTCCAAGGGCACCTTGTTTCATTATTTAGTATTTTGTTGGTAAACGGCACACACTGGGGATCTACCCAGAGTGCACTTGAAAGATAAGCAACATTGGCTCTCTGAGCATCTCCTGGAAAGCCTTCTTTCCTTTCATATGCAAAGTTGACTGTGTCAGGTAGGATCACTCTTGACACTCTTTGGTCCTTCAAATGAGTCTCTCATTTTCTAGGAACAGAGCCATTAAATGCAGCATTTCAAATACCAAATACCATCCCTGTCAAAATAGCAGACAACCGGGATTATTAACCAGCTCAAATGCAGACTTTGCTTCACAAAAACAAATGCTTTGAACTGACAGTATGGCTATTTTTCTCCCTTTAAACTGTCTGCTTATGGGATTGCCGTTGAAATCCAGAAGCCAGGCAAGCCTTAGTGAATATATTAATGTCTGTTGTGTACTGTTGGCTAAATCTACACCCAAAACTCCTGCAGCTGATACTTTCAGGTCCAGATGTGTGTTATGTATGTTATTTTCAGAAATGTCCAATTTATTAGGTTTGCTCAAGGCCTAATCTTCAGAGGCATGCACACTCACATGTAACTCTTCAGAGGCATGCACACTCACATGCTTATATATATGTATATGTGTATGTGTATGCGCATGCGTATGCATATGCATATGCAAATGTGTATCCGTATGTGTATGTGTATGCATATACACACACATATGCACAGTCATAGCAGCACATGTACATTTATGCATACTCATACACATGTACGTGTAAACACTCTGAGCACTTAGGCCTTGTTTCAACATGGTCAGAAGTTTCTCCTAACACTAGTTTGGATCTTGCTATTAAGGACATAGTTCAACATGTCTGGATAAGCTCTCTGAGCTTGGTACAAAATGAAGCACTCTCTTTCTCAGCAGGACTTGCACTTTGCCTGATCTTAGCTGGAGAGTGTCTCTACGCACAGGTGTCTGACCTTATCTATCTAGAGGATGATCCCACATTCCTGCAAGGGCTGCATGATCCAGCCCTGAAGACCTGCTCATCCCTGCCTGCTGTATGATAGATAATTAGGTACTGTATTATGACCAATCAGCCCTTTCATCCTGTAACCCCTAAAAAAGTCTGACAAAATTCACACAGCCTATAGACAGATTTACTTCCTGTCTCCTAAAAAGACCCTGCCTGGCATGTTCCTATCATGTAAAGGAAGCATTCCCATGCTAGCCAATGATGTCTATCAACCTGGAAGGCCCAACCTACTCCCCAAGTTCTCCATAACCCTTGTTCACAGAAAATAAAGTTGAGCTGCCTCACTGAAGCTGATCCTAAAGTCAATCCATCCAGGCTTGGAGATCACTGGAGATATCCTTATAATCAGCAGGTTTTAAAACTAATGACTAAACCTACAGAACTCTGATTATTGTTCAATAGAATGGGATTTAAATCATATCTCTGGGCCTGGGAGGGAGGCGTGACATAGTGAGCTTTTGAACCTCTAAAAGTCCACTAACACATAACTACCTAAACCTTACACGATTACTCTCTAGCCAAGGACTTTTTATTTGAAGGGCATCATTATTTCCTTTAGTAAGAGTCAGTTTTAAAGGGTCTACCAGCTTTTTAGACAGGAAAAGTACTCCAAAGAAAAATTGCATGCTCTAGAGACTTTAAGAGCTATATGAAGCCAGCTGTAGTGGTTTGAGAGAGTTCTGAGTCTCTGGCATTTGAATATTTGGTCCCCAGTGGATGGCACTGTTTGAGCAGTCTTAATAGATGTGGCTTTGCTGACAGCAGCATGGGAGTGGAAACAGACTCAAGAGTCAGTCATTCCCAGTTGATTGTCTCTGCTTCTTGCTTTCGGTTTAGTATGTCAACACTTAGCGTCCTCACCTGACTGACTACTGACTGTCAGGCTTCCTTGTCATAATGGACTTTTATCTGTCTAGGACCATAAGCCCAAGTAAGCCCTTCTTCTGTTAGTTCCTTTAGTTATGGTATTTTATCACTATAATAGAAGAGTATTAATGCACTAGCCTGAAATATAAGTGGAGAGTGTTGTCTCTTTGTTCATCATATACTTCTATACCTTTCCTCTGGGGAAAAAAAATCTTTCTGCTCTTTATGTCTCTCATGAGTTCTTTCAGTGGAGAACACAAGAGTGGAAGTTGAGAGTGATATGACAGAGATAGAATCACATTGCTAACCTCATTTCATCCTTGGGGATACTAGTCAAAGGCGGGACACTGCTTAGTTGAAGTCCTGTTGCAATTCATACTCCCATATGCAAATTTCATTTAAAAATGATGAACACAAATATAACACCCAAGAAAATCTGCATGTTTAATAAGCCAAGGAGCAAAAGAGAATGTGGAGAGCAATTGAGAACCGAAGTATGAAGAAGGCAGCTTTGTGTATGGCATGGCTTTAATAAGACAATCTGGGCTTACACCTGAGCACCATGTGACTAGTGTCAGATTTGAATGTACAGAGACACTCTGGCTTCAGCTTCCTCACTAATAGACATACTATGACTTCTTAATAGATATGATATTAAGAGCACAAAGTAGATATGATATGAACATGGTAATACAGAATCCTGAGAGCTGTGGAAGTTGCAGGAGGATCACGAGTGCTGCTTAAGATATCTGTTTTGTTTAGCAAGGTGGTTCAACCTGAGGGGTAACATTTATGTGTCGCACAGAATAGAAGGGAACGACTAACGCCCCTTAGCATTTCTTCAGAAAAGCATGCACCACAGGACCATATTATTCAAATAAAGCAAAGGTTCTCAACTGGTGGGTCTCAACTTCTTTGGGGGGTCGCAAATCAGATATCCTGTATATCAGATATTTACATTAAAATTTCTAACAGCAGCAAGACTATAGGTATTGAAGTAATAGCAGAATAATTTTATGGTTGGGGGTCACCACAACATGAGGAACTGCACTAAAGGTTACAGCATTAGGAAAGTTGAGAGGCACTGGAATAAAGTGCAGAACAACTGTGAGCTAGTGTTGTGTACAAACATTTCTTCATATTCCACCTAAGTCGGAGGAAAGCTTACCCAGTAGCTAGAGAGAGCTTCTTCTTCTTCCTTTTTTTTTTTTGAAACATTTTTAAGCTACTCATTTCAATGACATTAACAGAAGGAAAAAAATCAAGAAGTTATTCTTCTATTTATTGAATTAAGCTCCCCACCCCTGCACTTTATTTTAATTAAAGAAGGGTAATACTTTTTTTTTTTCTCAAGACTCAGGTTGAATAGAGATAATTAAATGAAGGGAAGAAGGCATACAGCCCAATGCAGTCAGCTTCATCTATCCATAAAAATGTTCAGCACGCAAGGGGCATTGGATACAGTTCCTCATTTTCCTCACTCAGAAGCTGTGTTTACAAGTAAGACTCTACTATTTAAAAGCAGCCCTGCCTTTGAAGAGCTGGTTGTAGTATACATTTCGGTTGCTAGGGGGAGCCATGTATCCACTTTATTTGTTAAAGTTCTCCAAGCAGTGTGGGGCAGGCTTGTTGAAGCCCCATTCGTTTCAGTTGTTAAAGGTGTATTCCAGAGTGCATGCTGGTGTTTAAAGAAAACAATGTATTTGAATCAGAGGAGTGATACATCTTAAAGCATATTCTGACCATTCTGACCATAGCATTTTCTTTCTTCTTACCACAAAAGATGATAGCATCCTAGATAGCTGTAGAATTTCCATTGCATTCATTTGTCATTTAATTTAGATAGGACAATAAATAACAATAGATGACAGGGGAGTTGAAATGACACTTGTAGTCAATTTCCACTTACATTTTATCCAAACCACACATGATAAATACAGGACAAGAAAAAGTCACTACCCTAGCAAATTCTGAGTGTTTAAATTTCTCACAGGATTACATAGGACTGGTAATACTGGGGTGAACCAAGTCACCCATCTGCATCCAACTGCTTTGTTACATCAGTGGCCAGAAGTCTCCTCTCAAACTTTTCCAGCAATCCGAAAAATTTGAGTATTTGAGAGAGTAAAGTGATGTATAGCAAGAAGAGAAAGAATAAATATCATCCCTAATCCTTTTCATATATAAAAATACATTTATATTTAGTACACAATAATATTATATCAATTATAATAATATAATTATTACTTTAAATTTGAAATTATATATAATTTATATAATATACTTATATAATATAAATGTATATTATATTTTATATAATATGAATCTTATATATTTATAATCACACTGATTCTCAACAATACTATTAAACAAATAATACTTCCCATACCCTACAGATAAAAAAACAGGCTCCCTGGAAAAAAGAAGAGTGACGCACTTAAGCGTTTCAGTTCATAACTTCTAGCATCCCATAAGCAAGACACGCTGGACAGCTTGTGTCAGCCAGCTCACACTGGCATTCTCACTCGCTACATGGGGGAGTAAGAGCACCTGTTTGATATAGAACAGAACAGGAAGGCTCCACCCATGTCCTTGTACATCCTACAGGCAAGAAGCAGAGAAAACAATAAACAGCATGGGATCGTCACTGTGAAAACTTCACCTCAGACCCTTCCATAACATCTGTGCCTTTCACACACTAAAGAATATTCGTCAGCTACTTTATAATTTTTCCATTGGCTTGGTTTTGACTTCTGATGATAAGGGTATAAAGGACACATCCAGGTACAGAGGACTAGCAGTTAGCAGACACCCTCAGAGTCCTTTGACCTAAGTGCCACCCCATGGGTTTGGATCTTCTTCGATGGAGTTGTAAATTTCATCAATCTGCCTCATTCCTGGTAGCGATGGATAATAAGTGTGTTGGGGACAGCTATGAGTTTGTAGTTTCTGCTCAGTAGCAGATTTCTTGAGATGCTGGTTATGAGACTGTTAAACTTAAAAAGTGGCCTCTAAATATCTGGTCCTTAAAGCATATGAATTTAATGACCATACAAATCTAAATAATATGCCAAAATATCCTGTGACACCATTGTTTATAAAATGAAATCAGAATTCCCACTATCTGAATTCCTTGCATGAACATAGAAATCAAATAATCCCAACATTTTGAAATCCAGCTGGCATTGAAAAGTAATCTTTCACTTATTTAACTCTGACTTTAATTAAATACAATAGAATGCCTTACAGAAAACGCAAGCCTTGCATTTTTTTAACCAATAAGACAGAAGTATTGAGAGCACATAGAAAGTATTGGGGATTTTCATACTTGCATTATACTAATGCAACATCGTCATAATGTATAGCTAGCTATAGGTTAATTTAGTCACCCGTAGTCTTATTACTAATATTAATTTATTCCATATTTCACAAAGCTAGATACAATCTTCAACAAATTTCATGGAAATAAATGTTATTTATGGAAAATACGCTTTGCAAATACAATTTATTTTTCAGCTGGAAATTAGTTCAGGCAAATAATTCCCCAACGTGAGCTGACTTTGTGTAATGATCTTTGTGGCTGTTTTGATGTCCCTCTTTTGGGGCTTTTCTGTAATGAATGCATGCTGGGCTGACCTCAAGGCATACTAACATGAATGGCAGATGCTACTGGCCAAATCTCTGGCATGGGTTACAGGGATCTCTTCTGTGGAGAAGTTCGGTGTCCAGTAAGAGGTCAGCTTGGGGTGGAGAGCCTCCTGCTCTGGTTTGGTCATTCCTCTGCTTCCATATTGTATACCCTTAAACGCACAATCAAGCCAGCTAATCTAAGCACACCAGAGTGCTCTAGAGAGCTGCCTCATTCTGTGTTGGAAGAGATTAATTTCCATATCACACTCTTTAACAGTTTTTCAACATTTGAGAGATGGTAGAGAAAGGGTCATTTTGTCACTGTGACTAAGAGGCAAGTGTGCCCTGTCAACGTATGCTGTGATCCTTGAAGTGGTTAGGATGGCTACATTTACATACAAAGGCCTTTGGTAATTTAAATTAAGAAATCCTAAATGGCACTTGAGAGGCACCTGAGAGAGACAAGTGCTCGCAGATATTCATACACACAGAAATTAAAGACTGCATAGTTTAGTAGGGCAAAAATACTGAGATGCACAATGTTTCTCATTAAAAACTGCAGTTATTCTGCTTCGTTATGGCTTTAAAACCTCCTGACATTTACCATATTGATGAGTGTGCACTTGGATGATCAGTGCTGGACAGTTTCCTAGAAGATCTTGTCATTGGTTTTATAACATCCTGTTTCAGTCAAGCATCATAGAGGGAGACACAAGAGCCGGAAAGTGGAACAACTGTTCTAAAATCCTATCATCCCGCTTAACACCCATAATACCTCATGGCAACAATAATGAAACTTCATCAATTAAGTTAAGGTATTTGGTTCCTATTGGTTGAGTTATTTTAAATGATATTTACATAGTAGTGGTTTTCCTTGTCCTAAATTCCCATTCAGAGCCATGCACCCAAATGAACATTGAAAGAACATAGTATACTGTAAAGGAAAAAATGGTAGTTTAGCTTATGCCTTTATTTCTTATCTTTTTTCTCCAAGTGATAATGAAGATCTCATTTGCCATGCACAGACGCTTACATTCTCTTTTCTGAGAATATTTCTGATATTGTTGGCTTAAAGAGAGAAATGCCATTTATTTATAAGCTTGCCTTATTAATCTACAGCTGTTCGTAAATATCTAAATTATCTGGTTGGCTAATTTGTTTCTATGGCCTAAGAATGAATAAAGACTAGCTGCCACATTCAATTCAAGGAGTCAATAGATAGATGAATATTTATAAGAACATCAACACCAACATTGTCTTACAATCATGCTTGAAGCTAAATAAAAATTTAAGTAAATTAACACAAATATTACAGTATAGCAGGGTAAGAGTTAAAATGTATGTACAGATTCATTGACAACATCTGTGCAAATATTGTGGACAAAACATTTAGAAAGAAATTTACACAAAAAGTAGATAAATTTATCAAATGTTGATAAATTTTCAAAGACAGTATAAAAGTACACAGAACATGGAAAAGAGAATGAATTTTTTTTAAATAGCCACTATTCCCATACATACAGTACATTTACTACATTTATATTTCAGAATGATGGAAACCAGAGACAAAAAAAACGATTCGGTAACAAACAGCAAAGAAACTATCACCAAATCACAAAGAAGAAAGACATTCTCTTGGAGATGGAAACACAGATGTGGAACTCCTCCCGGACCCATACACACAGAGAGAAACCAAAGCAAACGCAAACATTGTCTACAGCAACACAGGACAGACAGGTGGCAAGCTTTGGGGATGCTGCACCACAGGAAGTCAATCACGATTGGCTAACGATGATGGTACCTGGCTCTGTTGCAGATCGCTGGCTTGCCTGAGAGGAGTGACTGAAGGAGGAGGGACTCCTGATGTAGATGCAGAGCGCCCCAGCTTGCAGCTTACTTTAGGTTCTGTGAAGGAGAGGAAGACAAAAATATTAGCTGCGGTAGACCGGAGCTCTGCCTCCCCCCGGTGTTTGGCGACACGTGAATGTACAAAATGTTCCTGGTGTTGGCTAATAGCCATCCTGGGAATAAATGTTTTCATAACTACTCGTGCTCCAAGGCACTTCAGTCACAGATGAGGTCGTGGGGAGTAGAGTGAGAATCCCTTCAAGCACAGGCCTTATTTCCACGCACAAATGACCACGTTAGTATTAGTTTCCACGGAAGAAAAACACTACATTCAGAAGAAAAGTAAGTGACTCTGTGACGGATTATTCAATTTTTATTAGATATTTTCTTTATTTACATTTCAAATGTTATCTCCTTATCTAGTTTCCGCTCCGAAAACCCCCTTTCCCTTCCCACCTCCCCCTGCTCCCCAACCCACCCACTCCAGTTTCCTGGCCCTAGCATTTCCCTATACTGGGGCATAGAACCTTCACAAGACCAAGGGCCTCTCCTCCCATTGATGACTGACAAGGCCATTCTAGGCCATCCTCTGCTACATATGCAGCTAGAGCCATGAGTCCCACCATGTGTTTTCTTTGGTTGGTGGTTTAGTCCTTTGGAGCTCTGGAGATACTGTTTAGTTCATATCGTTGTTCCTCCTATGGGGCTGCAGAACCCTTCAGCTCCTTGAGTGCTTTCTCTAGCTCCTTCACTGGGGACCCTGTACTCTGTCCAATGGATGGCAGGAGCAGCTCTGCCAGTGCCTGGTTATTCATTTTCAACTGTAGTTCCTAGGGCCCCATGGCCTCTCTTCCATTTCCAAATTCCTCCTCTCCCCCTCTATTCTCTTTCTTCCTCCTCTCTTCTTTCTTCCCTCCTTTTTATTCTTCCTCCGGTCTCAATCTTTTCCCTTCTTCCCTTCCCCTCTTCCTCTCTCCCTCCTTCTTTCTATGAGGGTATTTATCATGCTTTCAATACAACAGTTTTTAAACTTCTCTCCATCTACTCTCTACCAGCGGACTGATAGATTTTTGTGTGTTTGTATGTGTGCCTGCATGTGTGTGTGTGTGTGTGTGTGTGCTGACCATGCATATGCCATAGCATGCATATGAGTGGAAGCTATAGCACAACTTATAGGATATAGGAATTAAATATCAATTGCAGATTTACCAGCAATTATCTATCCCGTTGTGCCATCTCATGGGCCCTTGTTTATTTAGAATTTTATAATTATCTTCTAAAACATTTGCAATCTTTTGCTTATTCTTTATATACCTATTGTGTAAAACTAACTTGACTGAGTAGAATGAACACAATCCTCTGCTTGTGCCAAAAGAAGCTTTGCTTTCTCAAGGAGCCCAAACTCTACACAGCAATCAGGCCTTTGATGCATGAAAACAGTCGATGAGTCTTCCAAGTTCACACTGAATGCACAGCACATACCATGATGCAAAGGCTGTGTGGTAAAGGCACAGAGTACCCAGACTCCAAAGACCGTTTTATACCACGAAGGCCATTGCTGTGTCTAGAGTCATTTGGTGGGAGTTTGAAAATTCATTAGAAAGAGAAACCCAAACATACTGCCATTCTTTGGCTTCATACTTTCTTGTGGGAGTCTGGGAAAGAAACAACCTAAAGATGCTGTGCAGTAGGTGGCACAGGCTGATGCAGACAAGATCCTGAGTCTATGGGAGCTACTCAGAAACTCAAATATATTTCAGATTGTATTTCTTCCATTCACCACATGCTTATTCATCCATGAAAATAATAATAAGTAAAATACGCTGTTTTCCAGGATATAGTTTCTGAGAAGTGAAGATAACAAGGAATACAAATTATGGGATGACAATATTGGTATGTTGGTTTCCTTTGCTGAGATAAAATACTCTAACAGTTCAGAGAAGGAGGAGGAGAAGCCACTGTCTAGAAGGCTGTAGGCAGCTAATCACATTGAGTCCACAGTCAAGAAGTAGAGAGTGATGAATATTGTACTCACTTTTTCCCTTCAATAAAGTCCCATATCCTATTCTAGGCATTGGTACTACCCAAGGTGAAGGGATCTTCCCACCTCAATTAACCCAATGAACAACATTATCCACTATTATGCCAAGAGGTTTGTCTCCAAGGTGAATCCAGAGCTCATTAAGTTGAAAATTGGGAATAACCATCACACCTGTATAATGTTCACTCCTGGTGGACATTGGCTTTCATTACCTCTAAGCACCCAAATGCCCATATATGTACTGCACACATACATTTACATACATGTGTGCAGTAACCCTTACTTCTAGTTCACTTCCATGTTTAGTGTCACTGACTACATTTCTTTTTCCTCTTTCCGTCTATGACATCTCTCTCCAACCTGCCCTGATTGCTCTCTCTCTTTGTTCCTGTATTTTCCCCACAGAGCAGCATTCCCTGCCTTCTAATATCTTCTCCTTTTTGAGTCCCAAACAGGATCTGAAGCTCTGTTCTCCCCATGTGCTCTTGTTTGGTCCTGGGTCTCAGTGCCTTCTGCACACTTGGTTGCCTTCTGCACACTGGGTCATTCTCATGCCTTGGGAAGAAAAGACCAGTAGTACTCTAATGTCTTGCACCAATCTCCGGCTCCCCTCCAGCCCTTGCTTCCCAATGCATAGCAGGACTATCACTTCCATTTTCTTGGGAAAATCTTGGACATTTTCAGCCCATTGCTTCCTCCCTTTCTGTATATGCATAGCCCTATTAGAATTTTGGTTTTATGTTGCAAAATCTCCTGTTTGCCTTGTTCATATCTCTGAAATCTCCTTACTGGTTCCCAAAGTATCTATACTCTAAACTACCTTGGAATCCATGTCAGACTGAATTTCCTAGATTACTGTCAGTTTACCTGCTGTTTACATGTTTCTGATGATCACCCATGTGATGTAACGCCACGACTTTGCTTCAGAAGCCCTCTGCAATCTGATACCACTTAGGAATCCCTAATCTATTGCCCATTAGCCTCTCCTCACCACAACACAGGCAATCTGTCTCTGCTTTTGGATGCACAGTGATCTACCTCTACCCTTCCTCTCAAGTTTTTCTCCTATATTAACTTTACATCAAATCAGGGGTCACAGTTTGCTGAGACTGTGAATAATACTTTGATAGTGGGTCCTTTTCAATCCTCTCCATTTCCTTAGTTTGGATTCAACACTGACACTATTTCATGTACTTTTAAGCATTTTGGGTTGTCAGAAAAAAAAATAAAGTAGATGTCTAATTATTGTGCATTGTTCTTTTAATAACCAAAGATACTCAAACTCACCAAGATGAGCTCAGCACATCTTCTAAATCTATTCAAATAACACAGATTAAGACCTGGATTCCAGGCCCTACTCCACTCTACACTGAGGCAATAATTCTCACTCAGGGGGTATGACTCTCTTAGACACATTTCAGAAAGCTTTAGTTTTGTGTTGTGTTATGTGAATTGAAGCTGTTTGAGTATATATATATATATATATATATATATATATATATATATATACATATATATATATATAATTTAATGATAAATGTGTAACTCACAATATAATCTTATTTACTAGAAAGCAGAAACCGTTAGGGGAATTACTTGGGGAATAAGTTTTTATCACATGAAACAGCAGCTAAAGCCTCCATCAGAGCCTTGGTCAGTAATGTCTCTATGAGGAATAAGTGTGTCTGTATATCCCATTACTGGGATAGCAGATCTGGTAAAATAGATCATTTTGTTCTTATGATAATATATTTCATACTATTGTTTACTTCAAGGTTCCTTTCAAGTTTGTAGTGAAAAATATCATCTGATAAAGAGATTGTCTACATACATCAAGGCTTTTTATACCTTCTCATATATCTAAGTTCTAATTTCCACTACGGAGATTTTCAGTCCAAACCTAACGCAATCAGCATCTTACATAGTCTTGGATCTCTCTCGTATGCAGAGTAAACATCACTACCATCCAAATGAATGCCAGATTTCACTGTGAATGTGGAAGCCTGTCTTTGTCACTGGAAGGCAGCCTAGATCATGGCAGGGCTATTTAACCCATTATTTACACATGTAAGTCATCTTCTAGCCATTGCGCATAGTCATTGCACATAGCTATTTAAGCTACTAGTGAGCCATTTTTATGGACCAACTCTGCAGTCAATCCACACAGCACTTAAATGGTTGATATTAGCTTACATCACATGGCTTATGACTCTACCTGCAGATTTAGACTTAGATTAGTCCCATAAATTATTATGTATACACATATACAGGTACACACACACACACAGAAACATTCATGCTTTTTAATGGTGTGGTTTTGTCCTTCATTTTGGCTCCATTTAGTGACCTATAGCTCAAACACACTTGCAGCTTATTGAGGTATTTATAAAAGAAGACAAATGACCCAAATCCTTATATGACCACTAAGGTTTATGAGAGAAAATGATTATATATTAACCAGTGAAATACCTAGAAAATATTTTAGCTATAATTGAGCAGCTTAGAGATTGTCTGGGCTTATGGCATCAAAACTGTACAGATCTCTAATCTTTGAAAATGAAATGCTCTCTCAGAGTTAAACAATAGATACTTATGCTTTCATTCTAACTTAATCTAATATAAGATTTAGGGTTGGGGGGGTGGGGCTCTAAAACAATGAATCCAGCCTGAAAAGAAATATAAGGGAGAGTTGTTCTGCACCAAGAAACATTCATTTCATCAAGAGGTTAATCATGAGCTGGAGGACAGCTACTGTTTTTATAAGCAAGAGGAAATTCTCCATTCCTTTGAAAACTCTACCAATAACGCTACACAAAAGAAGTTGATGCTGCTTGTTCAATTTCCCAGTATACTGAGAAGAGCAAGAGCAATACAGGAGATGCAGAAACAGACAGAGAAGATGGAGATGGCAAGAAGAGGAAGAAGAGGAGGCAGGCCCAGAACAGCAATCCATTTCCTCTCACAAGGGGAAGATGAGTAACAGGTTTTTTTTTAATTAATTAATTTATTCATTTAATGTCTGAGTGCTCTGCTGCATATACATCAGCAGGCCAGAAGAGGGATTTGATCCTCTTGGAGATGATTGTGAGCCACCATGTGGTTGCTGGGAATTGAACTCAGGACCTCTGGAAGAGCAGCTATGCCTCTTAACTTCTGAACCATCTCCGGCCCCTGAAGTGGTTGTTTTTGAAATATAAAAAATTCACCAAGTACTTGACTGAAGAAAAATAAAAGAAACCTAACAAACAAACAAACAAACAAAACCCCCATCAGTTAATATTGAACTGGATACACCTTTGTGATGGTTTGTATATCCTTGGACCAGGGAGTGGCACCATCTGAAGGTGTGGCCTTGTTGCAATAGGTGTGACCTGGTTGGAATGGGTGTGTCACTGTGGGTGTGGGTATAAGATCCTCACCCTAGTTGCCTGGAAGTCAGTCTTCCACTAGCAGCCTTTGGATGAAGACATAGAACTCTCGGCTCCTCCTGCGCCATGCCTGCCTGGATACTGCCATGCTCCCACCTTGCTGATAATGGACAGAACCTCTGAACCTGTAAGCCAGCCCCAATTAAATGTTGTTTTTTATAAGACAGAAGTTGGTACTGGGAGTGGGGTATTCCTGTGACAACCTGACCATGTTTTGGGGAGGACTGTGGAAGGACTTTGGAACTTTGGGCTTGAAGATCCATTCATTGTTAAGAGCTCTGTCAGATGTTGTGTAGGAGCTTGGAAGATAATGCTGAGAACAGTGCAGAAGATGGAGGCCTGGTTTGTGAAATTTCAGAGGGAAAATTAAAGACTCTTCAGGGCCATTGCTGTTTTTATTGTGAAGATTTTGTAGTTCTGGTTAGCTGGGGCTGAAGAATCAGCTGTGATTAACAAGATACCAGAACTACTAAAGCAAAAACTTTGCATTACTGGGACTATTGATGCTGGTTAGCTGGAGCTAAGAAATTAGCGGTGATTAAGAAGAGACCAGCATCGTTGAGGTGACATCTTCTGGGAAGTGTTTTCTGAAAGCACAAAGAGGCTGTGTTCCAGAGATAGGCAAGCCAGTGAAGAACATCCCTCCATGGCTTCTGCATCAGCTCCTGCTTTCTGACCTGCTTGAGTTCCAGCCCTGACTTCCTTTGGTGATGAACAGCAGTATGGAAGTGTAAGGCGAATAAACCCTTTCCTCCCCAACTTGCTTCTTGGTCATGATGTTTGTGCAGGAATAGGAACCCTGACTAAGACAACCTTGTAATTCTGATGGTAACCTCCTCCCTTCCTCTTTCTGTCCTGCTTCCTTTTATTCCTCTCTTGTTCCATCCCTGAGCATTGATACAGGAGAAGCTCCAAGTAGAGGCAGCTATTCTATTGTGGATTCGTGGTCTCTGCTTTCAGAAAGACAAATGACTACCTGTAAGGCCTTAAGAGATGAGTACATTTTCTTCTAAACAAATAATAAATAAATAATGAACGGTTTCACTTTCATCTAGCATCAAAGAAGAAAAATCAGTCAAATTTGGGGTGCCATCTTTTCTCCGTTTGGAAGTTCCTTTTCATAGAGCATGTTCTAACAGAGACATGCATGTCCTGGTCCCCAAGTCATTTCTGCTGCTGAAAGCTGCCAATCAATGGCTCAGCAGTAACCTGAAGTTATAGAGTAGTCTTTACCCCCAGTACATCAAACTGTGTTTACTACAAACTTTTATTTCAGTGGAAGATATTTTTGAGAATAATACATATGTTATTTGAGAAAAATCGGTAACTTAATAATAATAGGAACTTGTAACATATTCCAAAGAATATCTAAAACTTTTGATCACCTGTCTGAGAAAATATATTAAGATGACATCAATCTATGAATTAAATATAATTTTTATACACCACATATATATTAATAAATTTATTAATTTATTGTCAATTATTGAACTTCAGTTAATCCTTTTAACATGTGACTTGCTACTAGGACTGAACTCATGAGCCTCCTGCTTCACCATCCTCAGTTTGAGACTTTAAAATGTGTGTTACCAACTTATCCTCATTGTCAAAAAATCTTAAAGAATTGAACAATCTAATCTAGAAAACATTTCAAGCATAAAGACATCTTTTTGTTTGCAGATTTAACGACTTCACCTCATGTCACCCTGTAATTGATATTTTAAATTTTTGTTATTGTTAACATGGCAGGTGTTTTGTTTGTTTGTTTGTTTGTTTGTTTGTTTGTTGGCATTTGACAGCTATTTTCATGACCGAGCTATATTTTTCTTAGTATCTTTGTAGCTATCTGAGCAGGTGATAGGCCTCACTGTTAACATTATAGCACTGAAGGGAAGAGAAATCTGAAATCGCTAACACCATTTTGTGACCCTGGAGAAAGAGGAAAATGTCATCAATATGTAAAAAAAAAAAATCTATCATATCAGAAGTTATTGCATATATATATCCAAGGAGTTTTCCACTGAGAAGGCAACAGAGACTTGTGCAGCTTTGAATGACTCCCAAGATTCTGAGCCAGACAGCTGCAGTGTTCTGTGTAGGGTTAGACACTACAGTCACTCTACTACTATGACTGGTAATTGTTAGGAGTGTCAGAAACTGGAGAAAAACCTCAATACCAAAGAATAGTGAAGTGGATGTTTGTGATCTGAGAATGGATGTAAAAAATTATAAGAGCTGTTGTACATAAGAGAAAGAGATTCACATGCATATCCCTGTGGAGATTTTCATGACACTCCTCCTTGTGATTTCACGGCTCAAGGTCCCTATTCCCCTATATTCCTTTTTCATTGTTCTACTTTTTCAGAGAATATAAATCACACTGTTTCCTGTATGGGGATGTTCAAGATGCTGCAGCATCTTATAGGGTGGCAAACATGGAATACAGAATGGACACATTTTCCTTTATCAGCCTTTTTCAGGGTAATATATAATTTCTAAACCACTCTAGGCATTTACATCCCATCAGACAAAAGCAAACTGTTTATTTATCTTAAATTCTTAAGTATACTTGTATAAAATATGCTACCTAATGAACAAATATAACCTTTAATCATCTGTAAAAATACCATATGAAGCAAATCTACCAGTCGAAGCAGAAAACTCAAAAGTATGTGATAAATTGAATAATGATCTAAAATAAATTGCCAGGTGGGTAGAAATTTCATTTTGTGTTATGAAATTTAACTATGGAAAATCAACGAATAAATCACTTCCTTTTCATCTCATCAATATTAGGAATAAAATCCATTCCAATTATTAAAAAAATTACAGTGGCCACAGCTTCAGAATCATGTAGTAGAAAAAGGTGGTAGGTTTGCCACATCACTTAACTTGTTGATGCAAAAAACCATTTCCTTTTGAAAAACTAAAATTAAAATTGGCCATGATACTAATGCCATTTTATTTTATTTCAGTGGATTTTGTAATGAGTTAATGAGCAAACATGAACGTGTGAGCAGTTATTATAAATTTCATGCCCTATTAGAGACATATAAATGGAAATGGCATGTTCTATTTCTATGGCATAAGCTTCTATACTGCTACGTTAATAACTATTACAGGCCTCGACAGAGCTACATGTAGTTAACCAAAGTCCATTGCAAGAGCCTCATTTAACCTGGTTGCTTTAATGGGTTACTCTGGTTTATTCTATAGCAGAGTTCCTGAGACTCTATTATTTATTTATTTACTTTTAATTAATTTATTTATTTTATTAGATATTTTCTTTATATACATTTCAAATGGTATCCCAAAAGTTCCCTATAACCTCCCTCTACCCTGCTCCCCTACCCACCCACTCCCACTTCTTGGCCCTGGCATAGCTCAAATCTCTTTTTATGAATGTATGAGGAGTCTCTTTTTTCCTTTTTTAAAAATTAGATAATTTATTTGTTTACTTTTTTGTTTTTGTTTTTCGAGACAGGGTTTCTCTGTGTAGCCCTGGCTGTCCTGGAACTCACTCTGTAGACCAGGCTGGCCTTGATCCACCTGCCTCTGCCTCCCAAGTGCTGGGATTAAAGGCGTGGGCCACCACTGCCTGACTAGTTTACATTTCAAATGTTATCTCCTTTCCTGTTTTCCCCTCTGCAACCCCCCTACACCCCCCTGTACCCTGCTTTTATGAAGGTGTCCCCTCACCCACCCACTGCCCCCTCACCACCCTAGCATTCACCTACACTGGAGCATCAAGCCTTCACAGGATCAAGGTCCTCTCCTCCCATTGATGCCAGATAAGGCCCCTTCAGCTCCTTCAGTCCTTCCCCTAACTTCTCCATTGGGGTCCCAGCGCTCAGTCTAATGGTTGGATGCAAGCCTCTTCATCTGTATTGGTCAGGATCTGGCAAAGCCTCTCAGGAGACAGCTCCTCTACCAGGCTCCTGCCAGCAAGCACTTCCTGGCATCTGCAATAGTGTCTGTGTTTGATGTCTACATGTGGGATGGATCCCCAGGTGGGGCAGTCTCTGGACGGCCTTTCCTTTGGTCTCTATTCCAGTCTTTGTCTATGTATTTCCTTTAGACAGGAGCAATTCTGGGTTAAAATTTTGGAGATGGGTGGATGGCCCCATCCTTCAACCAAGGGAGCCATGCCTAACCCCTGGATATGGTTGTGACAGGTTCTCCCTCCCCTTTGTGGGTTATTTCAGCTAATGTCATCCCCGTGGGGTCCTGGGAGGCTCTTGCTTTCCTGGCATCTGGGACTTTCTGGTTTCTACCCCCAATTTCCCATCCCCCATTGCTACACACTTCTGTTCAATTTCCTGACCCTCTGTACATCTCCTCCATCTCCTCCCATACCTGATTCTGCCCTTCTTTCCCCCCCTCCTCTGTTTCTCCCAAGTTCCCCTCACCCTCTACTTCCCTTGATTATATTGTTTCCCCTTTCTAAGTAGGACTGAAGCATCCATTCTTTGGTCTTCCTTCCTCTGTTGAGGGACATCTGGGTTTTTTCCAGCTTCTTGGTATTATAAATATGTCTGCTATGAACGTAGTGGAACATGTGTTCTTATTACATGTTGGAGCATCATCTGGGTATATGCCCAGGAGAGGTATTGCTGGATCTTTAGGTAGTACTATGTCCAATTTTCTGAGGAACCGCCAGACTGATTTTCAGAGTGTGCCAGCTTGCAATCCCACCAGCAATGTATCAAAACCCCAAAAGCAATGCTCAAACCCACTGTTACTTAAGCCCATCATAGCAGAGGTACCAAACTGTCCCATGCTGCTTTGTTTTCTGCCCCACAGGCTTGTGTAAGTGACAAATATTTTCTTGAAAATTAATGCAGTGATTCCATTGGTTCAATAAGGTATCTGGCAACATTTATTGTCACAATGATGATAGTAAATTGCACATTCAGGCAAAACTAATTTTGAATACATGGATCTATCACCATGAGCTCGAGAAAAAAACAGCATTTGGAGGCTCTTCTTGAGATCAGTGTCGGTACTAGTGGATGTAATATATTGATTTTATAATGGGATGCCTCAGTATATGGCAGAACTGCACTTAGGACCGTCTTAGAGAATTGATGCTTGCTATGCACATAGGTTATAAATCATGGTAAGTGGAAGTAGTGCTCTGCAGGCCAAGAGAAAAAAATGGCATTTAATATGACAACATTATGGTGAGCTTATTGATATGAAAAACCATTGCAACTACCCTTCCAAATACTACTGTTTACTGACTTTGAGAAGGGTACTGAAGAGGAGTATACACAGTTCTGAAAAAGGCCACTTAAATATTCTTTCCTCATTAACTACCTATCTGTGGCTGGAGTTCCTTCAGATGTTTAACCCTAGCATGGTCACCACTGGTTTCTGATAGAAACTAATTGAGTATTTATGAAACAAAATTTTTTTTAAGATTTATTTATTTTACGTATATGAGTACACTGTGAGGGCATCAGATCTCATTACAGATGGTTGTGAGCCACAATGTGGTTGCTGGAATTTGAACTCAGGACCTTCGGGAGAGCAATCAGTGCTCTTATCCGCTGAGCCATCTTGCCAGCCAGAGCCTTCGATAGCTCAATTGGTAGAGCAGAGGACTGTAGCTAATACAATATGAAACAAATTATTTTAAACCATATTTCAAAGGAGGTGAATGTAAAATTTGTTTTTTAGTTCATATTTATAAAATTGAAATTTCTCCATTCTTTAAAAGTCTCCCATCTTTCTTTAAAATGAAGTCTTCAAATTGAAGGAGGGAGAGGGTGAGACAGCAAGAGCTAGAGCACTCAGGGGATGGGGGCAGGGAGGGAGGGAAGGAGGGAAAAGTTGATTTGGAGTTTGTAGTTCCTCTCTTGTAACAGTAGATGGCAGTAAAAACAAGCTTCCTGCACTAGTCTCAAAAGCCTTAACACAAGTCAGACTGAGCCTTCTGCTATAGTAAGTAATGTCTTCTATGGATGCTCAATGAAACAGCAAGAGTGTTCTTTGTCAGTGGTGTTGGTACAGTGTACCCATGGGCCCTTTCCAAGGATAGCCAAGGGCTGCCAATAGGAGCATTATCACAAAGGGCATTCCCAGAGGGTTGGGGTGGAGTCATGTGCCAGCACACTGCCTTCAAGGTTCTTGGGCAGCTCTGATATTTTACTGAGACAAATAAAAAAGAGCTACCCTCTGAATCAGCTGATGAACTATCTATGGCTGGTTACTTCTCAAGAGGCCCAACTAAGATTAGCTGGAAATAGAGTTTTTTTTTTTTTCAAGAATGAAATTATTACCAAATTGCAATTTTTTCCTGTAGTGTTCAAAGTATCACTGTATTATACAACATCACATTGTGAGTGTGTGTGTGTGTTTTAAATTGGAAATCAAGTTTATGCAAAATATATGCATACAAAATAATATGTGTGATGAATTACTTTATCTTCACATTTATAAAATGGAATTACCTCCATTTGTTAATGTTTACTATCAGAGAGAGAAGAAGGGGGGAGGGAAGGAGACAGGAAGGAAGACAGAAAGAGGAAGGAGGAAAAGAAGGGAAGGGAGAACAAAGAGGGGAGAATGTGGTGAGTAGCTGGTTGATATTATAAAACAGATGAGGTAAGACTGGCTTCATGGGCAGGTACTCTCTCATAGGCAAGCACAGAGAGAAGTCAATATCACCCAGTTCTTGGACTTCAGACTGCTCTCCTGCAGCTGTAATTAGAACCTTACTTCCCCCCAAAGTTGTAGTATGAATATAATAGCTTAAAGGAAATTACATAAAATGATTGGAAAACAAAGATGGGTGTCCCATTTTATTGAATGCAGCTTTTACTGTCAGCCCCTGGGAACGCAAGAATGAGCTCCTAGATGCCATAAGCCACCTTCTCATCACCCCAGGACCTGTGGTTTTTACAGATGTGTGCAGTTCTTACAGATGTGTGGGAAGCGTCAATACTCATCCAAGTATATATCTTTGTTTTGTTTTGTTTTGTATTTCGGTAAACAACCAACACATGCATGAGCAGGCTGCTCAAGTTTTCAAGAATTAACATAATATGGTAACACAACACAGTCAGCCACAAGCATCTTCCACTTAGTGACAGAAACAAAGATTGTGTGGACCAAAGAGCAAAGAAAACATTTCTCCTTTAGTTTTATAAGGCTGTTTGGGACAGCAGATTTATCTTCATAATTCTGTTGTTCTTGGTCTAGGAGGATGATAAATTATAGGCTCCTCTTGATTACATAAGTCCTGGGTTTAAAAATCTATAAATGGCTTCCTGACATTTTAAGGTAAGAGTCAAATCACAAACACAGGCTATGGGCTGCCTCTCTGACCTCCTTTTAGCCCCTGTACAATGTGGTATATCCAGTCTTAAGCTGTAGCCCTTCTCGGTCCTCTTGCTTGAATGTAATTCTTCCTAATTAGCCTTGAGAGCTCAGTCTTGGGGTCATCAGAATGTCAGACAACATGCTCCCAAGGAAGTATTGTGGTTAGACTTTATTTCTGCCATTAATAACTCCCCCCCCCAGCTTTCCACACATAGTGTTGCATTGAATAAGTCATTAAACAAGCACTCTACTGAAATTCAAAAACCTGAAGTCTGTTCTTTGTTTTGAAAATAATACTTGCCAAAGAATCCTGAAAATTACACACTTTTATTTGAGTCTTAGCATTATTTTAAAAACTATTTAATAACTCCTGCCCATGCATGTGTAGATTCTTATGAAGTAGATATGACATGATATCAAATGTAATAAATCAACACACATGTGCACACACACACATACACACACACACAACATTGTTTCAAGTATGTCACACAAAAAATCTACAGAGGTAATCCGATTTGGTTCTATAATGTGTGTTAAATATCATTTGTAAGGCTTTTACTTAATTTTTTCTAATTATCTTGAATTTTATGTTCTTTAAAGTATTGTAACTATTTAAATATTTAAAGTATTTGTTTAAACATATAAAACCTTATATACAATCAGAAAATGTCTTAGTTTCTATTGTTGTGATAAGATATTTTAACCAAAAGCAACTTGGGAAGAAAGGATTTCTTTCTCTCTCTTCTTTTTAATTAGATATTTTCTTTATTTACATTTCAAATGTTATCCCCTTTCCTAGTTTTCCCTCTGAAAATCCCCTATCCCATCCCCCTCCCCCTGCTCCCCAAGTCACCCACTCCCTTTCCTAGTCCTGGCATTCCCCTATACTGGGGCATAGAACCTTCACAGGACCAAGGGCCTCTCCTCCCATTGATGACCAACTAGGACAAAAAGGATTTATTTCATTTATGGTTCTATAGCATAGTCCATCACTGAGGGAAGGCAGGATAGAAACACAAAGGGCAGGAACCTGGGTGCAGAAACTAAGGCAGAGGCCATGAAGGAGTGCTTCTTAACTGACTTGCGTTCTTATCATCTCCAGACCTTCCTGTCAAGAGCTGGCACCCTCCACATCAGGTTATCTCTGAAACATCAATTATCAGTTAAGAAAATCACCACAGGCTTACTTACCCACAAGCCAATCTTGTGGGGCATTTTCTCAACTGAGGCTCCTTTTTCCAAAATGACTCGAGTCAATGTCAGGTTGACATAAAACAAGGCAGCACAGAAAATCATGACATTCTTTTGTGTGCACAAATTGAGTTTCATTTGTCTAATTCTTTCTATTACATATGTCATACATAGGCCAAAGCTTAGTGCTTTGTTTTTTTTCACTCTGATAACAAAAACTCATTCAGTTTGTAGCTGCAGAAATGGCTCAGTAGTTAAGAGTACTTGATGTTCTGTCTTCCAGAGGACTTGAATTTGGTACCCAGAATCTTAATGAGGCAGCTGGTAACCACCTGTAACTCCAGGGGATCTAAAACACTTTAGCCTCTGCATAGACTTGCAAAAATGTGGTGTATGTGCACGCGCACACACACACACACACACACACACACACTACACATAAAATAAACTATAAGGAGACCATTCAGTTTATACAAGTTAAAAAATAATCATAAGCTATAACCTAAAAGTCCAAGTGACTTGATTAATCAAGAATTTGGTCATCATTTAAAGAAACTTCTCCCTGGCTGTTAGAGCATGTTACCAGTAAGAATAATGTCCTCTTCCTTGCTTGAGCCTCTGGCCTAATGCTGGAAATGCAATCTCTGTGCCCATCAAGGGAGAGACAAATACTGGAAAAAGTTTATTGAATGCACAGTGTTAGCTGACTTCTCGCCTCTGTGGCTTCAGGGCATATTTGAACTTGAAAATCTCTCTTCTTTGGATGCTTTCCAAGGCTCAAAAGAAGGCCCCCCAGGATTGGCTGTCTATCGCGTGAAGAGCTCACTACTATTGCTCTGTGTCTTTGCTTATTTGCCAGGCAGAACCAACAGAGATATGACCTGCATAGCTCCCCGAAGCCCAGACTTGATCTGTGGAAGCACACTTGTGAAATGCTCTCCTCTAGTCATACTATGTTGTCGCCAGTCTTAACAGGGTAGCTGAAACTACCTAGAGTGGATAGACAGGGGACTGGAGAAGGCCACTAGAGACTCACTTGGGATTCTAGACACCCCTTCCGTCACACCCTTTACCCCTCTGCATCTGTGTGTCCTCTTCCCTGAGCTTTACGGTGTCTCCTGAGGTACTGACATATATAACAGGTGGATAATTAACTGAGGAGACTCTAGCTATAAAGCTTTAGGAAGGTCACTCCCACCCCTATATTTAGGTGTAATTTTTCTGTGATGCAGCTATTTTCAGATCATTAATAGTCCAGTCAGTAACCTCTGTCTTACGATTCTGTAGTAGTTCCAATTAATTAATTAGTGAATGGGCTCATTCTTTGTTCTGTCATCTGAGGTAAATAGAAGCTTATCCACTTACTAACACTTTAATGTCACATACTAACATGTTATACTCATCTTTGGCCCATAGTTGTAGCCAGGAATATGTAGGAATAATCTCTTTTGTACTATGTGGAAGCATCACTTGTCAATAAAAAAAAATTGATGGTCAATAAGCTGAGGCAGGATTAGAGGGTGGTACAGCGTACGGAGAAAGAGGACTCTGGAAATAGTCACGAAGATTTCCCATGTGGGCTCAGGTCAGGCCAGGTGTGCGAAATTGAGGAAAGGTAAGCCAGTCATGTGGCAGACATAGAATAGTATAAACTGAATAATGGAGTTATGAGCTTGTCAGAGAAGAAGCCTAACTTAAGGCCTAGTCACTAATTTTTAAATAATAGCCCCCAAGTCATTATCAGGAACTGGGGCATGGGTGGAAAAGCCCCACAGTTACAGGAATAACTTTGGTTCTGTGGTTCTAGGCTGGTCAGTTAATTTCTTCTGCTCTTTTCCTTACCATATAACCCAGGCAACAAGAAATGATATCAACATTTCAGGGAAGCCTTCTCTTTCTCATTTGATCTTTCACTAAGGGGGGCTCTTTGTACCCCTTCTTCACTGAAAATAGAACTCCCAAATACTTGAACTCATACACAATCTTACACATGGTCACATACATATAGTCACATGCATACACAATCACAACATGCCCTATATATTTACACACAGAATTGCACATGTATGTACTCAAATACACATGCACAGGCATACAGAAACCCTTGGAGCTACACACAAAATCACACAAATATGTATACATTCACACATATCTATACATGCAGCCAAAATACAGTCACACTCAATCACATATGTACAGTCTTACACATATGTATCAAAATTGTGATATCCAATCATAATAAGACCACATATGCAGAATCACACACTTTTATAATCATATTCATGTAGTCATATATATACTTGATCACAAGACAATCATATGCATATGACCACATATCCAAATCACATACACTCACATGTGATCACACACAAATCAAATACATTCAATTAGACAGAATTACATACAAATAATCACACATGTACAGACCTCAACAAATCAAACATATATGAGCACAGCCCCAGACAGAAGTCACTCTCAATCACAAATAAATCATGCATATATTATCACACAAATTTCATACATACAAATTTCCAACAACACAGCACTAATCGAACACAACCATACATATAAAGTCTATCTAAAATCTTTTCTAATACTGGCTTCTGAATCTACCTCTAACTGCCTTCTTAGGCTACAGATGAGAGTTCAGATAAGGACACCAGTATTCATTTTGTTAACCTCCTTTGCAAGTTCTTTTGTGGTTTGACTCTTGTCTTGGGTTATGAGAGTAATTATCTTATGTTATTTTGCAATTAGCCTTTTGCATTTTATATCCTGTTTATTTCCATTCAAACTCAACTAGGAAACACTCTGACCACTTAAAATGTTTAACACACATTTTTTTTTTAATTATTTCCCAATGCTTTCTGGACAATATCAGGAGAAGCACAAATAATACCATTTCTCTGATTAACACAAATTCTGGCGACAGAAACTACAATTTTCCATAGTGGAACCACTAGGGATATAGCTTGTACGACTCTCCTAAGACTCCACATGGGAATTCGACCATGTGTTTACTGCTAGAATTCAAAACGGGAGAGATAAACTCCAGAGTGAGGCAAAAGTGGGAAGAGCCAAGCAGTAGGAGCAAGCAAATGTTCCCCAAGGAAGCAAGCGTGTTCTCCTGCTGGGACAGGAAGGTTGTGATGGAAGCTGTCTTCCGGTACATGAGCCCACAGTACCGAATGGCAGCCTGGAGGGTTGTAAACACAAAGCCACAGCTGTGTGGGGCTCAAGTGGAGGCAGCAGGAAGCCAGTCTGCAACCCGCAGCCAAGTCCCTGTTACAGTGAGCCGTGTGTTCTTGCTACAGAATGAAAGGGGAAGAAGTGGACTCACTGTTAGGTCTAACGCCATATGTTGAAAAGCAAGATGGTGAGGAAAAGGTCGGGAGAGTAGAATTTTATTTTATGTATGAATGTGTTAGTAAGTATGTTCTACTTTGCCATTATTTCCCCATATTGTTACACAGCAAATTAAAGCACTTCATTGTAGAGAAAAACAGTGAATTAAAAAACAAAACAAAACAAAACAAAACCCTAAGATGTCTTTATCAGTTATCCATGCTCACATCCTCAAACCCTGGGACTCATTCCTCCATTTTGTTTTTAGTTCAGTGACTCAGCTGGGAAGGTTTTCTCTTTTTTTCTTGACTTTTGTTCATGCAGCCAGGTGTGTATGTTTGTGTTGTGTTTGAGTTTGTGTGTGTGTGTGTTGTGTTTGAGCTTATGTGCCTGTGTGTGTGTTATGTGTGTTGTGTTTGAGCATGTGTGTGTTATGTTTGAGCTTGTGTGTGTGTTGTGTTTGAGCATGTGTGTATTTGTGTGTGTATATTGTGTTCGAGTGTGTGTGATGTGTTTGAGTTTGTGTGTGTGTGTTTTGTATGTGTTATGTGTGTGATGTGTGTGTTGTGTTTGAGCATGTGTGTGTTTGTGTGTGTGTATTGTGTTTGAGTGTGTGTGTGTGCACTCGTGCATGCAGTAACACACAGGACAACACAGGATCAAGGGATGGGAAACAGACCTCAATTCTTGGTAAGAAGCTATGAAGGCAGATTCTGAAGAAGTGAGTGCAGGGCTAGGTAACAACTCCTGTGGCCCTAGAATTGTACCACGACACAGTGTGCGAAAAGGAAGAGAATGTTCTGTGGAATTTATGATATAACCATACAGTAGCTAACATTAACTTCTCGGGGTTGTTTTACCCACACTTCTATAAGGGAGTCACAGAACGTAGTTTAGCACCTAAACTTCGTCTGCTCCTGTTTATTGTGCTGGCTCCAAATTTAATAACAAAGATTCCAGAAGCCCATGGAATTGCCTTCCCTTTAGCAAGAGAATATCCCCTAGCATCTAAACCCCACATGATACAGAGTAAAGAACAAATATTGTTTTCCTATTAAAATAATACAATGCAACAGAGAGTGGATGACTGAGTAGATATCAAGAAGGATATTCATCAAAGAGAATGTTTGTGTGTGTGTGTATGTGTGTGTCTGTGTGTATCCTTATGCGTATATCCTTGTCAACATAGTTTTCCATTCTGCTTATTTTATAGTGCAGAACAGAAATAAGTAGCAGGCAAGTACTTATCATAAATTAAGATTATTTTTCTTAATTTTTAAAAACATTTTGGATATGTATAAATCCCCCTCCTTTCCCTCTCTATGAGTGTGTGTGTGTGTGTGTGTGTGTGTGTGTGTGTGTGTGAGATATCCATGGTTGCAGGAGTGCATTTGCTATGCCACAGATATGGAAGTCAGAGGCAGTTCTGGGAATCCATTCTCTCTTGCCATCCTTTGGAACCTGAGAATCAAATTCATGTACAAGTTCTTTCACTCCTGAGCTAAATTGATGGCCCAAAAAAGTATGTTGGAGAACTGTGCACGATGCAGTAACAAACTATGAGGCTTGCCTATGCTCAGGTGTCTAAATTCCATCTACAGATGCATACTCAGTTGAATGAATAATGGCTTTGCACATGGCCTAGTCTTTTCTTGAAACACACACACACACACAGACACAACCTAGCTTGGAGCATTGTAACGTATGTAGCTAAAAAATCTCTTGGATTCTATGTGCTTCTCTTTCTAAAGAAAACATTCTGTCTTAATCTTAGGAAGGGAATTCAGAGAGCTTTCAAGTAAAGTTGAAAGAGACTTAAATAGCATCAGTCTATCAGCAACCTCACGTAGGCTTCATGCCAGACATTCCCATGCATTTTTAAAGTCCTTAATGACACAATGAGATTTCTTTTATCTTAGATTTGGAAGAAGGCACAGTGCTATAATTCCTTCAAGTCATTGCCAGCAATGTATTATTTTATTAATAGTGTTACCCTGCATGGCTTTCTTTATGGAAAATAGAAAGTTAAACATGTTCATTATCGTTTGGCAGGAATTATTGTTCAAAGTGCTGTCACAGTGCTCAGCCCCATGAGTCTAAGGTATGGACCTACCTGCAACTAATTTACTTGTTTGCAGTTGGGATTCTTCCTGTATACAAAGGGGAGAATCAGGACCATCTTTGAGTTCATCAGAAGAGTTTGCTGTTCTTTCCATCATCACCAGGGGTGGCAAACATCTCATCATATTCAAGATGTCTTCTTTATAAATTAGTGGATTCATTGTGACCCCATTCTGCAATCTCGGCTTTCTATTGCAGATTATAACCAACACCTCCTTCCCCTATCTCCAGGCTTTTTTGGGGGGTGGGGCTCTCAGATATCTGTGCAGTTTTCCTTATATCTAAGAAGGCAATGGGGATGAGAACAGCTGGGGCACACACCCTGTGAGCCATGTGGCTTCGGTGTGCAGACTGCTGCTGCTGGGTTGCTCCATCCCCCAGAGGACAGCACATTGCTCCTGCCTGGCTGCTCCTCTTTTGCTGCCTTTTGTCTTTCTTTTGTCCCATTTTTTTGAAAATCCAAATTCTGGTCAGTGAAGACCCATCTCAATTTCTTGTAGGAAATGATTCTGTCTGCTTTGGTGGGAAGACCTCTGTAATGTCCAAAAATTCACATGGATGTATTTATTTATCTAAAATTCACTGTGCTTTAGCAGGCAGATTTTCCTCAATCAATCCTTTCCCTTAATTATTTTTCTTATTTATTTATTTGGTTGTGAGATTAGCTTTTAACATCAGAGAGATCTTTATAGCCATCGTCTTTAATACTGAAAATCTCTTGGATTAGATATTATTATCATCCATCTTTTATAAACAAATCTTAGGAAGATGGAGTCTGTCCAGTGTTATCACCAACGTAAAACAGAATCAAGACTTAAATCCTCACTTGTTGGCTTCCCAACTTCTGTGAGCAACTACTGTATTAAGTACATGTGTATTTTGAATTAACATACATTCATCCTACAAGTGTGGCTTATGAAAAATAGCACATTCTCCTTCCATAAAACAAAATTAGATCTCTGGCTAGTTTTTATTTCTTTTAATTTGGAACTCCTTTTGGATATCAAGGGCAGAATTGAATGTGGTGTTAGAACATACATCATTTTGGCCAGAACATACATCATCCTGGCCATGAGTTCTAAAACAAGCATACCTTTCCAGCAGAGGAGAATAGATAGTATTGCCTCTTTAATTTTAGTTCACTCTGCTTACCACAGCAGAGTCTGTTATCCACCACAAACAGCCACTTGAAGCACAGAATTCCATATTCAGGAGGGTGGGAGAACAATAATGTATAACGTTCAGCCTCAATGCAAGCTGCAGGCCAATGTTTCCCCACTCATTCTCCCTGTTCATTCAGAGGTCTTGGCACTTTGATAAGGTTCTGTGAAAAACTAGACTGTTGGTGTTCATTATTCATGAAAATCCAGACCTGATCTTCTATTACATTTTCTCTCCATCTGACCATGTAGGGCAGTGGTTCTCAACCTTCCTAATGCTACGACCATTTAACATAGTTCTTCATGTTGTGGTAAACCCCAACCATAAATTTTTTATTGCAACTACATAATTGTAATTTTGCTACTGTTATGAATTGTAAATATTTGTGTTTTTTAATGGTAAGAGGTGATCCCTGTGAAACAGTCCTTTGACACTCAAGGGGTCACAACCCTCAGGATGAGAGCCACTGTTCTCTCTTATCCCTATTTTTCCTATTATACATTTTCTAAACCACTGTGGTTTCATGAAAATCCAGACTCAGAGGCACTTCTGGTTTCTTGGGAACATTTTATGCTGTATGGTTAGAACCCATGACTCTATCTAGCAGTCATGCTTGATATTATCAACTGGAAACAACATGCTGACAACCCCCAGGTCATATGCAGCTGGAAGGAGGGAGTCATCCAACTCAATACTTTCAGATAACTGAGTTATGTTTAAAACTCAGAAGCTTTTCCACAATCACAACTGAATCGGGAAATTCCAGATGCTCAGTAGCAGAGGCTGGGTAGCTTCTGTCTTCTTGACATGATATATGAGTTCTATCATGCCCATCACTGATTCCTGGAGTCCATCAACGTGCAATGACTCTTTCCTCTCACTCAGAAGGATATTTCTATTTCTGTGCATCTAAGCAATGTGGAAATACATAGAATGGACTAAAGGGTGTCATACTTCAAGAAAAATGATAAAATAAGTTTTGCAAGAGTACTACATATGTTTGTTGCATGCTTCAAGTGTGAGAAAAATCATTTCTGCTTTAGTAAAAGAAACCACTCCTGCTGCAGTTGCTAATATGCCTGTCTCTCCTGCAAGCATCTTAGCTACCATCCCATCCCAGACTCATCCCATCACAGACCCATCTCATCACTGACATACCCCATCACAAACCCATCTCATCGCTGACATACCCCATCATTAGTTCCTTCCATCCCCAATCCATTGCAGGTCCATTCCATTCATGATCCACCCCATCACTGACCCACCTAATCTATGACTCATCCCTCACTGACTTCCTATGAACAAAATCTCTGAAAGGTGAGGACAGAGAGGCTGGGGTGTTTTTAAAGACCACTTATATGTTGATAACTCTCTCTCTCTCTCTCTCTCTCTCTCTCTCTCTCTCTCTCTCTCTCACTCTCTCTCTCTCTCTGTGTGTGTGTGTGTGTGTGTGTGTGTGTGTGTTTGTGAATAAGAGACAGACAGACAGACAGACAGACAAGGAGACAGAGACAGACAGACACAGAGAGGCAGACAGACAGAGAAAGGCAAAGAGAGACAGACAGACAGACAGAGACACAAGCAGAGAGAGAGAGAGAGAGTGAGTGAGAGAGACAGAGAGAGAGAGAGAGAGAGAGAGAGAGAAACATTTTGCTTCCAACTCAAGCCTTTCTGTTTTTACTTCTAAAATTGCTTCAATCAGGCCAGGCTTGACAGCACTAAGCCAGAAGCATGCCCAGGTTCAGTTCATATGTGTCCTATGTGCAAAACTGTCCTTTATTCAGTTGGTGCTAACAATGGCTCTTGGGAAGACTTCAGATCTCTGTGTGTCCTATTCACCCCATCAAATTTTTTGAAGTCTGCATCCTTTTATGTTCTTACGATGACTTTTAGATGTAAATAGTAGATAATCATAAAAATAATACATTTGATTAAGTCAAATTAATGTATTATCAGCAATTCTGTGTCATAAAGGAACAGAATAAGATCCTGGAGAGCTGAGATCATGGCATAAAACCTGTTGTTTCTAAGTGTGGATATGTGTGTATCCACAGAAATGGCATTAGATACAAGCTAGGAAAACTGAGAGTAACTGATAGGGTCCGAGATTGTGTTAATACCATATTTATTCACATACCTTCACCCACATTCCCCCATTACTTTCATGAGTATGTGGTTCCCAGTTCTCCACTACTTTCAGAAATCACCCTCTAGGGATTTTTCTGACTTACTAAACAACAGTAGTTTAATAAACTACTGCAGCAACCAGTGGCAATGTTAATTAGAATTGGGATCTCCTGACATGTTTTCTTTACTTCAGCAATTCCTCCATTCCTCAATAGGGCTGTTAAGAAGAGCCATTCCAAGGAGCTAAACTACTTTGGGTAAAGCAATAGTTTATGCGAATGTGTGTATGTGCAAGCACCTATGCTGGTAGGTAGGGTGTGTGTGTGTGTGTGTGTGTGTGTGTGTGTGTGTGTGTGCCTGTTAGGGGCATTTCAGATCACCAGAAAAAGGAAACTGATGTGTTATGGAGAAGTGAGTGCTTACAGCATTCTTCCTTCCCTATGTGAGGTATGGTTTCAGTAATAACTAGGAAGGAAGAGGGTTCTGGATTACTCTTCTATCAATTCTAGTAAAGCATTAGTGGTCCAATGACTTAGTAAATTAAAGAATGAAATAATGAAGTGTGCAGAAGGAGAGGCAGTTAAAATCGGCTCATTTTCTTCTCTTCCATAGCCGCAAGTCCAGAATGTTCTCTTCTGGCCAATACTTTCTTATTACAAACCTAGGCCACCGTTGTGAGAGGATACTTCAGGTGGTAGCTAGCTTGCTTGAAACACCAAAGGTGAATGGGATTTAGTTTCTCTGCTTGTCTTCACTGATGAAACTGTGGTTTTTTGTTTGTTTGTTTGTTTGGTTGGTTGGTTGGTTTGGTTTTGGTTTTTGGATATTTTGCCATATTTTGAACTCATACTGTTCAGAAAAATGAAGCTTAAGGCATAAGGAACACTTTTTCCTCTTTTCCATTTTACCCAACCCCTCCCGAGAGAGAGAGAGAGAGAGAGAGAGAGAGAGAGAGAGAGAGAGAGAGAACATTAAAACACTTGAGTAACAGTTGTTTTTTGTGACATTACATTTGGAAACATTGGAAACATTTAAAAAGCAATAATCTAGGAAATTCAGTCTGACATGGATTCCAAGGTAGGTTGGGATGTTAGTATTATGAGAACCAGTAAGGAGATCTCAGAGATATGAATAAGGCACACAGGAGATTTTGCAAAGTGAAAACAAAATTCTAAAAGGCCTATGCATATACAGAAAGGGAGGAAGCAATGGGCTGAAAAATGTCTGAGATTTTTCAAGGAAAATGGAAGGGGTAATTCAGCTACACATTGGGAAGCCAGGACTGGAGGGGAACTGGAGATTGGTACAAGTACTGGTCTTTTCTTCCCAAGGCATGAGAATGACCCAGTGTGCAGAAGGTACTGAGACTCAAGAACAACCAGGAGCACATGGGGAGAACAGAGCTTCAGATTCTGTCTGGGACTCAAAGAAGGAGAAGATATTAGAAGGCAGGGAATGCTGCTCTGTGGAGAAAGTACAGGACCAAAGAGAGAGAGAGCAACCAGGGCAGGGTGGAGAGAGGTTTTATAGATGGATACAGAAATGTAGTCAGTGTCATTAAACATGGAAGGGAAATAGAAGTAAGGGTCACTACACACATGTATGTAAATGTATGTGTGCAGTACATGTATGGGCATTTGGGTGATTAAAGGTAGTAAAAACCAATGTCCACCAGGAATGTACATTATACAGGGGTGGTGGCTATTCACAATTTTCAACTTAATAAGATCTGAATTCACCTTGGAGACAAGATTCTGGGCATAATTGTGGGTAATTGTCTTCTTTGGGTTAAGTGAGGTGGGAAGATCCCTTCATGCTGGGTAGGACCAGTGCCTAGGATAGGATACAACACTGTATATAAGGGAGAAAGTGAGTACAATATCCATCATTCTCTGTTTCTTGATGGTGAACACAATGTGATCCAGCCTTCTAGACAGTGGCTTCTCCTCCTACTCCTCTGAACTGTTAGCCCCAAATAAATCTGTTCCCTCTTAAGTTGCTTTCATCAGAGTACTTTATCCCAGCAGACGAAACCAACATACCTTTTGTTGGTACATTGATGAGGGTCACTACACACATGTATGCAAATGTATATTTGTGGTACATGTATGGGCATATTGTTCTCTGAAATTTACAAGCAATTGTCATCTCATATTTTGTATTCATTGTTAACTACACTCCTCAGAATCTATTTCCTGGAAAACAGTATATTTGACTTATTAGTATTTATGTAAATGATAAGCAATATGGTGAATGGAAGAAATACAATCTGAAATCATTTGAATTTCTGAGTCGCTTCCATAGATCTAGGGTATTGTCCGAATCAGATTGTGCTACCTACTGTATAGCATCTTTAGGTTGTTTCTTTTCAAGGGTCCCACAAGAAAGTATAAACCAAAAGAATGGCAGTACGTTGTGCTTCTCCTTTCTAATGAATTTCCAAACTCCCACCAAATGACTCTAACGACAGCAATTGCCTTCTTGGATTACAAAGGTCTTTGGAGTTTTTAGGCTTGGAATGTCAAAAACCAAAATAGATGCTTCAGGAGCCTGAGGTAGGAGAACATAGAAACTTGGAACACAATTTCTTTTAACTCTGCACTTGTTAGAAAGGCAGGCCGAAGTTCTCAAGAGCATAAGGCATATGTTTACCAGTTTCTGGGCAACTTACCATTCACTGAGAGTCTGGTCATTGACTACAAAATTCTGTCATTTCCATTCACAGTGTAGGTTGTTTAAAGTTCTAAATTATGGACTCCCTGGATACTATTTCACTCCCTTCTCTTTCATGTCTTCCCTCTTTCTTGTAAATGGCTCATCTAGTTTATGATTGCAACCATTCCTAAATTCTCTAGTCCAGGACTGAAGTTCTGCTGAATCTCATTAATTCCACCTCTGAAATTCTAACTCTCTGCTGGCCCCTTGCTTAGATATTAAGAAGTGTTTCATATGCTCCAGTACAGGGGAATCCCAGGGCCAGGAAGCAGGAGTGGGTGGGTTGGGGATCAGGGCGGGGGAGGGTATAGGGGGATTTGGGAATAGTATTTGAAATATAAATGAAGAAAATATCTAATAAAAAAGAAAGAAAAAAAATGTGAAAAAAAGAAGTGTTTCCAAATTAACTGACAGAATTCAAGCTCCAACTTCCTCAATGATTCTTTTGCTCCCTCCATATCTCACACACACTCTCTGTCACAGAAAATGCTCCTCCTGTCACTCAAACTTAAAGTCATCATTGGATGCTCCACCATATAAGATAAACCACATTATTTATTTAGAAATCAAACCATGGTGTGGTAATTAAGTGCCTATGGTTACACAAGTTCATTATCTCTACAAGGGGTAAGCTTTCTTCTTTACTGAGGGAAGCAAGGGTCTTGCTCTCTCAGGGAAGGCCCTTTCCATTTCAGTCAGCAGTTGCCACAGTGATCTTTCTCAGTTCTGAGCACTTGAATGGAAATGAGAAGACTGCTGTGGCATACTGCCTCAAATGTTGGTTTTCAGCCCAGGACTGTGAAAACAATCTTTAAGTAAAGCAGTACAGAACCATGAACAGGATAGACAGCTTCAAGGACATGATGGCATTCCAGGAGAAGCTGTAGGAAACCTGTAGTTACACACCTCCAGACTCAGTGCCAAAGTAATGTCCACAACATGGAAGACTCTTGACTTGTGCTGTATGGTAGAAGTCTACCCAGTTAATCCATGAGGTCCTTTAGAAGCTCATCTCCATTAGTAGATTGCCACTAAATTGTCTGCTTTTGTTTTTTGGGTTTTTTTGTTTTGTTGTTTTTTTTTTTTTTTTTACACTAAACACATTCTTTTTTTCACCCTGTAGATTTTCAGGTTTCACCAGAAAGTATCTCATTTGTTTTCTTCTCATCCTGGTGAGCCTCTAGAAATCACTCTCGTATCAACCAAAACACCTAATTAATCCTTCCAAAGCCAAAGTCTCCCAGGAAAAATTAACTGATTTCTACTTCACATCTTAATTTTTATATCAACTCGACGGAGCTAAGGGATGTTCAAATAATTGGCAAAGCATTACTTCTACGTGTATCTATAAGGGAGTGTTTTCTGCAAGGGATGAATATTTGAATCAATAGAAAATAATCCTCACCAGTGTGAGCAAGGACCGTGTATCCAGTGAAGGTCTAGAAAGAGAAGGACAGAACCTATCTCTCTTCTTGAGCTGGGATAATTTATTTTCTCCCACCCTTGGACATTAACAATGTAATTTTTTAAACCTTTATACTCAGACTGTGGTTTGTACCACTGACATTATTTGATGTGCACTATGTCATGGGCTTTCCTGGAACATTTACTTACAAGGAGCTAATCTGGATCTTCTAACCTTTCATGGTGAAGTGAAAATATCTCTCATAATAAATCTCTTTCTACACAAGCATAACTATTTGTTCTGTTTCTTTGGAAAACAGTCACTAAAATAAATTAGTTACATTGCATTATGATGATCTACTTATATATCAATAGATTTTTAATAACCAATGTAAGAATATTTGATTGGTCAATTTGATCCCTGGCCCTAAGACATAGGCTAATGGATCACAGGTTTTCATATAAGATTTTCGGTTTTTCTAAAATATGTCTGGGTTCCAAATATATCATTCACATATATTAGGTAGAAATTATACAATTTTAGATGTCTATAAGATACTGATAAGCTCCAAGTTAGTTAAATATCATTAGCCATAGTTGTCTACTATTCTTATTTATATATTTTGTGTTTGAACTACCGTACAAGATAGTCATAAATGTTTTTTTTTTTGACAGCATGCACAGGTAGTCCTAATTTTATTATTACAAACATCTTAAAATCAAATTTGAGAGGAAAAGGCTTATTTATCTCACAATACCAGGTTAGTAGGAACTTGAAGCAGCTATTGACAAAGTTAAAAGAAAATGAATGTATGTGTGCTGACTACTCGGCTCACTTGATCTATTCATACCCTGCTCAGACCCCAAGCCAAGGAACGGTGCTACTCACAGTGGGCTGAGTCTTCTCATATCAACTAACAGAATCAGGACAATCTCCCACAAGCATGACCACAAGCTAACTTGGTGTAGATAGTTCCTTCGCGACACCCTTTCAGGATGATTCTAGAGTGTGTCATGTTGACAAGTAAGACTAACCATCATGTATACCCATGGCCATTTTTCCTTTAACATAAATATCATTTAAAATTTCTGCTCAATGTATAGAACTTTTCTTCTGTCAGTTTTTAGTTTGTGCTCTAAGTGAGTTCTTCACAGTGTGTATGGGATAGCTCTACCATCAAAATTTACATAGTATTCTATATCTGAGAAGCTATGGCTGGGTTTTTTTTTTCCCAGAAATATCCCTCTCCAAGTACAAAGATCATCACCCTTCCTATATTTTAACTTCCCTTTGTCAGAGAGTAGATAGGTTAAATTTGTATAAATTTCTCTCTTAGATGGTATCAAAGTGGAAAATGACATGAAAGAATTGGTCTTTTCTGCACAGTCTTATCACTCTTTGGATAGCAGAAATCTAACGTTTCTTGGTTACTCACTGTTTATTTTAATTGACAGCTCTCTGTGAGTCCAACATGTAGATGAATCAGACCAAAGCAAACATATGCTGCTTTAAAATTTTTTTATGTTTAATAATACTTATCTGTTAAATATGCAGGATTACATTGCATATTTCAATCTCAAGATGTGAAATTGAAAGGTGCATTAGCGTTTTCCCTTTGGTTTGGATTTGAGAACGTCATACATGCCATATGACCAGTGACTGCGTGAATGAAACCAGCTTCTCCCTCTAGTGCGTTCAGATCATTATTGATATATTTCTATCCTCAGCTTTACTTCTTTTTGAATTATACAAGTCGCCTTTTTTTTTTAAGAAAAAGGACCACAACCGCTAAATTGTGCAATTTTCATAAATTGAAGTGGCTTGAGTTAAGGCCTGTAGTCATTTTTGAAGACATTTGGTACAAAGTCTTTCCGAACTGTAGACTGCTGCACAGCAAAGCTTCAAGAAGCATCGTTTCCCTTGCCATCGCTATGAACAGTGGTACCGTGGCATTCTACATGTGTCTACCCCTTAATGTGTGTGTCTGGGGTGCCAGTCTGAGTGGAAGTAGACTGAGCTGAGGTAATGGTTTCCTAAGTGATATCTGCATATGAGCAGCTTCTAGACTTTTAGAGCCATATGGAAGGACAGGGTCGTGCTTACCTGAGCTGTGGTTTCCTGCCAACAGTGTGGGGCTCACAGAGCATCTGCCCATTCTGCTGGTGACCACAGGTGGACCTGGGGTTCCATCCCATTCTTGAGCTTTCACTGGCTCTCTAGAGGAAGACGATCCATAATGGCCTCTCTCTTTGCTGTCCAACTTTGGTAACGGCTCCGTGCTGTGGCTTCGAACTTTCAGTTCCTCTGTGGATTCTGTGGATTAACAAAATTTCTTGTGATTCAAGAAGTGGATGCACAGTCAGAAATAATTTTTAGAAATGATTGAATGTCTTTCTAAAGGTCTTGTAAGATACTGATGAAAACAGGATTGTATTGGAGACTTTGGTGTTTAAAATATAACAGAGGAATAAGTCTCTTGGGGGATTCTCTTTCTCTCAAAGATGTGGGTGCTTTAGTACCACCAGTAAGAAAACAGTTTTCTCTTTTGATACAGAATCAAAAGTTTGGCTCTTCTTTACTAAGTACCCCTTGATTTCATCTTTAAGGGGTTCTCTTAAGGAGCATGCTATATTCTTTCCTAATTTATATTCACTTACCCTTCCTTCACTCTACTGTGGCACTAATTCAATTCAACCACTCTCTAGGACAGCTTTTCCTAAGAAAGTATAGTAAGTTTTATTAGCTGTAGTATTTACTACAATTCTTAATGACCAGCAAATCATCTACCACTGGTTTTTATGTATTCAATTCTTTTCTTACACAGATCCTTCCTTTTCTTGCATAACATTCTACATCAATCCCCCCTTTCTGTACCATATACAATTTTCTTTTTCAACACATTCTTTTTTTTTTTTTTTTCTTTTTTTTTTTTATTTTTATTACATATTTTCCTCAATTACATTTCCAATACTATCCCAAAAGTCCCCCATAGCGCCCCCCACTTCCCTACCCACCCATTCCCATTCTTTTGGCCCTGGCATTCCCCTATATTGGGGCATATAAAGTTTGCAAGTCCAATGGGCCTCTCTTTCCATTGATGGCCGACTAGGCCATCTTTCGATACATATGCAGCTAGAGACAAGAGCTCCAGGGTTCTGGTTAGTACATCATGTTGTTCCAACAATAGGGTTGCAGATCCCTTTAGCTCCTTGGGTACTTTCTCTAGCTTCTCCATTGGGAGCCCTGTGATACATCCAATAGCTGACTGTGAACATCCACTCCTGTGTTTGCTAGGCCCCGGCATCGTCTCACAAGAGACAGCTATATTTGGGTCCTTTCAGCAAAATCTTGCTAGTGTATGCAATGGTGTCAGCGTTTAGAAGCTGATTATGGGATGGATCCCTGGATACGGCAGTCTCTAAATGGTCCATCCTTTCATCACAGCTACGAACTTTGTCTCTGTAACTCCTTCCCTGGGTGTTTTGTTCCCAACTCTAAGAAGGTGCACAGTGTCCACACTTCGGTATTCATTCTTCTTGAGTTTCATGCGTTTATCAAATTGTATCTTATATCTTGGGTATCCTAAGTTTTGGGCTAATATCCACTTATCAATGAATACATATTGTGTGAGTTCTTTTGTGATTGTGTTACTTCACTCAAGATGATGCCCTCCAGGTCCATCCATTTGGCTAGGAATTTCATAAATTCATTCTTTTTAATAGCTGAGTAGTACTCCATTGTGTAAATGTACCATAATTTCTGTATCCATTCCTCTGTTGAGGGACATCTGGGTTCTTTCCAGCTTCTGGCTATTATAAATAGGGCTGCTATGAACATAGTGGAGCATGTGTCCTTTTTACCGGTTGGGACATCTTCTGGATATATGCCCAGGAGAGGTATTGCTGGATCCTCCGGTAGTACTATGTCCAATTTTCTGAGGAACCGCCAGACTGATTTCCAGAGTGGTTGTACAAGCTTGCAATCCCACCAACAATGGAGGAGTGTTCCTCTTTCTCCACATCCTCGCCAGCATCTGCTGTCACCTGAATTTTTGATCTTAGCCATTCTGACTGGTGTGAGGTGGAATCTCAGGGTTGTTTTGATTTGCATTTCCCTGATGATTAAGGATGTTGAACATTTTTTCAGGTGCTTCTCTGCCATTCGGTATTCCTCAGGTGAGAATTCTTTGTTCAGTTCTGAGCCCCATTTTTTAATGGGGTTATTTTACTTTCTGGAGTCCACCTTCTTGAGTTCTTTATATATATTGGATATTAGTCCCTTATCTGATTTAGGATAGGTGAAGATCCTTTCCCAATCTGTTGGTGGTTTTTTTGTCTTATTGATGGTGTCTTTAGCCTTGCAGAAGCTTTGTAGTTTCATGAGGTCCCACTTGTCAATTCTCGATCTTACAGCACAAGCCATTACTGTTCGATTCAGGAATTTTTCCCCTGTGCCCATATCTTCAAGGCTTTTCCCCACTTTCTCCTCTATAAGTTTCAGTGTCTCTGGTTTTATGTGAAGTTCCTTGATCCACTTAGACTTGACCTTAGTACAAGGAGATAGGAATGGATCGATTCGCATTCTTCTACATGTTAACAACCAGTTGTGCCAGCACCATTTGTTGAAAATGCTGTCTTTCTTCCACTGGATGTTTTTAGCTCCCTTGTCGAAGATCAAGTGACCATAGGTGTGTGGGTTCATTTCTGGGTCTTCAATTCTATTCCATTGGTCTATTTGTCTGTCACTATACCAGTACCATGCAGTTTTTATCACAATTGCTCTGTAGTAGAGCTTTAGGTCCAGCATGGTGATTCCACCAGAGGTTCTTTTATCCTTGAGGAGAGTTTTTGCTATCCTAGGTTTTTTGTTATTCCAGATGAATTTGCAGATTGCACTTTCTAATTCGTTGAAGAATTGATTTGGAATTTTGATGGGGATTGCATTGAATCTGTAGATTGCTTTTGGCAAGATAGCCATTTTTACAATGTTGATCCTGCCAATCCATGAGCATGGGAGATCTTTCCATCTTCTGAGATCTTCTATAATTTCTTTCTTCAGAGACTTGAAGTTTTTATTATACAGATCTTTCACTTCCTTAGTTAGAGTCACGCCAAGATATTTTATATTATTTGTGACTATTGAGAAGGGTGTTGTTTCCCTAATTTCTTTCTCAGCCTGTTTATTCTTTGTGTAGAGAAAGGCCATTGATTTGTTTGAGTTAATTTTATATCCAGCTACTTCACCGAAGCTGTTTATCAGGCTTAGGAGTTCTCTGGTGGAATTTTTAGGGTCACTTATATATACTATCATATCATCTGCAAAAAGTGATATTTTGACTTCATCTTTTCCAATTTGTATCCCTTTGATCTCCTTTTGTTGTCGAATTGCTCTGGCTAGGACTTCAAGTACAATGTTGAATAGGTATGGAGAAAGTGGACAGCCTTGTCTAGTCCCTGATTTTAGAGGGATTGCTTCAAGCTTCTGACCATTTACTTTGATGTTGGCTACTGGTTTGCTGTAGATTGCTTTTATCATGTTTAGGTATGGGCCTTGAATTCCTGATCTTTCCAAGACTTTTATCATGAATGGGTGTTGGATCTTGTCAAATGCTTTTTCCGCATCTAACGAGATGACCATGTGGTTTTTGTCTTTGAGTTTGTTTATATACTGGATTACGTTGATGGATTTCCGTATATTGAACCATCCCTGCATCCCTGGGATGAAACCTACTTGGTCAGGATGGATGATTGTTTTGATGTGTTCTTGGATTCGGTTAGCAAGAACTTTATTGAGGATTTTTGCATCAATATTCATAAGGGATATTGGTCTGAAGTTTTCTATCTTTGTTGGGTCTTTTTGTGGTTTAGGTATCAGAGTAATTGTGGCTTCATAGAATGAGTTGGGTAGAGTACCTTCTGTTTCTATTTTGTGGAATAGTTTGTGAAGAACTGGGATTAGATCTTCTTTGAAGGTCTGATAGAACTCTGCACTAAACCCATCTGGTCCTGGGCTTTTTTTAGTTGGGAGACTATTAATGACTGCTTCTATTTCTTTGGGGGATATAGGGCTGTTTAGATCATTAACCTGATCTTGATTCAGCTTTGGTACCTGGTATCTGTCTAGGAACTTGTCCATTTCATCCAGGTTCTCCAGTTTTGTTGAGTATAGCCTTTGGTAGAAGGATCTGATGGTGTTTTGGATGTCTTCAGGATCTGTTGTTATGTCTCCTTTTTCATTTCTAATTTTGTTAATTAGGATGCTTTCCCTGTGCCCTCTAGTGAGTCTGGCTAAGGGTTTATCTATCTTGTTGATTTTCTCAAAGAACCAGCTCCTTGATTGGTTGATTCTTTGAATAGTTTTTCTTGTTTCCACTTGGTTGATTTCACCCCTGAGTTTGATTATTTCCTGCCGTCTACTCCTCTTGGGTGAATTTGCTTCCTTTTGTTCTAGTGCTTTTAGGTGTGTTGTCAAGCTGCTAATGTATGCTCTCTCTAGTTTCCTTTTGGAGGCACTCAGAGCTATGAGTTTTCCTCTTAAAAATGCTTTCATTGCGTCCCATAAGTTTGGGTATGTTGTGGCTTCATTTTCATTGAACTCTAAAAAGTCCTTAATTTATTTCTTTATTCCTTCCTTGACCAAGGTATCATTGAGAAGAGTGTTGTTCAGTTTCCACGTGAAGGTTGGCTTTCTATTATTTATTTTGTTATTGAAGATCAGCCTTAGTCCATGGTGATCTGATAGGATGCATGGGACAATTTCAATATTTTTATATCTGTTGAGGCCTGTTTTGTGACCAATTATGTGGTCAATTTTGGAGAAGGTACCATGAGGTGCTGAGAAGAAGGTATATCCTTTTGTTTTAGGATAGAATGTTCTGTAGATATCTGCCAGATACATTTGATTCATAATTTCTGTTAGTTTCACTGTGTCCCTGTTTAGTTTCTGTTTCCATGATCTGTCCATTGGTGAAAGTGGTGTGTTGAAGTCTCCCACTATTATTGTATGAGGTGCAATGTGTGCTTTGAGCTTTACTAAAGTTTCTTTAATGAATGTGGCTGCCTTTGTATTTGGAGCATAGATATTCAGGATTGATAGTTCCTCTTGGAGGATTTTACCTTTGATGAGTATGAAGTGTCCCTCCCTGTCTTTTTTAATGACTTTGGGTTGGAAGTCAATCTTATCAGATATTAGAATGGCTACTCCAGCTTGTTTCTTCATGCCATTTGCTTGGAAAATTGTTTTCCAGCCTTTCATTCTGAGGTAGTGTCTATCCTTTTCTCTGAGATGAGTTTCCTGTAAGCAGCAAAATGTTGGGTCTTGTTTGTGTAGCCAGTTTGTTAGTCTATGTCTTTTTATCGGGGAGTTGAGTCCATTGATATTAAGAGATATTAAGGAAAAGTAATTGTTGTTTCCTGTTATTTTTGATGTTAAAGTTGGCATTTTGTTCTTGTGGCTGTCTTCTTTTAGGTTTGTTGAGGGATTACCTTCTTGTTGTTTCTAGGGCGTGGTTCCTGTCCTTGTATTGGTTTTTTTCTGTTATTATCCTTTGAAGGGCTGGATTCGTGGAGAGATAATGTGTGAATTTGGTTTTGTCGTGGAATACTTTGGTTTCTCCATCTATGTTAATTGAGAGTTTGGCTGGGTATAGTAGCCTGGGCTGGAATTTGTGTTCTCTTAGTGTCTGTATAACATCCGTCCAGGATCTTCTGGCTTTCATAGTCTCTGGTGAAAAGTCTGGTGTAATTCTGATAGGCTTGCCTTTATATGTTACTTGGCCTTTTTCTCTTACTGCTTTTAGTATTCTATCTTTATTTAGAGCATTTGTTGCTCTGATTATTATGTGTCGGGAGGTATTTCTTTTCTGGTCCAGTCTATTTGGAGTTCTGTAGGCTTCTTGTATGTTCATGGGCATCTCTTTCTTTAGATTTGGGAAGTTTTCTTCTATAATTTTGTTGAAGATGTTTGCTGGTCCTTTGAGTTGAAAATCTTCATTCTCATCCACTCCTATTATCCGTAGGTTTGGTCTTCTCATTATGTCCTGTATTTCTTGGATGTTTTGAGTTAGGATCTTTTTGCATTTTACATTTTCCTTGATTGTTGTGCCGATGTTCTCTATGGAATCTTCTGCACCTGAGATTCTCTCTTCCATCTCTTGTATTCTGTTGCTGATGCTCGTATCTATGGTTCCAGATTTCTTTCCTAGGGTTTCTATCTCCAGTGTTGCCTCATTTTGGGTTTTCTTTATTGTGTCTACTTCCCTTTTTAGGTCTAGTATGGTTTTGTTCATTTCCATCATCTGTTTGGATGTGTTTTCCTGTTTTTCTGTAAGGACTTCTACCTGTTTGATTATGTTATCATGTTTTTCTTTAAGGATTTGTAACTCTTTAGCAGTGTTCTCCTGCAATTCTTTAAGGAATTTTTGTGCTTCCTCTTTATTGTCTTCTGCCTTTTTATCAGTGTTCTCCTGCATTTCTTTAAGTGTGTTATTAAAGTCCTTCTTGAAGTCCTCTATCATCATCAGGAGATATGCTTTTAAATCCGTGTCTAGCTTTTCCGGTGTGTTGGGGTGCCCTGGACTGTTCGAAGTGGGGGTGCTGGGTTCTGATGATGGTGAGTGGTCTTGGTTCCTGTTAGTAAGATTATTACGTTTACCTTTCGCCATCTGGTAATCTCTGGGGTTAGTTGTTATCGTTGTCACTATTTAAAGATTGGAGCAGAAGCTGTGTTCCACTCACCAGCAGTCTCTAAATCCTGCGGCGGGGGTCGTGGGTAGCTGATGGTACCCCGGTGCTGGTCCAGCCGGAAGAGGCCTGTGGTCCTACTCAGGCCGTTTTTCTGCTTCCCTAACTAATGCAGTCTCTGGTCCTGCGTGCAATTGGATTGGAGCAGAAGCTGTGTTCCACTCTCCAGAAGTCTTAAGATCCTGTGGTGGGTGTTGTGGGTAGCTGGTGAGTGTCAGCTGACCCTGCGCCCCAGCTGCCCAGGTGCTTTTCTGACCAGAAGAGGGTTGTGGCCCTATGTAGGCCGGATTTCTCTCTCCCCAACCAGAGCAGTCTCAGGTCCCGCGTGATTGGACTGGAGCAGAAGCTGTGTTCCACTCACCAGCAGTCCCAAAATCCTGTGGCGGGGGGTCGTGGGTAGCTGGCGGGTGTCAGGCAACCCTGCGCTCCAGCTACCCCGGCGCTGATCCGGCCGGATGAGGCCTGTGGCCCTACTCAGGCTGGTTTCTGCTTCCCTAACTAATGCAGTCTCAGGTCCCGCGCAATTGGATTGGAGCTGAAGCTGTGTTCCACTCACCAGCAGTCCCAAAATCCTGCGGCGGGGGTCTTGGGTAGCTGGCGGGTGTCAGGCAACCCTGCGCTCCCGCTACCCTGGCGCTGATCTGGCCGGGTGAGGCCTGTGGCCCTACTCAGGCCTGTTTCTGCTTCCCTAACTAATGCAGTCTCAGGTCCCGCGCAATTGGATTGGAGCAGAAGCTGTGTTCCACTCACCAGCAGTCCCAAAATCCTGCGGTGGGGGTCGTGGGTAGCTGGCGGGTGTCAGGCAACCCTGCGCTCCCGCTACCCTGGCGCTGATCCGGCCGGGTGAGGCCTGTGGCCCTACTCAGGCCTGTTTCTGCTTCCCTAACTAATGCAGTCTCAGGTCCCGTGCAATTGGATTGGAGCAGAAGCTGTGTTCCACTCACCAGCAGTCCCAAAATCCTGCGGCGGGGGTCGTGGGTAGCTGGCGGGTGTCAGGCAACCCTGCGCTCCCGCTACCCCGGCGCTGATCCAGCCGGATGAGGCCTGTGGTCCTATTCAGGCCGGTTTCTGCTTCCCTAACTAATGCAGTCTCAGGTCCCGCGCAATTGGATTGGAGCAGAAGCTGTGCTCCACTCACCAGAAGTCTTAAGATCCTGTGGCGGGTGTTGTGGGTAGCTGGCGAGTGTCAGCAGACCCTGCGCCCCAGCTGCCCAGGTGCTTTTCTGACCGGAAGAGCTCAACACATTCTTTATTCACTGGTCTGCCCTAAGTCACTAGCTGAGACACTGCTGTCATTCACTGTAGATTATTTGTATGATCTTTATCCTTATGGTTTCAACAACAACAAAGTCATTTAATTCTTAATGATTTTCTACTCTTCATCAAAAGACAAGCTTTTTCTCTTTGGTTTTAGATTCATTATCAAATGTATGCCTCATAGATACACAGATTTAACATTCTAGGTAGTGTAAGGATATGTTCACTCATCTAATGGCTTTTCCTGTCTATCCATTCATCTGCGCTAAGAAATTACCTCTTCTCGTCTTTAACTGCCAGATCTCAAATCTAAACCTGTCAGTCAAAAGAATCTACTTACTGTTTCTTAGTCTTTATTCACCCTTGTCTACTTGGTATCAAGTCTACTTCAACAAGCCTAATTCAAGCTATAATTATGTCTCTTGATTCATCACAATCGGCTTCCTTGACTTTGCCTGCCACACCCCAAGGTACAAGACACACCATCCATTTATAATGCACATGTGACCACAAGGTACTCCTGACAGAAATACTTTGAGGAGTCTCCTGCTCATGAACCAATAAATGAGTTCCTTTAAGAGTCTCTGACACATTGGCCTCTCCTTCCTCTCTGAGATGATACCCATAATCATTGCACTCAAGGAACAATGTCAATATGGCCGTAGCCTCTGTCACTGTCCTCCACTCCTGCTGCCTTCTACAATGTCAACCTCTGCTGCTCTGACAAACTTTAAATGTTGTCTTTGCTCTAGCTGAGCAAATGAACTCACACACAGTCACTTAATCTCAATGGCTTCTGAAGCTTCCCCACTCCATTGGCCATGCCTTCTGGTCATCTGTATATTAGCATACTCAAGTATCTTCCCACATGTCTAATTTCCCCACAAACCCCAAAGTTTTGAAAGCCACATGCTTGGCTCTTTGCTGTTGCTGTTGTTTCATTTTTGTTTGGTTTGGTTTGGTTTTGTGTTCTTAGAACTGGTGCCCGTAGCAGTAAGCATCCTGTTTATTAATTACTTTACTTAATTTACAAAGCAGGTTTTTCAGCTCTTCAAACATCTTTCTACTATGTATAGGCAATACAATATTTCTAATAAAACCAGAGAATCAAATGACAGTGAATGTAATAAAGTGACATGAGCTTGGTAGTGTTTTTTTTTTTAAATCTGATCACTGATGGGGATGATGATGATAATAAAATTTATCAAATTAGAAGTTTAATTCACATAAAGATTTTTGAAAAACAATAATAATTTTAAAATGTGTTTTTGTCTTCTTGGCTTTCTATTTAACTTCAAATATTCAACAGCTTGCAACAGGCTTGATCACTAATGTCCTGTTTGGTTCCCCATTATCTTGCTGTATGAGGGGAATGTACAGGCTTCTACGTATTGAGCAGCAGTGGTCAGGGTTCTTAGGGCCTTACAGGGCTCCAGTTGGCAGTATGAGCAAGCAGTAATTATAGACAGAAAAGGGAAATGGTGGACAGAAATAGCACGCACTGCTATAAGGCTTGATTTGGACATGCTGTGGTAGCTGCAGCCTGTGATTGGCTGAAATGATGGGTCAATACTCTGCTATTTGCACAAGGGGATGCTGTTAAGTAGGGGTGCAATTGTTTACACGAAAGCTAGATGATAGGAAAGCACCTGTGGGCCAGATTTAATTTCACATTTTTTTTTGCTGCTCTGCTCTCCCATTCCTCTGCCTGCTGTGCCTGTCTGCCAAATGATAGCCCTGAATAAACAGCCTCTTTGTTCTCATCTGTCTGGTCTTCTTTTATTTTCACACTGCTCTGGCCCCTTCCAGTTCCAAGAAGTGACACAGCTATATAATTATAAGAATTGCATTGTATGATAGGAACAAACCAGAATGGTAGTCCAAACTAACAGCAAGAGAGCCCATGTCTCTAAAGACACCTGTTACAAAGTTAGATTACGGCTACACTGCACTCAAATGTAAGAAAGTCAAAATATTTTAATGATAACATATTTAATCATAATCATTAGAACAAGGCCATTTAACCAACATTTGCTCCTCAGTGCTCTGAGACAAATGGAATTAAATTAGCACCAGACAAGATCAACATAACCATTCTCTAGTTGTTTATTAACAGTCTCAAACAAAATGTAACTCTGACTTTGGAATGGCCTCAAATCCAAGGGCCCTTCTCTTTCACCTGAGTGTCTCTTCCACAGAGAAATCCAACCTGTGCTGTAATGTGCATATGAAACAAGAGTCCCTTCCTTCCCTCTGTCTCTTCCTTCCTGTCTCTCTCTTTTTCCCTTTCTTCTGCCAACTTCTCTCTAATAACCTGTCACATATACAAGAGCCCCTAGAGTTGGAACTTGCCCAAATATAAATAAGGGGATAAAGAGCACAAATTTAAAGCTGCATCCAATACCATAGTTTCAGACATTTTAAATATGAAAGGAGAAGATTTGTGTGAAGGCATCTCCTACAAAGTCAGCCTCTTTGTTCTTATTCAAATTACTCCACTGCAGATCTCAGTGGAGTGTCATTTAGTCCCCAAGCCTCAACTATTTAATAGCCCAATGCAGCTTCAGAAACAAAGAGGAACATTATTTTTCTTCTTTGTGTCTTTCTCTGTTTGTAAGTGCCAAGGGTTCTTTTCAGTGAATGTTGGCAGGTGAATTTAGAGAAACAAAATGATTGAAGACTTTGTGATGTTCAGGATTGAATGTGTGTACCTTCATGCATACCTCTCAATTAGAAGGCAGAGACAATTTATTAAGTAAGAAAATCATAAGTGTATTCTTGAACCTTTATTTTGTAATAATCTGTTTCCTGTGTACATATTGAACTGCTTTCAAAAACCAAGTAAGTTTTCTTGTTAAAATATAGAACTCCTCAAAATTACTGTCAAAAAGAGACCTGTGGGAAGTGGACCATTAAACTTATTGGACTAAGACAATTGCAGTGAGAACTATGCAGTTAAGAAATATTGCAGGCTCAAAGAAATCTATTCAGGAAGTAAGGACAACTACTCATATCCAAATATTTTAATGTTGTTTGAAACCAGTATTGAATCTAGTAACATAAACTATCCATAAGATCCTTCTTATACAGTATATGGAAACTCTCTACAGATTCTGTGTTCTGCACACATATTCATTCAAGAAACGACTGTGCTAATGCTCACCAGATCATTGATATAGTATAGATACTTTTTTCTCATATTTCTACAGCCTGAAACTCCAAGACTGGAAGGCTCACAACTACTGGGAGACTTCAGTGTGTCATCATCTCTTTAAGGTAGAATGGAAAGAGAACAAGCAAGAAGGGAGGAAGGGAGGGAGAGAGGGATAGAGGGAGAGAGGGAAGGAGGAAGGGAGGGAGAGAGAGAGAGGGAGGAAAGGAGGGAGAGAGGGACAGAAGGCAATGAGAGAAGAGGAGAGGACAAATATAGAGAGATAGCAAGAAGCAAACTTACTCTTTTATAAGAAATACCCTCTCATGATAATTAATCTACATGATGATTAATCGATTCACAGCATTCACAGAAAAGTTCTGAAGACCTCACACATCATTGCTACTGATAGATGATTTAGGGACACATCCCAATCATAGCAGTATGCTTGTTTCTGAAGCAGCTTCTTAGCTTCTGTCTGGGTTTGTTTGTTTGTTTGTTTTTTTTTTGTGATAAATACCCTGGTAAATCCATAGTGAGCTCCATTGCTTCCCCTTGGTCATGTCTTTGTTACAACACAAATGAACTCTCATTCTCTATGTGACCCTAACCTGAACTCTAATTGCATGTTATTGTGTCTTTCAAAACAGTGCTGTGTGGAGCTGAGTGCTGCCAGACAGAGACAGTTTACCTACGAGTCTAGACAAGCAGGAGGGCCTTCTGTGACCCTGTCATCTCAATTTCTGTAACTCTAGGGGAACAGAGCAAAAACTCCCCTGTCTCCACAATCAAAGGGCAGTGGGGATCAGGGGCAAATTTTTGTTTCTCATCATTCCTTCACTCTTGTGTGAACCTGTCATTAGGGGTCAATTTTGACATCCAAAGAATGCCTACTCTTCAAATATATATATATACAGAAAGAGAACAACAGTTCAGATGACTGCAGATCTGATGGTTTGAAATGAATCAGAAAGTCCGAGTTTGTTTTTAAGAAGGTGGTTGGAGTAATACCTTACTCTACAAGAAGAGGCATGCTGAAGCAGAGTTTATTATGCACCAAAGCCTAATTAGATTTTTTTTTCTTAAAGATGGATCTAATGTATCCCATGGTTGCTGATCAACCTGCTATGTAGGCACGGACCTTGCACTGGGTTTTCCATCTCTACTTCTCAAGTGCTGAGATTACAGGTATGCACCATATCAAGATATATGAGATACTGGAGATGAACCCCGTGCTTTGTGCACACTACTCAAGCACTCAATCAGTTGAGTTTGAGCCCTAAACCAACTCTAACCTTCTGAAGCAGGGTGAGCACCTCAAAGTCCCTGTGCAACTCACCCAAGCACACAAAACAATTGGCAACAACCTCATAGGGAACCAGCATCCCATGGCATGGCTTAGCTCAGCACTCTGCTGACTTAAAAATCAATTGTTCTCTTTCCCATGGGTGCAGTGGAATTAATTTAACAATTATTTAACAGGAAATTTTACTTATTCTTCTATGTGGACCACATTTGTCCTTAAAGAAATTATGTAGTTCTATAAGCAGATGATTTAAGGCTGTGACAGTTATCCTGAGGCATAACAACCAAGTTATCTGTATCTAAAGACCATTCACCAAGATCACCAAGCAACATAGAAGTATCTAATTATTATGGTAAAGCTTGCCTCAAGAAAGCCTAAAAGTGCAGGGCTAAGGGCAATATGTTCAAATAATGCCACTTACACTTGCCTTTGTGTTCCTGGCATGAAAGCTAAGAAGATCTTTAGGCACAGACTACTCACAAAAATCCACTTGCCCTTCTCTCTGGCTATGAACTGAATCTGTCTCTTCAGCACTCTTTGTAACATAAAAAGTGACATAACACCATTCTAACCAGTAGTAGATGAGGGAGTGGTGACCATTTCTTCCAATTGTGCTCCTGAAAGATCCCACAGCATCGTTAGGCTATGCCTTCTCCTGCATTATGAAATTTGTTGAGGTCTAAAAAGAGCTAGCAGACCCTACACATGGAGTTTCCCATTAACAGAAGCTCATCTTTTAATCTATTAATTGATTGTCACTTCATCTGTGATAAAAGTTTGGCCTGGAACATGCCTGATCCATGGACCCATGGTATTGCCTTAAACCATTCATTTTGGAGTTAGTTATTTTTGTAGCATTTGGACTATCCTAGCCCAGAACCTAACATGTTAGTACTTATTCTTCCTCCTCTGTAAAAAGCAGTCTAAATGTAACATTGTTGAATTTCTAATAAAAGAAAAGATTTTTCCAAGTATACCAACAGGAAAATTGAAGATCAATGATATTAGCTAGGTTGACAAATAAATGTCAGCACTTTTGGCTGTCAGGATGGCCCTTGCAGCACAAGCTGGAAGGCTTAAGTTAGATCCCAGACACCCGCAGGAGTGGAGGAAACTGATTCTCAAACATTATCCTTGCTTCTTTGTACATTTGACATGATCCAGATGGACAGATACTCACCATGCCAGCCTACAACATACACAGAAAGCTCAGTGTTTCAATATCATTTTCCTCCTTGCCTTAACTCTAGGAAAATGTCTTCTTGAAATGTATAATCTCTGATGAATATTTAAGATGTACTTTAGATGCCATGGTTTTAATAAGTTTATATCAAATAGACAATAGATATGCTGGAATATTTTACATGTATTATATACAGGAACTTGAACGAGGATGGTACCATACACCCAATTTTTTATAGTTGTCCATCCAACTAGCAGCAAATAGGTAGTTCAATAACTCATAAACTACATATTAAGGAAATGTGCTGGTGTGGGCTTGTGGTGATCTGTAGGAGGTAGTCTGTGAATCAGAGGAAGCAATATTAATATTTTAGATTTCCCAAATAAGCATGATAGAAGTGAAATAAAAATGTTCCTAAGCACCCCTCTAATTGTCACATGCCTGGACCTCTGTGACAGTTATAGAGAAAAGCAAAGTAGCTAAGGCTTCCGTAGTGCTATGACTCTGCCTAAAAATATGCCTCCCTCTAAAATGCCTTGCTCCATCTATCTAGACATTTTCAAATCAAGAATTCTAATTTTGATCAATTAAACAGTGAACTGACACCATGACCACCATGAGACAGGGACTCTTTAAGACAGAAAAAGCAAAGTTACATAAAGTAATACAGAAGTCACATTCTGATAAGATACCTAAGTGGAGATTGTCACTGCCGTGTGACTTCATCATCCTCATATTAATGACAAGGAAATCAAAGCTCACTCCGATTTTACTACCGAGAAACACCTGATTGGTGAGCAATTAGGGGTAGATATGACCTCCACTTGGGCTGACTGTAAACACTGTGTTGACTTTACTACTTTGGTGCACTATCTTTTCTTTCTAGGATAGTATTTCTTCATTTCTGACTGCGTTGTGTAATACCATACTGGACCACTTCTAAAGTCCATTGCAAATCTCAAGTTCCATCACACTTATTTAATGTTACTATCACTTGATTTCATATATTTGATCTCAGTTGTACCCTCCTCCCTTGGCATCACTCTGTGAGGATTTGAGCTCTAATTCCTTTTCTATTGCATCTTCATCATGGAGTGAGAAGTCCGTGAAGCCATGTGTCTGTGTCAGTTAGACTCTAGGTTCAACTACATTGCTCCTGATGTTGCAGGACCCAGAACTTCCTGCATGAGTAGTTCTGAGATAATGATGTCCAGATCTTTGGCCATCCTTTCTCCCAGAAAGTCACTGCTGTATATGAATCAATACCCAGACACATAGAAAGAAGGTAAGTTAAAACATGAGAAATGTCCAGCAAAATCAAACAGCATAGGCCAGACTTTCAAAAGTCAGGTAAAGGGGCAAGGTTTTGGGACCCACAATATGTTCTTTTCCTGCTGAAAATACATGTCTAGTTGAAGAACTTGTATTTGAGCTGGCATATAAATGAGCAAAAGAAGCCAGTATACTTTGGCACCATCAGAACTCAGTTCTCACATCAAAGCAAGCCCTGGATAGCCCAGCACACCTGAAAACCAGGATGCTGATCTAAAATCCTATCTCATGAAGATAATAGATTTTTTTAAGGAGGCTACAGTATTTTTGATAAACAGAGAAAGACGGTTATTCCTTTTAAAGAAAATTCTACCCAAGAGAATTAAGCAAGTCGATCAAAATGAAAGCATATGTAGTTACCCAAGTCATGATCATGTCTGCTTTATCTCTGTCCTCGTGAAACTCAAGTGTCTTTGCCTGACCATGAGTAGGCCACCCAGTTCTAGCCTATCCTTTGCAATAGTTTGTGTACTCCTAAGATGCCAAGAGGCAGAACTACTAATCATTTACTGGTGTTTCACCTTTACAAACAACGTTTAATGTTTATATTTAATGCAGGTAGACTTATGGCAATTTGCAAAAAAGAAGAATTCCTATTTGTTTGGAATTAGGATTCATGGAAACCCAACTCCATTGCAGAAGTCTTGTTTTCTGTGCATGTCCCCCTACTAATTTCCTTCGTTTTTTGAACTACAAAGCTAGTCTTTTCTAATAAAAATTTTAAACAGTTGAATAGTTTCTTGCCTAGACTAAAGATATGTGTTTTATATACAGGATGGGTGTTTGTACAGAATGCTTTTAGCTACTCTCTATATCCAGGACAATCTAGCAACTAAAGTATAGATGAAATGGAGCAAAACTCTGGAGATTTAGCAAGGAGATGAACAGATTAAAGAAAATTTAAGGCTGCAATTTTGGTTATTCTTCTTTAAGAAATTCAAAAATATTTGGCTTCATTTGAAGAGTTTCTTCTCACTAGTGTCACGAGGAAAACAGTACAATAATTATCGTTAAAGTCAAAGAATGATTTTTTGATAAGGAAAAATGGAGATTATACTGATGCCTCTGTCTACCCTCTCCTTTTTTTGTCTACTTTTAAGTGATCAAAGCAGAACAATCCTTTGAACAGTAGGAGACAAAGAAAAAGACTAGGGAATGGAAGTAAGGACTCTTAAAAAATATTTTGAAAGCTAGAAGATAGGACTTTGGTGCTGGAGCGTGATTTTCCATATCATCGAGACTAAGTTATTCTGTATTGGAAATTGCTAGTAAGTATTTAGGAATCATAACCAAGGTTCCTGTTGCATAGATTAATATTATAATTTAGAAATGACCTAAATGTTCTTGGAGGATATAAAACCTATATTAATAATGCAGAATATGAATTAACACCTGAAATGTGGGAACTGTGTGTGAAGAGCCCACCCCCTGAGAACTATGATGTGGGGAGTGCCAGCCAAAGTATGTTATAGTGACGATGTTGAGAAATACCTTGAGAATTATAAGCCCCTGAATGCCAGTTTGGACTTAGCTCCTTATTAACATTCAGGCCTTGGGCAGACCACTGTCCTCTTCTGTGCATCCATGTGCTTATCTGTAAATGAGGCGTTGAGACTCAAAGTGTCTTCAAATCCAGTATTCTCAGGCTAAGTGCTAGACTATAGGCTACATTAGACACTCTGATTCCTGAATGCATATTGGAAAGGCTTGGCGATAATTTCTTTTTTAAGCACTTCACACGCTACAATTAAATTGAAATTTCTAGAGTTGGTCCTCAGTATGGGTGTTTTAAAAAACTCTTTATTACTTCTAATGTGAAGATTCAGAGCCACTGTTTAATATTATGGGAAAATTTTATCACTGTTTAAAATAATTTGGATTGTTAACTTGGTTGGGTCCTTTTCTTCTATGGTCTTAGCTATTTTTAGATAAAATTATCCTAATTATCCTCTTTTGCTCAAGAGAATGGAAAAAGTATAAACCTTAGGAGCTGGTCTATCTCACATTTTTAAGAACTTTTTCCCCCCTTTAGAATGGAGTAGGAAGAGAAGGAAAATGCTTGATTACTTTAAAATTAAAGATAATTTCCATAATTTATGTCTGTTATGATTAACCTTCCAATTCTTATATAAGGCGAGATAAGGCTGCCAAGTCTAAGGACATACAAAGCAATATAGTGGTGTGAATGGTTTCTGATTAGTTCATCGGTTGCTTCAGCTTTGTTATCTCAATGTGTGTGTGTGTTGGGGGGGGAGCAGACCAACTCTGCAAAGAAGACAACTCCATGACGTCGATGACAACCATTATGAGATAATGTATGCATGTGGCCTAAGACAGACAAGATGCATCTCACTTATCATTTCCCAGATTTTCAGTCTTGCATGCCTATGCATTTTTAAAAGAAAGGTCATAGTTCAATTGTTTTAATTTTGAAGGAAAGTCAAGGTTTTTCCTCTGGCAAGTGGGAAGTGTGTGGGTAGTTGAATGTATGCACAGGTGCAATCAAATTTAATTAAGCCTCAAATCATTTTAACAGACAGATGGGACAAAACCCCCATCCTAAAAGAATTAGAAACATTCGAGCACTAAAAATATTAATATATGAGAAGAAAAATATCACTTCTTTTCTTCCTGAAAGATGTGACTCTGAAAATATACTCATAAATGTTTCCAAAGCAAACATCAAATGCTAAGAAGAACGGCACCCCACCCAGAACAGTAAGCAGAACTTTTTATGGCTGCCAAAGCAAAGGAACAAGTGGCTGGTACTAGAATCACAATTACTAATGGCCATATTTGAGGGAGATAAAGGAAACAATAACCTCTCCAGTGATAATACAACTGCTGTCTCCAGACCGAAATTTACACAGAACTGTGTTTTTCCTATTTCAATTTATGAGTTTTCTAGAAAATGTGGTTGAAAAATGTCTTGGTGTTTTGGAACCATTCTAGGACCATAAGATATGCCAGAGTATCTAATGGAATAAATACACATAAAAATCAACAGGGATGTTAACCTGATTTGATATTTCTCCACAAAAGGACATTTTAAATGAACATACTTAAGATAAAAATCAACCTACCAGCCAAAGCAATGGAAAAATATAGATATGTAAGCAATATTTATCTTTCATGATTATAATTACATAATTTCTCCTTTTTTACTCCCTACAAAGCCTCCCATATATCTTTCTTGCTCTCTTTCAAATTCATAGCCTCTTTATTCATTAGTCATTAATATTTGTTAGAGAGATGTATGCATATATATATCTATGTGTGGGTATATATATATATATATATTCTTAAATACATAAATATAACCTTCTCAATGTGTATAGCATTACTTGTATGTATGTTTTCATGTATAATCATTTGGAATTGGATATCCAGTTAGTATAATCTTCTGTAGAGAAAAGTATTTCTTTTACTCTCGGGTTCCTTGGTTGCCTGTAGTTCTTTTTGTAGAGTTGAGGCCCTGTGATATTAATAGTGATAATAATTCTTTGAGACTGTCATTCCATCTATTTTGATCACATTTATTCTCCAAATCCTTCTAGATCTACTCCTATACCACAGCCAGCAATTTCATGCTCACTTTCTCTGTCTCTGCCTTTCTCTTTCTTAACCCCCTCCATATACACACATGTTCACGTGCACACACACACACACACACACACACACACACACACACACACACACAAGTATACACATACAAATGCACACATTCATGCAGGACTCTTGCTTATGAAATCAGCCAATGAAAGGCTCCTCACCCAGGGATAGGCTTTCCTGCCCACTTTCTCTCTCTCATGCTGCATTTTTGTGTGTGTAAGTCTTGTATATTTTGTCCCGGTTGCTGTGAGTTCATATGTAGAAAGGTCCTTCTGTGTCTGGAAATGCTGTTCTCTAGAGGTCAGCCTCATGTCTGATGTCACTAAATTTTTAATTCTGTCTTATCTTTCTTCGTAATTAGTAACAGACTTCTTTGGGGGCAAAATCAGTCTGATTGATGAAAAAAAAGGTGTACGAGGGTTCTGTTATTCAGTCTTTGAGTTTTATGTTCATAGGTTAAAAAAGAAAAGACTAGGAAGAAAAAACTTAAAAAAAAAGTTACAAAGAAAAAGACATTGGCAGGATTGAGGTACAGTGCTTGCAACTCAAAACTGTTCAGATGAGGCCAAGACTATATATATTCAGACCTTCCTGGTGGATGCAGACATGAGCTTCTGAGTCCAGGAAAAACAGAAAGATACACTGGGAGAAAGAGAACCAGACTGGTTCCTAAGGTGTTCAGTCTTAAGCCAGCTGTCCATCCTATTCCCTGCACTTGTCTGTGCAACAAAAGATTTTGTTCACCACGTTTTTCCCCAGAATAGTGTTCTCTCTGAGAGATATAACTCCAGTCTTCATCTCATTTTTTAAAGATTGTCGTACATTGTGATGCTCAAGGAAAAAATAAGAGGAAATTTTAAATGACACTTGAAAAAAAAGTTTGAGTTTAACAATAAGACAGGAGCAACAAAAGTAAATAAGTTAGAATTAATGCAAACTGGGAAGCATAGGAATGAATAGGGCCAATCAGCAGGATGGAAGGACAGGCAATGGAGTGAGGGCACTAGTTACAAGCAGCCATGGATCTGATAAGGACTTAATACCATACTAGGAGCTGAGGAGATGGCCCAGTGAATAAGAGCACTTGCTGTACAAGTAGGAGGACCTGGGTTCAAATCCTCAGCACTCATGTAAAATGCTATGCATGGCCATTGATGCCTGAACCCTAGTGTTAGGAGCAAAGATGGTGGATTTAAGAAGCTGGTCAACCAACCTTGCTCAAACAGTGATTCTGAGTGAATGAAAAGACACGTCATTTTGAGGGACTAAGGAAGAGAATGTTCTCTGGCTTCTGCATGTGTGTGTGTGATTTCATACTTAATACACACACACACACACACACACACACACACACACACAATACCTGGATTATCTATATAATGTCCATGACTCAACACCTTCACATGCCCAAACCATACAACTTTAAATAGAGAATATTGCGAGTATATATTCCTCTAAGGATGATATATTAATGGATAATAAATACATACAGAATGATCAGCATTATTAATCATTATGGACATACAACTCAAATCTGAAATACTAAACTTCATAATGAGTAAGATTTCTAAAAAAATAAATTAAGAAGAGATTGCAAGACTGGAGGAATTAAGACAGAATTGTACATCACTGGTGGGGATAAAAAATTCTAGTCACTTCAGAAAGTCTGCAAGTTCCTCAGAAATGAAGCAGAATTGCTACATGACCCAGGAACTTCTTCCATTCTCAAAGGCTGAAGTTTCGGTCCAATTAGATCATTGTGTGTCCAGGTTCCTCACAGCACTGGTAGCACCGTGAGGAGCTGGAAGTATCCCATAGAGCCCTGATGAATGTCCAGATAACAGTGCTATATGCATGGATCTTAAAAAGAAAGGAAACCCTTCAGGGTTGAGTCTGGAAGACATTGAGCTGAGCAAAGTATTTCAGGCACAAAAGGAAAAAAATGTATGGTTACATTTATTTGAGTTAGCCAGAATGGTCTGAAAAACCAGAACAATTATTGGAATTATGTCAAGACAAGACTAGTGGTTATTGTTTTGTGAAGTGGAATTTCAGTTCAGAAAGAACAAGAATAAGATGAAAGCAGTAGCAGCAGCTGCAGCAGCAACAACAACAACAACAACATCACCAGCCGTAACAGCAAAGATATCTCTGGAGCTATTCAATGTTGATGGTTGCATACTGTGGTAATTTACTGACTGGTATCCAATTATATACTTAAAAGTATTAAAATCATAAGTTGAATGTTCCATAGACTTTACCACAGTATATAAACATGTGTACTTGTATTTATGTGGGTCATAGGATTAGCATAAACAAATGACAAGCAATAAAGCTGATTCCTACCTTTGATGTTTGCCTTTCAGCTATAACAGAAATCACTGGGCCTTTGAAGACGCCTTTCATAGATGGGCTTAGTAGCTGAATTCCCCTCTTTTCCCTATCAGTCTCTCAATCTAGATTCATTAAGATGAAGTTTAGAAGGAGGCTAAACTCCAGGATCTAAGGCAAAGAGTTTCATACTAACCCTCTGTGTGAGTGCTCATTACCCTTTGATGGGCACCTTACATGCTCCCCTATAAGGGAGCTCCTGCTTCGATGTAGACTCTATTTACTCCTCAGAAGAGAAACACCATTACTTCTCCATCTAGCTAGTGCTGATCTTGTTCCTACTCTGCAGACCTTGGGACACTAAATAGCTGAAATTCACCTGCGATATGGTTATGTGAAAGGAGCAGAGGGCTTAGACTCTTGTTCTCCTTCAGCGTCAGACTTAATTAGAAACCATATGTCTCTGAGCTCACTACTCCCGGGGGACCCATAATTGTGGTATGACTTCACTTCTAGGACTCCACAGTTACTGTAGCCTTCTCAGGTGTTAGAGTAGCATGAAGGAAAGGCAGAGGGATGAGGAGTGGGAGAAAAGTAAGGGGAGGAGATGAAAGGGAGTTGGGGGAGGGAAGACGATAGGGAGGAGAGAACTGATAACCTAAGCCAGGGAAACATATTTAACACCAACACAGATTATGAGCTGGCTCCCTTAAATGTCAGCTGTTTACCAGCTCTTTGAAACTCTCCATTGATTTCACAAGGAACTAGGTCAGGACCTCTTTTAACTGGGGAAGCCTTGTGCTGCAGGTTCCATTTTACTGTGAAGGGTGCATATTAAAAATTGATGCGTAAAGCAAGTTTCTGCTTAATGAGCATCTGGATAAAGCCATAGCGGGGAAAACCATGGAAGTTAAAAAAAAATTAAATAAAATGAGCAAATGGACAAGGATTTCCCCAACTGCTTTTGCATCTGGAGCTTTGTCCTAATAAATATTATTCTGGAAGGCCATGTGTCATAAAGCCTTGGTGTGCCCAACTTGCTGTATTTAGGATGCCTTTGTGTGTGGCACACACATTTTAAAATAAAATTGGAGCTCTTGTTAGTTTTTCTGAGAGCTTTGGTTTTGAAATTCTAAGCTTAAGTTTGGAAAATAGGGGTGGGGCATTTAATGTAAGCAAAATAAAAGAAAGTAAATACAGGTTTGCTATTTGAAGAACATATCAACAGTTGGATCTCTGTGATTGTCATAACCCTAGCAAGTTACGGTTTGGACCCGTATGTAAGGAGACAGCCTGCTTATTCTCAGAGCTGCTATTTGCAAGGGAAAGTGGTTCCATCTGTATGATGGTCATCTACCTCCCTCCCCTTCCCTCTTTCCTCTCTCTTTCCCTCCTCCTCCCTTCTCCTCCCTCCACCTCCCTCCTCCGTATCCCACCTCCCTCTATCTCTCTCTTATTATCTACCTCTCCATCTTCCTTCCCCTCCCTCTGCTCCTCCTATCTTGAAGACTTAGATTTCATTCAGCATCCTGTAAGCTGCACAGTTCCCGTGGGTGCAGACAATGGCTGAGTTTTTTTTTTTTTTAATGAAACAAAGGAATTTTATATTAAGTTTAGGGTCCTTGCCCAAGATAGCTTGACATACATACGAATATTCCAAAATCCAAAAATAAATCCCAAAGATAAGCACATTGCTGATCCCAAGTCCTTTAGATAAGGCCTCTTGGACCTGTTGGCCAGGCTCCTCCTCTCTTTCTTTATCTAACTAAGGAGCATGGTGCACAGACAATAGCAAGCATCTCTGGCAGATCTCATTCTGTTTCATCTCAGTCTTTTTTTTTTTTTTTTTTTTTTTTTTTTTTCGGTTTTTCAAGACAGGGTTTCTCTGTATAGCCCTGGCTGTCCTGGAACTCACTTTGTAGACCAGGCTGGCCTAGAACTCAGAAATCCACCTGCCTCTGCCTCCCGAGTGCTGGGATTAAAGGTGTGTGCCACCATGCTCAGCTTCATCTCAGTCTTTTACAGTGAACTGCATATTCTTTCCAGATAGATCTGGGGCCCTGTGAGTCTCCACTTAAAGTACATTAATGTTTAATAAGCTGCTTCCATGTATTTAAGAATAGAATAGAATTTATTCAGGGCATGGGGGGGGGGAAGTTAAGAGGGTAGTAGAGGCAGAGAAAGACAGAGAGAAGGAAAAAGTTGAGAAGTAGAGGCTGGCCATGACCACGTGGAGAGACGGGGAAGGGAATGGGGAGAGAAAGGGATCAAGAAGGAGCAAGAGAACAAGAGGCAAGAACTCCATTTTTTTTAATTGCAACAATCATTAAGGTAAACTAAAAACAAAACAAACAAAAAACAAAACAAATCAAAAATCTGTGGCTGTAGAAGTTTACCTTAAAATAACAGCAGTTAGATGGAAATCTATATGATGCCCCAGAACATTGAAATGTTACTCCTTTACCCACATGTACACACACACACATACACACACACAGAGGCACAAATATATGCATACAGACAGACAATTGTATCCATACATAATTTGAGTCCCCAAACAATCTTAGATCACATTAAGGTAGTTTTAAAACTAGCCCAACAAATAAATTTTTAGACAAACTCATGAAAATGAATATTCATTCTTATTTTTTCTATTGTTTTTTCATTTTCAATTTTCTAAAACTGAAACACTAAACAGGCCATACTCAATGCTACCTGTGGCCCAGCTAAGTTCACCAACTACAAAGACTGCTTCCAGCACATTCTGGTGAAATCCTGTGTACTGCTATTGTTGATAGAATTTATATTAACTCTTATTTGACCTGAGACCAAAAAGTATTTGTTTTCATTTGTGTTGCTGACTGACTGTTGTTATCATCTCTCACTATGTAATTGTTCTGATTCTCCTTTTAGATAATAAAACTTTTTAACATTTAGATGTATAAATTATGTGTATGTAAACTAGGCATAAATTATTTAAACCTGAGTCTTCTATTGGTATTTACTGGAATATTTGGTCCTTAACTACCTTAACTACTGTTCATCTTGGATCCCTGTTAAAAGTAGGGTTTCAATACTTCATAATCATGATGATACTTTACACTGCTCTTTGAAAGTTTAGATTTGAAAAAAATCATAACTCCAGTATCAAATGACAATGTAATATACTAATATACTATAAAATACATTCCTGAAGACTGTGCATAGGAATGAGTACAGCATATGATACTTAAATTCAAAAACTTGCTATGTAATTAGGTTTATTCATTCCCTGCCCATTCATCCAGTCAGTCATTGGGATCAACACACATCTTAAAGACATCCCTGATCTAGAAAGAGTGCTAGCTCTTACAGTAAAACTACTCAGCTTGACCAAATCATACCTTTACACCTACATCATACAACACTATCAGTTTTATGCCAGAATAACTTATAACACATAAGTAGAGGAAAAGCGCTTGCATAAAGGAAAGAAGTATAGAGTTAAACAAGAAAGAGGATGTTCTATGGCATGGGTAGTAACAGGTAACAAATGACAAGTCAGATACATTAATTTGCTGTCTGTTGCACTGACCAAAACAACTTGGATGAGGAAACGGTTTATTCAGCTTACAATGTTGTGTCATAATCAATCACTGAGAAAAGTTAAGATAGGAACTCAAGCAAAAGATCATACAGGAAAGCTACTTATTGGCTCATTTCCTCTGGCTTACTCTGCTACATGTTTATAGTGCTCACACCTACCTGCCTATGGAAGGCATTGCCCACAGTGGGCTGGGCCCTCCTATGTTAATTAACAAGTAAGAAGATGCCCACATCCATGCTCCAAGGACAATGTGATAGACACAATTCCTCACATTCTTGCTTTCTGGGTTAACATTTCTCTAGTTCAGAAAAACTAACCAGGGCAAGAGTTAAGGGAATGAAGATGTAAAACAGATCACAGTCAGAGAACAAATAGGTTTATATGATTTAGTTTGAGTAGACAGGAGCTGCAGTTAAGGTGGAATGGAAGAGGTGAGCTGTAGATACCACATAGAGAGCATGCCCTTGAGTGAAGACCCATTGCTAGATATAGAATTAACATTTTATTTTATTTAATTTTCTCTTTTCTTTTCTTTTCTTCCCTTTTATTTCTTACTGATACATTAAAGGAATCTTTTATTAACCTGTTGTTGTGGATGGGCCTGATGCTGTTTGTATTTTGATGTTTATTTTGTTCTCCAAGGAGGGGCTGCAGACAAGGAGTGAGTCATGTACTCAGGTGACTTCTTGTGAACCAATCTCCTAATGAATAAAGGAGCAAACACTGGGTGAGTAGGAGGGACTACGGGGTTGGACAGAGGAAGAGAAGGAGGAGAAGAGAGTTAGACCTTTTGAATTGGGATAGCATGAGGACAAGATGTAATTACAAGTGTCTCCTGGTTTTAATGGTGGATCCATCAGGATTCGCCATTGGAGGATTAGATTTAATAAGGCTACAAGATTAGGATTTTAGTTGCTGTGCCCAACGATCGAGTTACCATCCTTTCATAACTAAGTTTGTGTTGTGTTTTCCTTCACGGGGTGGCTCATCCGGGTACAGTGGCAAAGTGTGGGTCTGCCTGAGGTGTACCACAAAGGGCACGGGGGATTTGAAGCACGGGTTTGGCGTGGTAACGATCCACCACTGGGAACCTAGCAAGCTGGGTGGAGAGATTGTGTTCTGAGTCAGATCTCACGAGGTCGGCCATTGCTCTCCAGTGCATGGCCAGCCAGGCCACTGGGGCAGAGGTACAAACGCAGGAAACGTGCCAGTTTCATTTGTAATGTATTTCCCGCAACAACCAAAATGAATTCATCAGCATTCAAGGAAGATTAACAATAAAGAAGTAGAGGAACATTTTGAGGTGATCTGTTTGAATTCCCCACATGTGAAATGCCTCAGTCCATTTTCCCGCTGACAAGCTTTTCGTCTTCTGACAGCTCTTTCTGGATGCTAATCACCAGTAAGTGGCCTAAAAACTAATCAGTCAAAACAGTAAAATTAGAGTGCACGTGTAAAGGCAAATTTGACATCCAGAATATGATACACGAACAAAGCAGTGCTTCAGCTCACCTCTCTGCTCACTCTTTTGGGGGTTGCTGACAGCTAAATCCTTCTAACCATTTAGAGAGTTTAGTTATGTCATGAGAACACAAAGTCATGATGGAAGTATCCACCCAGAGTACCATGGGAGGGTCCATGTTAGACAATAAACGGATGTCATGTTCCAATCTATACTTGTCTAAAATTATTACTATTATTATTTTTTATTTTTTATTCATTAATAAGAATACACATATATGTAAATATGTATATATTATGCATCGTGCACATTGATCACATTATCCTCTCTCAACTCCATTCCTTCTGAATCCCTTCTTTTTTCCAACATGCCCTCCCTTTGTTGTGTGTGTGTGTGTGTGTGTACATGTGTGCACATGCAGGCACATGTGATTGCATTTAATTAATGTTACATGAATGGACATGGATGTGGGTATTTTTTGTTTTTTAACTTAAGGAAGGGCAGCTTGAAGCAGCTACCATTGAGGAACACGACTCCCCTTCCCCAGCCAACCATTAACTACCCGGAGCTTTTAAAGCTGTTGGTTCGTTCTTCTTCCTTATTCCTTCTTGTTTGGTCATATTAATCCCATTTATAACAGGAAGATGCAGGGAGAAAATGGAAAAATGTTACTGAATGCAGCTAAAATTGAAACAGTAGAAAATGTAGGGGAAAGTTTTTCCTGGGTTATCAGTGGTCACAGGAAAAGCTCAGATGTCTCCATTGCAGTCCCATGTAAGTTCCCCACCCCCACCTTAGGTCAGTTTATTTATTTATTTATTTATTTATTTATTTATTTATTTATTTATTTATTTTTGTGTATACCCAGCTTGATAGTATGCACAGATTCAAAATCCATGTCACCAACACTCCTCCCTCTCCTTTCAGGTACTCATTAGGACATTCATTCCTTTCCTTTGGGAATAGCCATGGCCCAGATTCTCCAGTTGATTGGCTTTTCTAGAAGGAGTGGAATGTTTAATTAACCTAACTTCCATCAGCAAGCTGCAATAATGAGCTTGCTTCAACCACGAATCACCATGCACTGCTACAGACACCTTATTAAATTTGGAATTGTTACTCATTTACAAATTTCTGGAAAAATGATTTTTAAAAAATATGTAAAATAAGGCTTAGAAAGTGTTTTATAAGTGAACTCAGTTTTCTCTGAGAATACATGAACACACACACACACACACACACACACACACACACCAGCTAGTGGCTGATCATAATGGTTCTCTGGGTTTCTGTGCTACCTCAAAGAGATTAAATGTCTTCCTTGAATTGGTTTTCATTCTTTTCCTATTTGTGCTCAATAATTCATAGTGTTAAGCACATTGGAATTCCTTTTTTTTTAAAGTGATAATCTCTTACTTTCTTTTATAAATTCAACCTTTTAAAAAAAATCTAAACATCCAAAAGGGATCAGTTTTCACAACTTACTCATTGGTTCAGAGGCTGATGCTGATCTGACATCCTCAGAATGGCTCACATTTAAATGCTTCATAGCTATGGTCTTTATAATTTTTTATCCCAGTTAAATATGTCTGAAATAGACTGGCTCTCTAAATCATGCCACTTAAGAGTGCAAACAATGGATTAAACATTCAACCTCACTTCTCCTATTGAATGACTGTATTGATTTCAATGTGACATTTTCTAGGTCATAGAAGCCTACTTTTAAAAAAAGCTTAATGGTTATACATTTTTATATGATTTCTTCTGCTTGAGTTCAACAGCTTTCTCAAGTTGTAATGCATATTCACTCAAGTTCAATAAAAATATACCATACTTTGGTTCTGAGAAATACACAGTACACCAAATATTACAGGAAATAAAAGGACTATGAGGTATATAGCCTTGTCCTACCTGTCTTTTGTCTTAATATGTTTTTAAAATTATGAGACATTAGAATAAGCTACAAATCATCACAGAAGTTCAAGGAACGTATATGAAGGCATTATCATTATAAAATTTTAAGTTGAGGGGTTCTGGGTAGAGTTCCATAGTGAAATTGACACTGTCTTATGGGGAGTATGGCTCTAGCCTATCTTGCCCTTCTCCACCATCCCATCTGCCTTGCTGAAAGCTGTTTACATTCCTAAAGCTAGACTCCAAGATCTATTCAGATATTTGGCCACTTCATCCTCCCGAGGCTGACTACCAAAATCCCGCTATCAAAGTACTGAGGGCAGAAATCAAAAGCCCCCTTTGGTTCACCTAATTAATTCTCAGTCAAATTATACCACTGCCTTCTAGACCTTTCTAATACAGGCGTCCCCTTTTTTCTCTTCTTAAAAATTAAACCTCCAAGGATATTGGTTGCTGTTCATTTTGTCTGAGTGAGAAAGCAGCCACCTTACCTTTTCATCCCCACTTAATAAAGGATCTTTCTGTGAAAACGTGCTTGGGTGTGGTTTGTGTCTAACCAGGGATTCCAAAGGGAACTCCAGCTCCGTCTCCTTCAGTTGGGCTATTTGGAAGCTGCTATTGACATCTGGTCTTGTTCTAAAACTGTAGATCTTTTAGTTAAGTAGAGGCCATACATCAGGGAAGCCTCTTACCTAATGTGGAAGTTAATTAATTATATTTGTCAAAGCTTTCAAAATCCACCTAGTAAATGAAACCCCTCTAATAAATTTTCTGTTTCATCCGACTGAACAAGAAGGAAGGAAATCAGTTGTAGTATATTTCACCTGTGTAACTTAGGCATGACAGAGAGTCTTTTTTTGTAAATAGACCACTGTAGTTTATTTCTGAATTGACAATGTGACTGGATTTTAGAGTCTAAAGCATCAAGGGCTCTTCTTAATGGAGAGAATTGCTGGTTAAATTGCTGACAAGAAATTGCACTTAAAGATTCAGCAGCCAGTGAATGTAAACACTAGGGATAAACATGTCTGCTTGCATCAATCAAAGGCAGCTGCAGCGAACCCCCCAGAAAGGTAAGCAATTATTTATGAAATTATGTTTTCTTCAGTGATTCTGAACCGTAATTCCAGGATAAACTGCATGAGGAAAACAGACAATGTCACCATCTCAATTAACCAAGGAGGCACGTGAATTTTCAAAATCAAGGAATTTTCGCTATTCTTCCCTTAACCCTATCATCCTGAACAGAAATTTTTTTTCTTTTTTTAACTTTAAAATAAGCCTGATTAAATAGACCAGCACATTCTTAACACACTATATTGTTTGCTTTCTAATTTTTGAGTGTCTGAGTGGATGGATTCACAATCTAAGGACATAAAGGTGGCTTTGAGAGCAGTCACTAAGGGGCTGTTGGACTTTGGTTTACCAGAGTCAGTTTTGGCATTATGTGTTGTGAGACTGTTGTTACCTTCAGCTGTTTTGTTGTTGCTGCTATTGTTATTGTTTGCAAGTGTATGATACATCATGTGTGTGTGTGTGTGTGTGTGTGTGTGTGTGTGTATGTGTGTGTGTGTGCGCTTGCCGAGGCCAGAGGAAGGCATTGGATATCTCGTCTCTGTCACTCAATGCTTTATGCCCCTAAGACAGACTCCTTTCACTGCACCAGGAGGTTGACTGATGAACAACACATCTCAGGGATCCTCCTTTCTCTGATGCTCAAAGCATTAGCTTTAAAGGAACCCAATCCCAGTGTTGTACATGGGTGCCGGGGATCTGAATACAGGTTGTCTTGCTTGTGTTCCAAGCTCTAGTACCTGCTGAGCCACTTCCTTAGCATCGGTGTATTAGTTTCCCTTGGAGTAGTCATGGGCTACCAAGCTATTGTACAGTGGTGACCATGCTATCAGCATTCAAGGACAAGAAATACTGGATTTCTGAAGTCCAAGCATCATGTGAGAGGTCACTACTGAAAACTTGACGGTCTTTATCAGGTTAGTTTGTGAGCTAGTTTGTGAGGAAATATTTTAAAGATTTACTTATTTTTATCTTGAGTGTGAGTGTTTTGTCTGCATGTGTCTGGTGCTCATGGAGGCCAGAAGAGGGCATCAGCTTCCCTGCAATTAGAATTAAAGTTAGTTGTAATGTGAATGCTGGAAGCTGAACTTGGGTTCTCTGGGAGAGAAACAAGTGTAACTGGGCCATCTCTCCAGCCCTGTGAGGGACTTTCTTGGTTGTTAATTGATTCCGAAGGGAACTTTTCATTATGAGTGGCATGCCACCTCCATTGGGATGCCTTACTAGGTGGTCCTGGGGTGTAGAAGAATCAATGCTGGTAAAACAAGTAGGCCTTCCATCAGGTTCCTGCCTCCAATTCCTGCCTTGACATCCTTCAGTGTGGGACTGTGACCTAGAAGTTGAGGCTAAGTGGACCCTTCCCCTCCCTAAGTTACCTTTTGTCAGTGAGACTTAGCACAGCAACAAACAACAAACTTAGAAAATGTGGTTTTTTAAGATTATTAAAAGTAATATTTAAAATCATAAATTCTATTCTACATTTCATTAAGAAAGAGTTTATTCAGTCTGTGGTTCTGAAGGGAAAGCTACAGCATTGTTGTAGAAGCTGGGATCACAGAAGTCACACTTTCATCTGTATCAAGGAAATGGCGAGAGAGAACAGGAAGTGAGTCAAGGCTATCAACCCCCAACGCCCATCTCTAGTGATGTACTTTCTCCAGCAGGGCTCCATCTCCTTAAGTTCCAACAATCTTCCCGAACGAGGCCACCAACTATGCACCAAGTGCGTTCAAATACGTAAGTCTATGGAGGACATTTCTTTTTTTTTTCTTTTTTTTTTTTAGTTGTGTTCATGTAGCATTATTTCTATTTATTTATTTATTTATTTATTTATTTTAATTAGGGGGACTTTAGGGATAGCATTGGAAATGTAAATGAAGAAAATATTTTACATTTCTTTCTTTAACTGATTAAAACCAAAACCATAATTTTTTTTTTTTTAGATTAAATGATTTAAAATTACTTTTCAAATGAGCAAAGGGGAAAGAAAGGAGGATAGCAATCTTAATTTATCCCTGAAATGGAAAATAATCCTGGAATATTATTTTATAAAAACCGTACACCCAGGTCATGAATCTTTCACTACTTTGTGTCCCTCATTCTGTGCTTTTGACATCAGCAGGAACCTACAAACCCTGTCAGGCTAGGGTAAAGGAAGGAAGAGGTCACTGGAGGTAATGCAGAGACAGCTACCAACTCGCTTCTACTTACTAACATTTTTGGTTCTTGTTCACCACCTAATGTTTCTAAGAGCACTAATGATTTTTTCTTGATCACCAAGTAATATTTTTTCTAGTTTCCTTTAAAGTCAAAGAAAATTAAAATTTTGATTATTTGTTCCTACTCCTCATTTTACTTCCCTCCCATTTATGTAGAATGAAAATTGTCAAGGCCAGTTAAACTCAGAGCATGACTCCCTGAAGGGTTGAAACACAGTGATGGATTACGGGAAAGGAACCCAGCACTTGGCTCCCAAAGGCTGCAAAGGACTCTGGGTCACTCGAACATTCACATGCTTTGCTGTTGAAGCATGCACAGTCCTTTCAAAATCAGATAGTGCTGCCTCTGATACACGGCACATGGAATGATATTAACAGATAGAATTTTTTCTCCTGAAATAACTTCATTAGTTAATTGTCTCTTTTGCACAGTTTTTCTAGCTAATTGGCCCAGCTGCCAGTTGGAGGTGTTACTGATGCTCTGGGAAGCTGATAGGTAGGGAGAAAACCCAGTAGTTTTATCAATCCTCCGTGAGCCTCCTGATACTCTCACAGAAGAACTTTGTATTTTACAGTAAACCACTTCTTCATGTTTTCCTGTTTTAGTCTAAATACATTACTGGGTAAGGATCTACCTTTTGGTGTGTACTATCTAATACTCTCTAAGACCCCAGGTTCTGTGTTGTAAACAGAGCAACATTCTAGGATCAACCAACATTTTTACTAAACACTAACATTGTCAAATATCCCTGCAGGCAAAAACTGTCTGAATTCAGATGACTGCTCTATCGACAGATTGCTCCCAAGCATTGTGAGTGTGTGGATTTGTGAGTTATTTGAGATGTTAAGGTTACATATATACATAGTTGTGGTTTTGTGTATCTAAGATGAAATTGATTTTTAATTCAATTCTTGAAATAATTTTAAAATAATTGCATGTGTTCATATAATCAGCTTTCAAACGCTGACACCATTGCATACACTAACAAGATTTTGCTGAAAGGACCCTGATATAGCTGTCTCTTATGAGACTATGCCAGGGCCTAGCAAACACAGAAGTGGATGCTCACAGTCAGCTATTGGATGGATCACAGGGCCCCCAATGGAGGAGCTAGAGAAAGTAACCAAGGAGCTAAAGGGATCTGCAACCCTATAGGTGGAACAACAATATGAACTACCCAGTACTCTCCAGAGCTCGTGTCTCTAGCTGCAAATGTATCAGAAGATGACCTAGTCGGCCATCAGTGGAAAGAGAGGCCCATTGGTCGTGCAAACTTTTTTTTTTTCATTTTTTTATTGGGTATTTTCCTCATTTAAATTTCCAATACTATCCAAAAAGTCCCCAATACACTCCCCCCCCCACTCCCCTACCCACCCCTTTATCTGCCTCAGTACAGGGGAACGCCAGGGCCAAGAAGTGGGAGTGGATGGGGGAGCGTGTGGGGGACTTTTGTGATAGCATTGGAAATGTAATTAAAATAAATACCTAATAAAAAAATAAGTATAGATGTAAGGCAAGCATGTCTGGGGCATTACAAACTACTGCTTTAAGGTTATGACATCAAAGGATACGGGTAGGAATCATTTTATTAATTAATGCATTTGTGTGTCTTTCCAGGTAAAGGGGATAAAAGCAAAAAACGTCACTTATAACTACTAGTGGCTATAAGCTTATTTGTGGATACTATCTTATCTTCAGCATCGAAAGTGTTGGGGACTTCTTGTCATTCTCATATAACTAGTAGAATCGTATAAATAGATAACTCAATTGCATGGTGGACTCATCTGACATATGTTGGTTAAATCAGTTGAGGTGCCTAATGCATTTTAAGTCAAAACAACGAAACAAAACCTAGTGTGATTGAATGATCTGGATGTGAAAACATTATTGACCTGGATCTGCATGGGACCTTTCTTTCTTTCTTTCTTTCTTTCTTTCTTTCTTTCTTTCTTTCTTTCTTTCTTTCTTTCTTTCTTTCTTTCTGTCTGTCTGTCTGTCTGTCTGTCTGTCTGTCTGTCTGTCTTTCTTTCTTTCTTTCTTTCTTTCTTCCTTCCTTCCTTCCTTCCTTCCTTCCTTCCTCCCTCCCTCCCTCCCTCCCTCCCTCCCTCCCTCCCTCCCTCCCTCTCTCTCTCTCTCTCTTTCTCTCTCTTTCTTTCTTTCTTTCTTTCTTTCTTTCTTTCTTTCTTTCTTTCTTTCTTTCTTTCTTTCTTAACGTGAATACAGGCTGTGTGCCTAGATTGGGCAGATCTACTCCTATACTACCGTCTTTCACATCTAGGAGACCCCTTACAACTGTGGATTCTCCAGGCCATGTGATTCTGCTCTGCTATTCTTCTTCTTCCTCCTTCTCCTCTGTGTCCTCTCCTTCTTCCATTTTCTCCTTCTTCACTCTCCTCACCTTCCACTCCACCTTCCCCTTTATCTGCCCAATCATCAGCTCTTCTTTAGTTTTTTATTTTTTTCCAATTTTTTATTAGATATTTTCTTCATTTACATTTCAAATACTATCCCAAAAATCCCCTATACCCTCCCCTGCCTTTCTTCCCTACCCACCCACTCCCACATCTTGGCCCTGGCGTTCCCCTGTATTGGGGCATATAAAGTTTGCAAGACCAAGGAGCCTCTTTTCTGCATGGGACTTTCTATAGACTTTCGGTGTCACCCATGTTGGGCTCATGAAAGGGCTGGGCACCCAGAGACTGAAATTTTGTGGTCTTTAAAACTCACCTGTGGTGACAGTTTTCACACACTACTGATTTTATATACTCTACACAACAGTGGATCCCAGAAGTATATCCTAAACATAAGACATTTTTAAGGAGCTTAGAGATTCATTTGTGTGTGTGTGAGCATGTGTGTGGTATATGGTATGGTAGTTGTCCTGGTGGCAATGGTATATGTGTATATGTGTTGTATATCTGTCCATGTGTATATTGAACCATACAATATGCAAGTATTCTTAGCTGCTGAGCTCCAGATCCTGCCATGGTGTGTGGTAGAGAACTCATAAATCTATTCTAGTTGACAGTGAAGGAAAGTCTGTGATAATAACAAAGTATGAAGACAGAGCCATTCCTTATAAGAAATATAAGAAATATATTAATACTAACTTAAAACTTATATTAAAGGGCAAGATCCCAAACTTTGCCCAGTTGGCTTTCTTTGCTGCAAGATTTCCTGACCCAGTATACGTGTAACAATTTTACTATAGAAGGTTAAGTTTTGACTTTGAGTAGTTCTGGGTGTGAATGTTAAGGTTTCTCCAAATCAGACTGTTTACCTAAAAATCTTATGCTATTCTCCATTAATCTTTTTGTGGCCATTGTAAAAAAATTCAATTTTAGCCTTAAAATAGTCACATCTTTTGCGGGGGCTGGGGAGGGATAGGATGTCCTAGAACTGGGCAGGCTGCCATTTTTAATCTTTGTAGCTGGTTCCCACTGAGAGCACACTACGTCTTTTAGCATGCCCAGAACTTAAAAATGTCTTCTCAGTTTCACATTGGAACCAAAGGATTCAGAAGCAAGTTTCCTGAGCTTTGCATGTGTATAAGGGGCCTTGCTTTTGTTTTGAGACCTGTACCAGACTGGGTTGCTCAACTTACTCTCTGCTGGCTCTTTGGACCTTCGGCCGCTGGATGACTTCCGCAGCAGGCTCCGCCCTGAGGTAAAGAGGCTGGTGAGCTCTTCCAAAGGACTGGTGGGTGTTCTGGACCTGGACCCACTCTGCGCAGCGCTGTATGTGTTTACCGCAGCATTGACCATCTTGGCCCCATCTTGTGACACGGGTCTTGGGGTCGTGTGAGGCACTGAGGAAGAACTCCTTGAGAGGCTGCCAGAATGCACAGCATCATAAGGGGGAGGCCTCTTGAGACTCAAGGGCGTCAGGGACCTCCCCATGCTGACAGGGGATGGGGAGGTGGAGTGACTTTTTGGATAGCCATGGGGAGACTGGGTTCTGTACAAAGTGGATGGAGGTGGAGGGGAAGAAGAGAGAATGGACGCTCCAGGAGCAGGACCCAAGGCTCCTGTCTGGTCTTTAGCATGGCTGGAGCCATGGGATGGCAGTGAGGATGGACATGCTCCAGGCGGCTGTTTCATGTAAGACACGTTTTCCAACACAGGAAGCTTTGTGACCTCCAGAGGGGTCAGTGGAGACTCATCGGAATTGGGAGAGCAATGTACTGGGGCCGGTGGGAACACCAGCAGGGGCGGTCTATGAGAAAGCAAGTTGGGGAAGGGCGGGGGTATGTCACAAAGCAGACCCTTGGGAGTACATGGTCCTGAAGACTTGACAAAGTCTAGGTCAGGCACCGTGGGTGTAGCACACTGCGAAGAGCAACTGTGATGATCAAAGTCACATTTGGAATCATGGCCCAGGTCGTCGAAAATGGGATATTTCATCTCCTCATACACAGCCTCGCTCTGGTCATCTTCTTCTTTCCTGAAGTCTCTGAGGATGTTCCCCACCATCTCGATGTACACAGGCTCCTCTTCTTCAGGGTCTGCCGCGGGGCTGCAAACCTGGGACAGGGATGAATCTCGCGGGAGAGAGGTTCTCCTTGGCACATGCTTTTTGATGTAGGTTTCATCGAAAGACGTGCTAAGTTGAGTATTAGGATTCCGTTTCGGTTTCGGAGGGGGGATTTTCTTTGAATATTCATCACTGTGGGGTCTTGGCTTGGCAGACACTGAAAGGAAAAACAGAAAGTGTTGGGTTGTAAAACAGATGGATATAATAGAAAAGCTTTCAAATTTGATTCTTGCTTGCGTTTTCTGCAATATTTTGATGCAGGGAGTCGTCAGCTTCACTCTAGCTTAAGTCTTTGATTAAAACTAAAATAAAATCTTGAGGGTAGAATTGTACTCAACCTCACTTCCAGACTAATCATATCTATCTATTTATCTAACACTGATAAGCATATTAGGCCTAAGGTTGATTACTCCCCTGCCTTGTGATTACAAATGGAAAATTTACAGGTAAGCTTCTTGGATAACAACACATCAAATTTAAATCAAAATTCAGTGAGGCTGAAATTGGAAATGGTGGAAAGAGTATGATGTAGGTTGACATAAATGGTCACGAAAATTAACAGAAATTGCGATATTTTACTGGTGTGACTGTAATCCATGCTCTCATCTTTCACTTAGGATTTCAAAAAGGTCTTACCCTGCTGGATTTCATCTCTGTGCTGATGCAAATAAATAGCTCCTATAAAGATGTATCCAAGACTTCAGAGAAAATGCTGTGAGAATCGTATGAGTCTAGACAAATTGATCTCTAGATCTCCTGCTACAGTTTAGGGAGTATTTGTCGGTTTCCTTCAGAAGGTATCTTAGGATAGCCCACGTGCTCTCTTGGTGTGAACCTATCAGCGATGTTCCTGTATGCTTTCTTGGAGTTAATCTATCTATTAGTGATATTCTACTCTCACATCTGAACTCCCTGGAGAGCTTTAAAAGAGAATAAGCAAGGGGCAATGCATAAGCTTTGATAACTGCTGGAAACGGGGGAAACCTGTGACAGATGTGTGTAACAATGAACTGCCTCCCTTTAGCCTGGAAGCACTGTCCCTGCTCCACACCTTTTCACAGAAAACAAACTTCTGACATCTTTATGTAAGGTAGATTCAGATAGAAAATATATGCAGTTAAAGTCTGGTTATTCATGCAGGGAAGATTTTTGAGATCTTGTTATTATTACTTCATCGTGGTGAACAATACTTGTAATGATTGTTCCTTAATACAATGCAGCAGACCTAGTGGCTTAAGTAGATAGCAGTACATGAGGTAAGCTGATAACAGAGTTTACAGGTACCAAACTTGATAGACATTAACCAGGCTACTCTGTTACTTGCAGACTAAGATGGGTATCAAGGCACAAGAGGGTGATCCCATAGGAAGACCAGCAGTCTCAACTAACCCAAACCCCTGAGATCTTTCAGACATTGAGTCACCAACTAGGTGGCATGCAGGAGCTGGTCTGAGTCCCCAGACACATATAAAGCAGAGGACTGCTTGGTTTGGCCTCAGTGGGAGAAGATGAGCCTAAACCTGCAGAGACTTGAGACCCCAGGGCGTAGGGAGGGCTAGGGGTAGGAGGGTGGAAACATCCTCTTGGAGACAAGGGTCTGGGGGTGGTGGGGGGAAGGAATGGAGGGGAAATTGTGGGAGGGCTGACTGGGATGGGGTAATGACTGGACTATAAAAAAACTAAAACTAATGAAAATATTCTGTAATCTGAAGAAAAAAAGAAAAAATACTGAATTTCTCCTTTGATTCTTTTAAACCACATAGTTTATGACACAAAAGCCTTCCTAAAATTTACTTAAATATAAGAATACATCTAAGTGGCTTAGAGCTAAACAAAGAATTCTCACTGAGGAATACCGAATGCCTGAGAAGCACCTGAAGATATGTTCAGCATCCTTAATCATCAGGGAAATGCAAATCAAAACAACCCTGAGATTCCACCTCACACCAGTCAGAATGGCTAAGATCAAAAATTCAGGTGACAGCAGATGCTGGGGAGGATGTGGAGAAAGAGGATCACTCCTCCATTGTTGGTGGGATTGCAAGCTTGTACAACAACTCTGGAAATCAGTCTGGCGGTTCCTCAGAAACTTGGTCATAGTACTACCAGAGGATCCTGCAATACCTCTCCTGGGCATATATCCAGAAGATGTTCCAATTAGTAAGAAAGACACATGCACCACTATGTTCATAGCAGACTTATTTATAATAGCCAGAAGCTGGAAAGAACCCAAATGCCCCTCAACAGAGGAATGAATACAAAAAGTGTGGTACATTTACACAATGGATTACTACTCAGCTATTAAAAAGAATGAATTTATGAAATTCCTAGGCAAATGGTTGGATCTGGAGGGCATCATCCTGAGTGAGGTAACCCAATCACAAAAGAACTCAAATGATATGGACTCACTGATAAGTGGATATTAGCCCAGAAACTTAGAATACCCAAGATATAAGATACAATTTGCAAAACACATGAAACTCAAGAAGAACGAAGACCAAAGTGTGGACACTTTGTCCCTTCTTAGAATTTGGAACAAAACACCCATGGAAGGAGTTACAGAGACAAAGTTTGGAGCTGAGACAAAAGGATGGACCATCTAGAGACTGCCATATCCAGGGATCCATCCCATAATCAGCCTCCAAACAATGACACCATTGCATACACTAGCAAGATTTTGCTGAAAGGACACTGATATAGCTGTCTCTTATGAGACTATGCCGGGGCCTAGCAAACCCATAAGTGGATGCTCACAGTCAGCTATTGGATGGATCACAGGGCCCCCAATGGAGGAGCTAGAGAAAGTATCCAAGGAGCTAAAGGGATCTGCAACCCTATAGTTGGAACAACATTATGAACTAACCAGTACCCCGGAGCTCTTGACTCTATCTGCATATGTATCAAAAGATGGCCTAGTCTGCCATCACTGGAAAGAGAGGCCCATTGGACATGCAAACTTTATATGCCCCAGTACAGGGGAATGCCATGCCAAAAAGTGGGAGTGGGTGGGTAGGGGAGTGGGGGAGAGGGTATGGGAGACTTTTGGGATAGCATTGGAAATGTAAATGAGGAAAATACCTAATTAAAAAAAAACATATTACAGTGGGAGCCAGGGAATGGCTCAGAAAAAAGAAAGAAAGAAAGAAAGAAAGAAAGAAAGAAAGAAAGAAAGAAAGAAAGAAAGAAAGAAAGAAAGAGAAATAACCTTCACAGAAGCTTAGCAAGAAATATTGAAGATATTTAACTCATAAAGTGTAAAATGATAAATATTTATTACCCTGCACAAAGCTGAAGTCCAAGTGGATTAAGGACCTCAACATAAAACTGGGTACACTGAATCTAATAGAACAGAGAGTGAGAAAGAGCCTTGAATGCACTGGTACAGGGAAATATTTCCTGAAGAGAACACCGGTGGCTCAGGCTCTAAGATTGACGAATAATAAATGGAACCTCTTGAAACTGAAAAGCTTCTGTAAGCCTAAGGACATTATCAATAGTACAAAATGGCAGCCTGCAGATTGGGAAAAGATTATCATTAATCCTACATCCTACAGAGGACTAATATCCAAACTATATAAAGAATTCAAGAACTTAGACTCCAATAACCCAATTAAAAAAATGGAGTACAGAGCAAAACAAAGAATTCTCAATAAGTGAATATCAAATGGCCAAGAAGCACTTAAAAGAAATGCTCAACATTCTTAATCATCAGAAAGATGACCCTGAGATTCCACCTTACACTAATCAGACAGGTTAAGTTAAAAACTCAGTTAACAGTGTATTCTGGCAAGGATGTAGAGAAAGGGGAACACTCCTCCATTTCTGGTAGGATTACAAACTGGTACAACCACTTTGAAAATCAATCTAGCAGTTCTTCAGAAAAATGTAAATAGTTCTACCTGAAGACCCAGCTATACTGTTCCTGGACATATACCCAAAAGATGCTCCACCATATCACAAGAACATGTGCTCCACTATGTTCATAGCAGCCTTATTTGTAATAGCCAGCCCTGGAAACAACCTGGATTTCCCTCAAATCAATGAATGTAGAAAATGTGATTGTTTTACACAATGGAATACTACTTGGCCATTAAAAACAAGAACATCATGAATTTTGCAGGCAAATAGATGGAACTAAAAATATCAAGGACATGAGTGGTATGTACTCAATGATAAGTGTATATTAGCCAAAAACTACAGAATACTCATGATAAACCCCACAGACCCAAAGAAGTTAAACACAAAGGAAGGAAGGGCAGTGGTGGCAGCATGCCTTTAATCCCAGCACTTGGGAGGTAGAGGCAGGCAGATTTCTGAGTTCAAGGCCAGCCTGGTCTACAGAGTGAGTTCCTGGACAACCAGGGATACACAGAGAAACCCTGTCTCAAAAAAACAAACAAATAAATAAAGAAATAAACCTACAAAGGAAGGCCCAAGCAAGGATGCTTCAATCCCACTTAGAAGGAGGAATAAAATAGTCATGGGAAGTAGAGGGACAGAGGGACCTGGGTAGGAAAAAGACAGGGAAGGGAAAGGGGGGCAGGATCAGGTATGAGGGGACAAGAGAGAGCCCCAGAGGGCCAGAAGAATTATAGGAAATATGCAACTGCTGGGGATGAGGTGCAGGGGGAACCTCTAGAAAGTTCCCAAGTCCTGGGATGTGAAAGGCTCCAAGGACTCAAGGTGGGTGATCTTAGATGAAATGTCTAACAGTGGGTAGATGGAACCTGAAGAGACCACCTCCGGTCACCAGACAAGACCTCCAGTAGGTGGATGGGGTTACCAAAAAAAAAAAAAAAAAAAAAGAATACATCTAAGCACTAATTATGTGATTGCTCTGTGCATTTACTGTGTCTTTATCACAAAACCAACGTAATACTCTATTGACTATGCATTTCATTTGGCTGGGTGATTCACAATTCCAAATATTCCCTTCTAGTTGTCAATGATGATGGCTATACTCAGTAAAATCAAACAGCTTTTAAAATATTTTTCAAAAAATGCATCCATACTTTTCCTTTAAACAGCACCAAAAACTAGCTGTCATTTAGCAAGGGACTAGCCTGGTGGAACTCTTTTGTTCTCGATGTAAAACATCTACAGACATAATGAAATAGAAATTGGCTAATTGATTTTTCTTTAGATTGGACCAAAGAAGCCATTACCTCTTCCTTTCATCATCCAACATGGTATGAATCTTATTATGCTAATACAAAATAACCCAGATTATGCACACACACACACACACACACACACACACACACACACACACGCACGCACGCACGCACGCACGCACGCACGCACGCACGCACGCGCGCGCGCGCGCGAGCGCGCACAAGTTCATATTGGAATAAGTAGAACTATCATTGAACAAGGCAGACTTAGTTCTAGAAGGATCTTTGAGAAAAGTAGAACTTCAAAAATAGGAAGCTCTACCCTGAATGTTCCCTAAAGTTTACTTCCTGTTACCTGCAATCACAGGGAGTCTCTTAAACGAATGATTCTCAGAATATATTTCTTTTTGGTTGTTGGATTCTATAAGAAGACTCTGTAAATGATGAGTCCTATAAGCAAGTGGTGAAGCTGAGCCTAGAATTGGAAGGGTACTGAGATGGATAATTTCCTAATATGAGAATAATCATATTCAGTGTAAGATTTTCATTCTTTTCTCTTAAATTCTATGCAGACAATGGGGAATTCAGGCGTTATACATTGTCCAAACTAGCAATGTGGACAGAGAAACCTGGAGGCAATAATCCTCTTTCTCATACAGGGCAGAAGGAAACCTTTGGGATGGGAGGGGTGAGTTATTGCATACGTTTTCCTCAAATGGTGACCAAATGCAGAAAGGAACAAAAATGAATAAAGACCTTTAAATTCATGAAAGGAATAAAGAAAGTTCCTATATCAGAAGAAAACATAGCATAATTAAGACAGAACAACTAATGTTAAGAAACATGGACAAGCCTTTTAGAACATGGAGATAATTCAAATTTGAACCAATTGTAGATACTGTGTACAAGGAAAACCAGATATAATACAAAAATATTCTGGTGACATTGAGATGATCAAAACTGGCCGTTGCCATTGCTTGAACTGGGGTTCCTCTAGCACACACAAAAACCTCATGTTCAAGACCTCAACCAATATCACGACACCTGAAGAGAGAGTTGTGGTAGACATGAAAGCTTGGCAGGAGTCTTGAGTGTAAGGGGCCTTTGTGGTAATTAGAAGGGTCTCTCCTCATTTCCTTATCTGTTACACCAGAACACAGAGGGAAGTCATCCCTTTTCAATCCAGGTAGAAATCCCTCAATAGAAGCTGAACACACAGTGCCACAATCTTGGGCTTCTAGTGTTAAGGATTATGGAGAAAGGAATTTCTGTAATTTCAATCATGCTCCCATTTTGTTATGCCACCATAAGGCAGCTAAGACAAATATGTACCTACTGACCACTATGTAAGTACGTAAGTACCCCTTACAGCTGAATGATGGAGGTACCTATTTGAATTCCATCCTTTGGAATTAGGATAGTATGAGAACCTCTATTATATTAAGATTTAATCCAGTTTATTTCCAGGCAGACTTTTAATTTTTTTATCGTCTGCTTCACACCATCTCACTATCTTCAAGGGAGCATGTTTTTGTTGAACACAGCACTATTCATGACGAATATCTACCTGCAGGTTTCCACCGCCAGGATAGTGATAATCATGGTTCCTTGTGATATGACTCTCAATCTCTAATTTATGCCCAGACATAGACTGCCCACCCACCTCTGATCCACTTTCCAGATGTTTGCTGCTTATAGTTGACGCCTGTTTAACACACATAGTGCCTGTGTTTCCTCAGCTCCCACAAGATGAAGTGATTCTCCTGCTAGCCTCTTGTGAAACAACACTCATGTATCAGGAGGCAAGCTTCTTTCCTGTTCCCTACAGCAGATGCACGTAACTCAAACAGTTCTTTCTCTGATCCTCCTAAGTAGCACGGCACACAAATTTTGAACTGGGAGAATAAGGATTTATTTAGAGAATAAATTATTACATAATTTACAAATAATCAAATCCATTCCCTCTAAATTGGGGGGAGGTGGTTCCCATACTGCATCTTTATTCCATAAACCCCTGAAATCTCATAATTCATTTTAGGATCGCAGGCTTACTCATGATTCAAGGATCTAACTTTTCTCTTCATTTGCCTGTGTAAAGCAATACAGGAACGGTAACATCATTATGCTGCGTTTCAACTGTCATATTTTTAAAGTTTGCCTATCTATGGAAAAGTCTGAAATTCTAGGTAACATCCCATAATTTATTCTACTTTAATCTATTTCTGGTGAATTAAAAAAAAAGTTTAAAAAAAGAACATTAATTTTAAAGTAATTTTTTCCCTAAAGCCCTTAAAATAGTCTTGAGCCACACATACAGACATAGAATTGTGGCTAATTAAAGTCACACACACACACACACACACACACACACACACACACACACAGAGAGAGAGAGAGAGAGAGAGACAGAGAGAGACAGAGAGAGACAGAGAGAGACAGAGAGACAGAGAGACAGAGAGACAGAGAGACAGAGAGACAGAGAGACAGAGAGACAGAGAGACAGAGACAGAGACAGACAGAGACAGAGAGAGAAACAGAGAGAGCATAAGAACTGTATTGCATTTTTAACATTTAGCTGAATTCAACCATAAGAAAAAGGTGATTTTATCACCTCTAAATGAATTTTAAATTGTTTCTAATAATCCCAAAGATAGAAGCAATAAATCCTGTTCAGCTTCAGAACACAAATTTTAAAGCTTAAAATAGTATAATGACAGTCTCATTGAATGAGCAGAAAGTGACAGTTTTGAAATGAAATACCTGAGCACAAAGGTTATGCATGGCTTTCAGTCATGCCTCGATGATCCATCTTTCACAGTTAATTTTGGAAATTCACCATGTCCTTTGTCAACTTATCCTTTAGAAATAAATTTTTGTGTTTTTTAAAAGAGTAAAATAAAAATATGCTTTGCTATGTGTCAGTGTGCATAGCCTGTGAGATTAAAAAGTAGCACAACCTGGGTCAGCATTTCTCCCCATGGGAGCACCCTGTGGACATAGAATTCCAGAGTTTGAAGGACAATTACAGATTTTCAGCCCAGACATTCATTCACTTAAACTGTGTGTGTCTGTGTGTGTGCACACGCATGTCTATCTGCATCTGCATGTGTGTGCACTTGTGTGTTTATAAGTTGTTCTTAGACAATCTCACATGTCTATATAATGTGTCCATTCTTACCCAACTCTCCCACATCCTTACCTCCGTGTCCAACAACCTCTTCCCCATTAATCTCTCATATTTGTTTCTATTTATCTTATTTTGTGACTCATTGAATTCAGGCAGGGCCTTTTGTGTGACCTGCCTAGAGCTATTAGTTAGAGCCTGCCAGTGGGCACACAACTGAAGACAATGTTTCCACATCGCCCAGGATCTATAAATGACCACTAATTCAAGAGTAGGACCTCCTTACCTCTCCCCATTCCATGACTGGTTGACAGCAGGGTTAATCTTCTGTGAATCCAGTATAGGGAATTATATATGGCTGATAAACAAATATAAAATGCTTATCACCTATGACTTTAGAGTAGAATATTTCAAATTTAATTTACTATTCTACACATTTTGAGACGAGAAAAGCAATACAGGAAAGCTATATAATTCATTGATATCTATGACATACTACAATGTATTGTTTAAATGGAATTCATCCACATAAAAAGCAGAAACAAAGGGCTTTATATCTTGCTGTAGAGATTTACTTATGCAATAATTCAACCTGGGAAATAATGTCCACTCTGTGTGACTCTGGCACAGGTTGATTTTGAAGGTGAGAGACACATTTCCCACTTGCAGGGGGAATTGTGCTCACAATAACTCTCTTCACAACTCACAATGCAACAGCTTTGAGAGATATTTTTATTTTCACAGTCACAAGCTCCAAAATACTATCAACAATTTTTAAAAGATGTTTGTTAAGGGATGGAAGTTGCAGTGTCTTTGGTCTACTTATACAAGGAACAAGACGGCATGAAAAAAGGACAGGGCAGACAAAGACTGAAGCTGCAGGACCCATGGTAGAGTTCTAGATAGATAACATTTCAAAACAAGCAGAGAAGTCAACTGAGTGGATCAAAATAAACCAAGACTGCCTACTGGTTTAGCAAAGCATTCTGATTTTAGAGACTCTCAACCCAGTGAGCCTGATGGAGCTTTGGCTTAACAGCAGAGACAGAAGCCTAACTCAGCTCTGATTGGCTTGAGATACATGACATTAGGCACATTACCTTTAAAAGAATATTTGTTTGTTTGTTTGTTTGTTTATTATTTATTTATTTATCTATTGGTTGATAGTCCTGGGAGGCTTGCCCTTTTCTGAAGGGAAGCTTGGGGGGAGTGGATCTCAGGGAGAAGGGAGGTGGAGAGAGGATCTGGGAAGAAAGAAAGGAGGGGGAACTGTGGTTAGAATGTAATATATGAGAGAAGAATAAAATAAAATAAGTAAATGAAAAAAACTTAAAAAGAATGTTTTCACTTAATTTATATTCTCTGCTCTCTTCTCTTCCTCACACATATTTCAACATGTGTGTGTATATACTTTTGCCAAAAAAAAAAAATGCCTTTCATTGCTTTACTCCTTAATCTACTGGTAGTAACATAAACTTAAGGTATATAACTTTCATTTAAAAATAAAACTAGAATAGGTTTGAATGTATGAGCTCATTTCATATGATGAGGGTCAAGGTTGTGTTTTGAAATCTTAATTCTTACAGGTTGGTTGTGGTGAGAAATATTTAAAGAATCTATGTCTGGCCTCACTCCCACTTGGGAAAGAGAAGAAAGCAATCACATGTGGGGAGAAAGGAGGGAAAGTGTACAGGGTTGGAAGGGAGTGGGGTGGGAGGGGAGGGGAACCTGATTTGGTATTGGGTGGGGGAAAAGGACTGAAGCCCTGAGGGCCAACAGAAAGAATGTAAACAGGCAACTTCAGGAAACAGGAAGTTTAGGGGAACTCCCAGAATGCACCAGGACTCAAAGGGAGGGACCTCATATGAAACGCCCAACAGTAGGGAGAGGAAACTTATAGAGCCCACCTCCAGCAGGATGACAGGACATCAAATGAGGGATGGGGTTCCCATCCCATAGTTACATCCCTGACCCATAATTGCTCCTGGCTGAAAGAATTACAGGAATGGAGATAGAGAGGAGCCTGAGGGAAAGAAGGTCCTGCGACAGGCCCAAAGTGGGATCCAGCTCAAAGGGAGGTCCCAAGACCTGACACTATTACTGAGGTTATGGAGCACTCACAAAAAGGGATCCATCATGAGTGCCTTCCAAAAGACCCAACAAGCAGCTAAAAGAGTCAGATGCAGATATTTGCACCCAACGAATAGACAGAAGCAGCTGACCCCTGTTGTTGAATTAGGGAAGGCTGAAAGAAGCTGAGGAGAAGGGCGATCCTGTAGAAGGACCAGCAGTCTCAATTAATCTGGACCCCTGAGATCTCTCAAACACTGAACCACCAAACAGACAGCATATATCAGCTGATGTGAGGACACATACAGTAGAGGACTTTCAGGTCTGTGTTCATTCAGAGATTATGCACCTAACCCTCAAGAGACAGGAGGCCCCAGGGCATTTAGAGGTCAGGTGGGGTTGGGGGTGGGGGCATCCATGTGGAGACGGGGTGGGGTGGGGTGGGGTGGGGAGGAGGTGTGGGAAGTGGAGCAGTTGGAGGGTGGATGGGGCCAAGGAATGGAATATAGAGTGTAAAAAACAAAATTAAAAATAAAATTAAATTAAAAAGAAAAAAAAAAACAGAGTCTATGTCTGATAGCCTCTAGTAACACTTCCCTTTAGTTCTATATGCACATGTTTTGTTTTGTTTTATTTCTGGTCAGTGAAGTGTATTTCCATCTCCTTTCAAGAAATCCAGCCACCATGTAACATGACACCAAACCTCTTTGAAATCACTGTGCTGGAAGAAAGCCCAAGCTATCCATAGAGAGAAGAAAAAATAGAACCAACTAATGAAAAATCAGCTGAATGAGTGCAGTAAACCTGCCCTGCTTGTCTTAACCCCACCTCTGAATTATCCCATACACGGCAGACATCATTCAGTTATAGAAAGACAATCCCCACTGTGTCTTGGTGGACTTCACCAATCAAACTACAAGTAAATATGGTCATGTTTGTATTATTACTAATAGAATACAATAATGTGGCTCTCCCAATCCTTGTGGATCACTGGCTGACATCATCCATGTAGGCAAAGGGAGCAGTCACAACAATGAATGGAGGGTTCAAGGCCCTTTTAGTATATGTGGTGAATGACTACACCAGAACAGATCAACTTTACTTGGGGTGATTCAAGGCTTATAATGTTTTGGGGGACTGAGGTTGGGAATACCCTCCATGGGCTGAGGGCTTAGGATCTCAAAATGCCTCATTAGCATGGGGAAGCATTTCAGGAATCTCAGATGCTAGCTGAACAGGTTCTTATCAGGAGAAAGGAATTTGATCCTGTAATTTAGCTGAGGCTATAATGCCATTCCTCAGATAAAGGTAGATGTGAGGGGTGTTTTGAATTCCCCAGACAAGGTCAGAGAAGGAGAAATCCTATTAGTAAAGGGGGTATTCCATTATGTACTGAGCCCAGAAGCTATCTGGTCAATGGTGGACCTTAACTTTAATTAGCAGAGTTTTCCCACACATTAATATTATTATGTCAGTCATGTTCAAACTGTTGCCCTGTCTGTGAATTGCAGGTATCAGGAATGAAAATATCACAGAAGAAAATGATAAAGTTACTTACAAATCTTCCGACTCAGTTGTACAGTTCTTCAGTGAGAACTTTGTAGATGACAAAAGCGTTTTCTGCCATTGTCAAACAGTTGAATACACCTGCTGAGGATAGTTCATTACTCAGTGATGCTAAATACACTTGATACTTGAAATGAATATCATGAGTGGTGTTGGTTTAGACTAAACTAGATTTGAAACACAGAGCCAGTAGAGGCTTGAAGGACAGTGTGTTGAGAGGTACCATGATTGTAAAGTGCATTGCTACAGAAGGTAGGAAAATGGGAAATCTGTGTTGCAGGTTGGGGAAAATTAGAAGAACGACTGTTGTCCATCATCAGATAGAAGTACAAAATATACATAATAAAATTAGGGAGAGTTTCAGAATGATGTAAAAGCATCACTGAGGTTCTTTTAGCTATATATGATGAAGAATAACAGTGCAGAAGGATGCTGAAAAAGGAGCTGCTATATTTTCAGACAGAGGTGAAGGGGAGTGTTTCTAGTGCTGTATTTTGTCTGCAAGACCATTCTAGGTAGCTAAACATTCTAAAGCAAAAGTGTGTTCAGGCTAACATCAAATTCAGAGATGTGGCAGTAAAATATGACCATGAGGATTAAAAATCAAAATCCACTATTGAAAAACTCTAAACATTCTAGCCTATGACATCAGGAATGTTTAGATCATATAAGCATTTTAGAATAACCTAAACTTATTATCATGTAGAGAGGATCCTCGCTCAATAGTTTATTGTCATTTAATGAAGCAAAAGCACTATGATTCATTGAAAGTTCATTAAAAGTACAAAGGAGAAATACAAGCCAGAATTTCTGGAAACAAATAAAAATGTAAACAAAATATATTTTGGAAGTTAAAATGTATGAAGACTGCAATTCACCAGAAAGCTACTCACTGATACCAAGGAACTTCTTATGAACAGGTAACTTGTAGAGCGAGTTTTACAAAAGAAGAAGTGAATAAAAACCATAGAAATTTCAGACTTAGTCTAAAATATAAATATCTTATGTTCTCAGAGTATAAGCAGTGGCTACAAGTTATTTCTGAGATGCCATGGAACATTGAATTTTAGTACCCTGACTTAGTTTTTGCTAATGTTGTCCATGAGTATATATGGTAGATTTCCTGCCCCTGATATGCCAATATGGTGGGTTCATATAACACAGATAAATTTAGCTTCAAGTAAATTTAGTGTTCAAAGCCTATATGGCTTTGTATTCAAAACTGTTTCATATTAGGAACTACAGCCCAGCAAGGATCTCTCCCTGAGAAGCTATGTCATAGGAGACTGGTTTTCCAGCCCATGTCATAACACAATGAAAGTTCTAGAAACGTCTTGAGGATCTTCTATCTACTGGCACTGTAAGCTAGAAGGCAAATTGTAGAAAACAAATATTGTTCAAAGATAGCCATCCTTAATTCCTTTCTTCCCATCATCCATTGATCAGTAGGTATAGGCTATCTCTTCCTGACTCAGGCTGGACATGGATTTCTTCTCACCAATAGAAATTGGCAAAAGTGACTTATTGGGTCTCAGACTGAAACACTCTTTATACTTCCAAGTCATATCCAGTGTCATAAAACTATGACCAAATGAAGGGCCCTAACTAGTGTTGCAGAGATTAGAAGAATCATTCTTATAAGCAAAATCAGTCTCAAAGTAATGAGAAATAATAAATTATTGTCTTATCTGTGAAATTTTGGGTCTGCCTATCATACAACAATTGTGAAATGAAATAATACAAAATTAATATCCTGTTCATGGAGATAACTTGGGAAAAGAGAATATTTCTATTTTTCATAGAACTAAGGTACATACATGCTGTACTTTGAGGATACAGAAAGCACCCTTCCAGAATATAGAAATTAAGGAAGTAAGATTTCTTCCTGAATATTATCAAATTACTACAGGGTGATTCATAGAAAAAAATGTGAAAAGAAGTTACATATTTTATGGACCAAAGGCCTAGATTAAAATCAGAGTGAAGGGACTAACATAAAAGGGGAAAACAAACCAGAATGGAGTTAGTTATCCATAAAGAATGGAAAGCATAAGACACAGAGTAAAGCTTGGTGGTTCAACAGAAGTTCCCAGGAGTCCTGGGTATCAAATATATCTCTGTTATGGGAAAAGAATGCTGGCTGAGACTTAAGTTAGTATCTTAATAATTCTTATGGGACATTTGTTCCTTAACTTGATATTTGCTTCTGTATATTTTAATAATTTTACTTTCCAATGTATATGCATATGCACTTGATTTAGAAACTAGCATAGTCGAATTCTGCCTTCATACATCCATCTCTTTCTGAGCTTAGTTACTGTGGTTACTTTAATATTCTTGGTCTAGAGAATGGCACTATTTGGAGGTGTGGCCTTGTTGGAGTAGGTATGCCCTTGTTAGAGGAAGTATGTCACTGTAGGCATGGGCTTTAAGACCCTTGTCCTAGTTGCCTGGAAGCCAGTCTTCTCCTGTCTGTGTATGGATGAAGATGTAGAACTCTCAGCTTCTCATGCCTGCCTGGATGCTACCATGCCTCCACTTTGACAATCATAGACTGAACCTCTCAACCTGTCATCCAGCCCCAATTAGATGTGGTCCTTATAAGAGTTGCCTTGGCCGGCCATGGTGGTGCACGCCTTTAATCCCAGCACTTGGGAGGCAGAGGCAGGCAGATGTCTGAGTTCTAGGCCATCCTGGTCTACAAAGTGAGTTCCAGGAAAGCCAGGGCTACACAGAGAAACACTGTCTCGAAAACAAAACAAAACAAAAGAGTTGCCTTGGTTATGGTTTTGTTCACAGCAGTAAAACCCTAACTAAAACAGAAGTTGGTACCAGGGACTGGGGTATTTCTGTGATAGACCTGATCATGTTTTTGTTTGAAAGAATGTGGATTTGGGAACTTTGGATTTGGAAAGCCATGGAATGCTTTAAGTGGGGCATAATGAGCCACCCTAGTAGGAATATGGAAGACTGTGGAGTTGAGGGTGATTTGAACTGTGTAGGCCTGCTGGCCTAAGAGGTTTCAGAGGAGAAGAATGCTAGTGTGAGGCCTAGAGACTGTTTGTGTCATATTTTGGTGAAGAACATGGCTACTTTTTCCCATTGCCCAAGCAGTCTGATTGAGACTAAGCAGAAGAGATTTAGATTAATTGCCTTGACAAAAGAAGTCTCAAAATAGTCTGGTATAAATTTTGTGGTGTGGTTACTAAAATTCACTCTCACAAAGAGCAGTTTTCAACAAGCATAGCAAGCTTAGAAAGGAAAACATATAAAATATATTATTCAAGTAATAAAGGGGCACCAGGAAGTGAATTGGAGCTGAATCCTGTGTTCAAGGAGATAAAAGGATTAAGGGAGTAGAACCAGCCCAAGCTAAAGAAGTTTGTTGCAGTCAACAAAGATGAAAAAAGAGTTGGAGATCTGAAGACTGCTTTCACATCAGACAGAGATGCAGAGTTCAGAATTTGCCCAGCTGGTTGGTATCCTGTCTTGCTTTAAGGATTACAGTTAAGTGATTGGATAAATTCCAGAAGACTTTGAACTTTGGACTTTTAACATTGTTGAAACTTCTATAGACTATGGAAACTTTGGAAGTTGAAATAAATGTATTTTACATATACTCGTATGTTTAAAGAAGCTCATGGGGGTCCAAGGAATGAAATGTGGTGGTTTGAATATGCTTGGCCCAGGGAGTGGCACTATTTGGAGGTATGGCTTTGTTGCAGTAGGTGTGGCCTTGTTGGAGGAAGTGTGACACTGTGGGCAAGGGCTTTAAACCCTCCACCGAGCTGTCTGGAAGCCTGTGTTCTCTTGTCCGCCTTTGGATGAAGATATAGAACTTTCAGCTCATCCTGCACCATACCAGGCTGGACGCTGCCATGCTCCTGCCTTGATGATAATGGACTGAACCTCTGAACCTGTCAGCCACACCCAATTAAATGTCCTTTCAAGAGTTGCCTTGGTCATAGTGTCTGCTCACAGCAATAAATCCCTGACCAAAACAGTCACCATGGTTTCTACTGACTGTGTATAGCTTTTACACCATTACTAAGTCTAAACACCACAAGTGGAACAATACTGAATCTGAACATGTCTGGTTCCTTTAAATGTCACCTCTTTTAGATGACTTTTCATGACTACCATGCTTGCTACTAATGCGAGTTTCTTCTTTTGATTCTTTGATTAGTTCAAGTGAGTTAGACATGGCTATACAAGTATTTTCCCTTACTAATCTTAGCTCTATTCTATATAGGACCATGAATAGTTCTATGTGTGGAATAATCTTTGTCCCATCCTAAGATAAATAGGCTGGGAAATTATAAGCATATCTGTGATAATTTTTCACTGTTGAGTAAAAGTGAGACCTTCACCACTCTTATAGTCAGCTTTAAGATTTCACTTGTTCTCTACTGACCTTAAAAAGCATGAGCACCCCCAGAGTACGCCATTTCTTCAGGCATTATTTGACTTGACAGGCAAGACAATGAGACTAATGAAGAGGGATAACATTTGCAAAAGAATTGTGTGAATGATAGAGGCGTCAGTGAGGGAATGTTTGGATTATCCACATGGCAGAATAGGAAGGTTAAGTGTTTTATCTGCCAAAACCAAAGGATCACAAAAATGAAAATGCTCCTTTTGTTTCAATCACCATTAGACTCTAAGCAAAGGCCAGAGAGAAGCATGAAGATACAATAAAAGAGAAATCAAGTTAGACTTTGTGATGCATAGGGTCTAAGGATTTGTTAAGCCTTATCTCAGTCCAGGAATCAGGAGTCCAAGTGGTCTCCTGAAAAAAAAAAAACCCTCTATTTACATATAACTTAATTTATCCAAGCTACTAGAAACAATGGCACCAGCGTACTATATAGCCTTAATATCTACCATACCATGTTTGAGCATGACATTTTACTGGAATCTGTGTACAGTAGGAAGAACAATACAGAACATGCAATAGCCAACATGATCTTCAATTACCTATTAGCATGACAGAGAGCTAACGCATCCCTTAGCCGAATTAATGTTTGTCATTATCGCAGACATTTTTTCACTTCTTTTTTCATTAGATATTTTCTTCATTTACATTTTAAATGTTATCCCCAACATCCCCTATATCCTCCCCCTAACTTGCTCCCCAACCCATCCACTCCCACTTCCTGGCCCTGACATTCCCCTGTATTGTGGCATATGATCTCCACAAGACCAAGGGCCTCTCCTCCCATTGATGGCTGACTAGGCCATCCTCTACCGCAGACATTTTTTATTCATTTTGTGTTCTTCACATGAGCCAAAATAGGCAGCCATTTCTGCCTTCATGCTTCTCAAACATGTGAGTTCACATTTTACTGAGTCATTTTCTTCTTTGATGTCTTCCTAAGATGAAACCTTTCCCATTCTTTAAGGTCCAACTCAAATGACACCAACTCTTCCCTTTCCATTTTTATCAATTCTGCTTTTTCATTTTCAATTTTTTCTTTCCTATGTTGTACTAGAACATCAGCTTCTCTCTCCTAGGCATTATAAGGATTCTGACAGGAGAATTATTTAATTTTAAGAGCTCTCAAAACCTGAGCCGGGCGTGGTGGCGCACGCCTTTAGTCCCAGCACTCGGGAGGCAGAGGCAGGCGGATTTCTGAGTTTGAGGCCAGCCTGGTCTACAAAGTGCCAGGACAGCCAGGGCTACACAGAGAAACCCTGTCTCGAAAAACCAAAAAAAAAAAAAAAAAACAAACAAACTTAACACAGCTCCCAATAATTGATCAATAATTACTACCAATAACAGTTCACCAGACAGTGAACTACTTACTCATGTATTGTTTAACGTTCTCAATTCCCTTTTCTTATATATACTTTGAATTTTTTCTGCTTTTCTTCCACCTTGAGTTTTGGAAATGAAATTTTATCTTACAAAAATTTGGGGGAACACTCAATCTTAAACATGAAATATATTTAGAAATGTGTTTTAAATAAATATTGCCACATATTGTTACAGATTCCCCAACTATGAGTGCTGCAAATAGTTTTCTCTCTTAATACAAATTACCTATACCTAGGGGCCTTCCAAGTGCTAGGAACTTTAAGTCAAGAAGAATAACACACATGTAGAAAACTTAGGGGCATCTGAGTTATTAAATCACTATTCATATGTCTTTTTTCCTTGCTTTGACCAAATAATCTTAAGCCATCCACTAGTTATCTCTGTAAATTGACAGTAGCTATCATTTGCTGCATCTCTGCCTGCAGTGAAAGGAAGTCACCAAATAAGTTGATTTCCTGTCTTGAGGGGAGGAATGTGATACCATCAAAGTGCCTATGGAAAATGCATGGTGCTGTGCACCCAATAGACGCTCAGTTAATTTGGATTTCACCCAGGAGGATATTATGTTAAGGGAACGTTAGATGGAAGAGAAATCCGATTAACGATTAGAACATTCCTCCTGTCCCTGGGGCGGCCAACCCTGTAGAAGCCAAGTCCCTGCAGTTCCACAGATATGGTCCCCTGGGGATTATCCTTTGTAAGTTTGTCCCGGTTGTGATATAAAGATAGAAATGTTTGTGATCTTTGTAAGTATGTGAGATCACAGGGAAAGCAGCTTGAATTTCCAAAGCTGGAAAGTATTTTTCAACTTCACTGGAGCTGTGCTGATGTTTGCTAACATCTGTAAAGGAATTACAGCTTCAAAGATGAAGGCAATGTCATTAATATCATTATCATTGCAGAAATCATTGATTTAATACCTTATTTCTATCAGACAGTGTACTTTGGCTGGATTGTTTCTTGCAATTCTCATCACATCCTCATGCAGTAGACAGTATAGTAAACTTTTTTTCCTAACATTAAAATTTAGTTGTGTAAAAAAATTGAATCACTTGCCAAGTTCAGAATCTGGCCCTTAACCCAGGTTGCCTTACTCTGCTTGTCCTATAGTCAAAGGATAACTTGCCTATAAGGATGAAGCTTCATATTAGTTTTACAAATGCAAAGATAAATGTTGTTACGTTGCTCTTTCATTCTAATTAAACCATTCCCTCCTGTAGGGTGGCTGGAGACTTAAAGGACTCAGAAAACTAATTACATTTACAGGGAGCTCATGGAACTCTGAAGACTGGAGCAGCTAACAAAATTCCAAGATTCAGAAGGATCCTCTTCAAAGTTATAAAAAGAGGAGATGTAACCTGGGATAGAGGTGTGTCTTCAAGGGAATAGACTACAAGTTGGACAGAGCACATCAAGGATGCTGCTTTCATTAAGCTGTCATTCATGACATCTTTGGCTTTTCTGCTTTACAGCTGACTCTGAGTTGTTCATGTTCCTGCAAGTATTTTTACCTCCATGTTCCTCTAAGTGTCCACTTATTGGTTCACAAAGTGAAACTATTTTCTCAGTCTGCCGTTGATGTCCAATCCAATCTGTGATTAACAGACATTTGTCCACCTCTTTACCATAAGTCCCATAGCAGGAAGGTTTTAACCACTGTTAACATTTCTCTTTCATGAACTGGATTAGTCTTAATTTGAATCAAATTTAGCAGTTGTATAACCTAGGAAAAAGCAAAGAACGAATTCCTTCAGGCTCAGTGAACTCAACTCTCAAATGGAGCTAGCAATGTTTCTTCATATGGCCATGTGAAGATATTAAAGGTGATAGATTGTAGGTATGGGTCATACTGTCGGGGACATAGGAAATACTCAAAACACAGAAGCAGCATCATTTACAGTTATTGCCATTTTATCTATAAGGCTCCTCTGGCTGCATAGCGAATCGTGTAATGAGAACATGTGCTTTTACATATACTGCACAATTGCTTAACATGGAGCTATAAAAATTAATGGTGCCAGTATCAAAGAACCACCAGTTCCAGGAATTGTAAAATGAGTGATTACCCAGATAAACATAGATTTTATGTTCATTGAACTGTCAAATCAATATTCCACTTTCCTTGTACAATAGGCTTCAATGCTGTAGATGTCCATATTTTAGAACTCAGTTTTCTCAGAAAAGTAGAACATTCATTTGAGATTATTTGCTCTCAGAGTGATGTCAGGGTTCCCTGTCTTAATTTTTCTCATCTTAATTTTTTTTTGTAAAATGGAAAGTATATTTAAATATATTTATAAACACTGCCACAGAGATTCTTGATAAAGAAAGGTTTAGAGAACAGGACACAGCAACAAAAGAAATATACAAATCTTATTAATTCTTTGACAATCTCATACATGTGCAGAACGCATTCTGGTTACCCCCTTTCCCTGTCTTAACTTCCTTTGCTCCCATCATCTCCCTTTCCCCTCCCTGTCTGAACCAAAACTGAAGATACATGAAGAAGGTTTATCAAACCCCGTTACTTTATAAGCTAATTAAAACATAGTGTATTTAAAAGAAAAGTGATTTTGAACAGAAATATCACATATTGAGGATCAATACTCTTACCAGGAGACACATGTTATTAAATAGATTTCTTGATGGTAGGCAAGAATTGTCTCCCTAGTAGTTATTGTCATAGAGGCCCCAAGGTACTGAAAACAATACTGGCTATTCCCATTGCTTTTGGTTCATCATTCTAACTAGATTGTAAGACCTTATTTCTGAAGATACCACATATTTTGCTTGCAGGACACAAAGAAATCAATTTTTGACTAAGCAGGAAACTGTCCCTGGTGACTAGATTCCACATTGCTGGAAAGTGCTATACGTGCTTCTTCCAGAAAAAAATCCAAAAATGATCATATACAATAAAATAAGCCCTGTATCTTACAATGTCAATCTGCCAGGCAAGATGTGCTCATTGGTACTATAGTGGCAAGACTTTTTTATGGATGCAAAACAACTGTTCTCTTGATTGGATCTGAAGCTTGTTTCACGGTGGGGGATTCATGTCTGGAATTAAAACCATGGTAGGGAAGTCATGGGCCCTAGAGGAGAACGAATTGATATTAGTTTTATTAATTGTCATGCTATCAAATTTATATACATAGGCTGGTGCTGCTCCCTACCTTGTTCAGAGAAGCTTCAAATTACAGTGGATGGTAGTTAATAGAGAGATGTATTGCTTTTTGAAGTGTTGAGAATAAGTCAACTTGAGTGCTTGGCCATAGATGGAACATCTATAGCAACGACTCCCAAAAAGACTCATGAAACAATTTGAAAGAAGTAAATGGAAGAATGGAAAACCCAGAGAATAGAAACATGTGCTATGTAATGCTGTCCTCTGGACATGACATAACTCTTTATACAAGAATCCAGGTAGTAGTGGTTACCTCTTCAACACATGCACGAGATCAGGTAAAAGTACCAGCATGCAGTGGAGGAAAAGAGAGGTGAATCTCAAGACTATATCCCTAGCTGAATAGCCCTTGATAGTTGATGGAGGCAGGACAGTTACTTTTTTGTAAGGGTGTGGCCACTGTCAGGTTATCCATGCCTGATTAGTTGACTCATGTACATCTCTGTAGTAAGAAATAGACACTTTTTGTTAAAAATAAATTTTAAAAATTATAAAAAGATATTAAGTTGGGAGGGACAAGTGGCAAATGATAGCTGCCAGGAGATGAAAGAGGGAGTAAGCGGTGAATATGAGAAAGATACATGGTAGACATGTGTGAAAATTTCAAAGAATGACTTAAATTGCATGGTTTGCATTCATTTATAAGGGGACATGAGCCATAAAGTACAGGATAACCATGCAACAATCCACAGACCCAAAGAAGCTAAGTAACAAGGAAAATCCAAGGGAGAATGCTTGAATCACTCAAAACCGGAAATAAAATAAACATTAGAGGTAGATAGAGGGAGGGAACTGGGGGTGAGGGAGCAGGAATAGGGATGCGGAGAGAGAGAGAGAGAGAGGGAGAGGGAGAGGGAGCAAGAGCAAGTGAGCCTAGAGATAGAGCAGAATTGGAAATTGAAGGAGGGACATCTCTGGGTCATGAGATAGGAGAGCCTCCAGGAAGTCTAAAGGAGTGACTGTAGATAAGAGTCTCTGCTGTGGGGGATATTGAGCCTGAAGTGGCTCCCTCCTGTAGCCAGGCAGGACTTCCAGTGGAGGGAAAAGAACAGCAATCTACCCACAAAACCTTCAACAGAAGATTTGTCCTGCCTATAAGATGTACAGAGACAAAGATGGAGCAGAGATTGAGGAACTGATGAATTAGAGACCGACTCAACTTGAGACCCGTCCCATATGAGAGACACAACACTATTAATGATACTCTTCTATGCTTGCAGACAGGAGCCTAGCATAATTATCCACTGTGAGACTTCATCTGGCAGCTGATGGAAACAGATGCAGAGACCTACAGTCAAATATCAGGAGGAGCTTGGGGAGTCCTGTGGAAGCAGAGGGGAAGGATTGAGGTAGCCTGAGGGTTCAAGGACACTACAAGACCTACAAAGTCAACTACCCTGGGTCCATATGAGCTCACAGAAAGCAAACCACCAACTAAAGAACATGCATGGACCTAGGCCCCTTTCACGAATGTAGTAGATATGTAGCAGGGTCTTCATGTGGGTCCCCCAACACAATAGCAGGACCTCTCTCTGACCTTTGGATCCTGTTCCCCTAATTGGGCTGTGTTGTCTGGCCTCAGTGTGAGAGGATGCACCTAGTCCTGCAGTGAATTAATGTGCCAGGATGGGTTGGTGCTCATGGGGTGCCCCCCACGTGTGACTATGAGTGTGAGAAGAGGAGGGGAACTGTGATTAGGATGTAAAGTGAAGCTTGATGAATTCAACTGATGAAAAAACTCACAAAAATGACTTGGACACTCAGTCTCAATCAAAACTAAGAAGAAAGGCATTGTCATACCTTGACTGCAATACTATCTCATTATTCCTTTCTGGTCTGTTGCATCGTAGTCAGATCTTGGACTTCTAAGGTAATACTAGGTTTAACTATTAACATCAAGCTTAAACCTCAATTTATACATTTTGATCAATGGTGAAACTATACAGAGATGGGTTTAAATTTAATCTCAATACATAATCCCTAAGTCGTACATGTGCACATAGCTATATCTATGTTTTATATATGCAGAAACTGTCTTCTGTGTACTCATTTAGACACAGACATTCTTTATAAGATTGCAATTATTCCACGAAGTTACCTCTAACTCTGTTGTGAACACACTTCATAGTTCACACTTGTCAACACTTTGGGCTCAGTTTTGGACCTTTACAAGTTTACGTGTTAAAGGCTTGGGTACAGACCCTAGTTTTGTCTCAAGGTGGTGGTTCTATTAAGAACTGAGATCTAAGGGAAGGGAGGTGGGTATTGAGGGCATAACTTTGAAGAAAGTTATGAGGACTTTGCTCTCTCTCTCTCTCTCTCTCTCTCTCTCTCTCTCTCTCTCTCTCTCTCTCTCTCTCTCTCTCTCTCTCTCTCGTTTTCTTTCCTGGCAAGCATTAATTAAACAACCTTCTCAGACACATGCCACCCCCTTGATGTAACCTGCTGCCACATAATCATCAACTTAAGTCCCTGAAACTGTGAGCAGCAGTACATATTTCCTCCTTTCGAAGTACTGTGTCACAGTGATGGCAAGCAGACTGAGACACCTTTGCTTAACAGAATGGATAAGGGCTTCCACTGCCTTCCTCAGCCAAGTCTCACAGAGCTTGCTTCCATGGTAACACCCCTGGAGATGCAGGTTTCTACCCTGGGAAGTCAGACCACAGAAGCCCTTCCAGTCAAGGCTCTCTGGCCAAATGCTCTTCCAATACCACATAGGAAAAGCCTCTTTTCCTACTTAGCTTTTCAATTGCAGGTTGACTTTCAGTCAAGGACTGCTCCCTAAAGTCAGCAAAAACACAATACTCATTGGAATCCCTTTCTGATTTTTGGTCACCTACTCTAGAGGCACACGTATTATGTTCCTGCTTCCTTATTGTCCTTTCCCTTTAGATAAACTGTCCCTTCCTTACCTCTAGAGCCCCAGCTCTTCCTTGGTATCTGCTTTAAAACAGAAATAGACATTTTATAAGACAACAAATAAAATATAAACTTTCACATCGCTGCTTCATTCTGAACACCCTGGCATTAATGCTAATACAAAAATATTGTTTAATGAGTGGATATTCGAGTGTCTTACCAGGCACCCTATCCATTCAAACAATAATTTTGTCACAACTAAAGCAAGGGAAAATATGCAGTCAAGTAGAAGCTAAGCCTGCTTTGTGAATACAAACTAAACCGGACTGTGTTCCAGGAAAAGTTCAGTTTGAGAGGAAATTTGTCTTAACAGAAACAGGGTATGGGGTGATACCTTGGGCTTCTGCACAGGTCCAGTCTCCACAGAACAAACAGGCACTCAATGTAATTGGCATCTGCACTGCCTCTTCCATTTCTGCGACTCTGAATGTTCCCAAGCAAATTTGCCCTCATCATGCTTTCCAAATACCAAAAAGACTCACAGAAGGAAGACAAACTGTTCTCATCCAATAAGACTTTAGTGTTACCTTGGAGATAGGAATTCTTTTCAATCAAATCTATGTCCTCAAATTCTTCCACAATTATCACAAAGAACACAGGATTTAGACCAGAGAATAAGAGCGTTCCAAAGGCACAGCCCAGCAAGAGGTTTGAAACAGTCGCAGAACATCCTGGTGGTAGGGGATAATGGAGACATTGGGCACATATGGAGAACTGACAGGGAGCCGCAGCCTCTGGGGGTCTGGATTTTCAGTGCATTGCTGGGAACAGATTCCACTGGGAAGATTTGCTTTTGCTTATTTGTGTATAATTTGTCATACACCCATAGGAGGCAATACCAGCAATTGTTCTTTTCCCTCAGTGAATTTACCATTTTAGAGGAGAAACAAAACACATGTAATTCTTTGCAATTTACCAGCAAGTGAGATTCAAAATGGAGGCAATGAGCATGAGCAATACTAATGGGTCTGAACCAACTCCCCCACCCCCTCTAACCTACTTTCCCCCCTAGGTTTCTAGCAAGCTTCTCTTAATGTTCTAATCCTCCACTTTCAAGTTAAGTCAGAACTTTACAGAAGACCGGAAGTTGGACCTGTGTCAAACAATGCCTTTTCATCAATCAAGAGCTCACTACTATGTATTTCAGGAGATGGTTGAAAAGCTGTGCTACCTAATTTCGGGACCCAATGCACTGCTGCAAGCAGCTGATTAATGTCAAAATAACACTATGTTCACAACAGGATGCCATTAACAGGAAACTGAAAGAAAAACAATCTTAGATTTAAAAGATACTTGTGTTCATCTAGAAATATTGTTCACCTTACAGCTCCATTTAAAGCACTCTGTTTCATCCAGAACAGCTTTAATGTGATAAAGTCTAACCTTCTCTGCCCTTTCTGGGTTCTCCCCTGGGATACTCACCCCATGATGGCTCTGTCTGGCTTCTTCTCTCTTATGTACCCAGAGTGTAGCCTGAGTCTGCAGCATTCCAGGTGACTTAACATACATGTTGAATGGATGGATGTAATAACTCAAAATATGTGATGCAGACTGGGCATGAAATCAACCCAATTTATCAGTCCTGATTACTCTTCCAGGTTCACTATGATTCAGCCACAATAGTTTTCTATTCTTACTTGCCAGCCCTGTTTTGGTCTCAGAATCTTAGTACTTGAGAAAAACACTTCATCTTCCTGGTATATTATTACTCCTGACAACTATGTAGTGTCCTTCTTTACATTTTTTTTGCCATTCTGATTAAATGTCACCTAATTATTGAAAGGTGTTTTTTTTTTTTCCTGATCATCTTATTTAAGAAATGGCTAGTCACCTGCCAATATGCTCTGCTACTCACAGCTTTATTGGCTATCATAACATCCATCCCTAATTGCTTTCTTATTTATTTATGATTACTGCCTTCCCTCCACCAAAATGTAAATTCCTCAATGGTAGAGATTAGCTTTTAGGCATGACTATATCCACCAGGCTGTCAGCAGTTCCCATCACCTACTAATTGATCAATAAAAAAATGTGATAAAGTCATGAGAAACAATACAGAAGAATGCTCTGGAAAGCTACTTTGTTGCCTGTATGTCTTCCATCTCTGGTTCTTACAAGCATTCATGTATAGAAGCTAGCATGAAATATGTGAACAACTTATAAATGACAAACAACGGGAAACTAAAATGGGGCAACCATCACCACCAACAAAGACGTGTATTAAAACCACACCACTTACTTCTTGCCCACACGTACAGAATCCCCAAAGTATTACTTAGCCATTATCCAGGTAAAATTGTGAGTACATTACAAATTTCTAAGTCTTTCCTGCTCAAAAGAGCTTCTACTCCAATTGAACAATTACACTCCCTAAAATATCCCAGTCATCTGTATGCAGATGCAACATTTGTTGCCAAAAGCAATCTACAGATTCAATGCAATCCCCATCAAAATTCCAACTCAATTCTTCAAAGAATTAGAAAGGGCAATGTGTAAATTCATCTGGAACAACAAAAAACCTAGGATAGCAAAAACTCTTCTCAAGGATATAAGAACCTCTGGTGGAATCCCCATGCCTGACCTAAAGCTGTACTACAGAGCAATTGTGATAAAAACTGCATGGTACTGGTATAACGACAGACAAGTAGACCAATGGAACAGAATTGAAGACCCTGAGATGAACCCACACACCTATGGTCACTTGATCTTTCACAAGGGAGCAAAAACCATCCAGTGGAAAAAAGACAGCATTTTCAACAAATGGTGCTGGCACAACTGGCAGTTATCATGTAGAAGAATTGGAATTGATCCATTCCTATCTCCTTGTACTAAGGTCAAATCTAAGTGGATTAAGGAACTCCACATAAAACCAGAGACACTGAAACTTATAGAGGAGAAAGTAGGGAAAAGCCTCGAAGATATGGGTACAGGGGAAAAATTCCTGAATAGAACAACAATGGCTTGTGCTGTAAGATCAAGAATTGATAAATGGGACCTCATAAAGTTGCAAAGCTTCTGCAAGGCAAAAGACACCTTCAATAAGACAAAAAGATCACCAACAGATTGGGACAGGATATTTACCTATCCTAAATCAGATAGGGGACTAATATCCAATATATATAAAGAACTCAAGAAGGTGAACTCCAGAAAATCAAATAACCCCATTAAAAAATGGGGCTCAGAACTGAACAAAGAACTCTCACCTGAGGAATACTGAATGGCAGAGAAGCACCTGAAAAAATGTTCAACATCCTTAATCATCAGGGAAATGCAACTCGAAACAACCCTGAGATTTCACCTCACACCAGTCAGAATGGCTAAGATCAAAAATTCAGGTGACAGCAGATGCTGGCGAGGATGTGGAGAAAGAGGAACACTCCTCCATTGTTGGTGGGATTGCAAGCTTGTACAACCACTCTGGAAATCAGTTTGGCGGTTCCTCAGAAAATTGGACATAATACTACCAGAGGATCCAGCAATACCCCTCCTGGGCATATATCCAGAAGATGTTCCAACCGGTAAGAAGGACACATGCTCCACTATGTTCATAGCAGCCTTATTTATAATAGGCAGAAGCTGGAAAGAACCCAGATGCCCCTCAACAGAGGAATGGATACAGAAAATGTGCTACATTTACACAATGGAGTACTACTCAGCTATTAAAAGAAATGAATTTATGAAATTCCTAGGCAAATGGATGGACCTAGAGGGCATCACCCTGAGCGAGGTAACACAATCACAAAGGAACTCACACAATATGTACTCACTGATAAGTGGATATTAGCCCCAAAACTTAGGATACCCAAGATATAAAATACAATTTGTTAAACGCATGAAACTCAAGAAGAACGAAGACCAAAGTGTGGACACTGTGCCCCTTCTTAGAATTTGGAACAAAACACCCATGGAAAGAGATACAGAGATAAAGTTTGGAGCTGTGATGAAAGGATGGACCATCTAAAGACTGCAACATTTGTTGATAGAAGAGAAGCTATTCAATTTCTCATAGCCACATTTTACTATGATAATGGATTTCTGAAAAAAAAACCTACAAATGTGTTGATATATATCTTAGCTCTGCTTTTCAAATTTCTATTAAAAATGTATTGTGTTTGCTTTCAAAGTATACCTTTGACATGGATCTCAAGGAGAAATTCAGTTACATATGAAAGGATGGCCAAGGTGCTATAACTTAGTGAACTTTTATTCTATCAAAAATAAGTTAGGAAAAAACCCTCACAACTAACAAGAAAGAGTAGTGAGTCCTTAAATTATGGGGCATTTATAACCAGATAATGATGTATTTTATAATTCAAGTAATGTTCCTATAATATTCCAGTTTTTATTGAAAAGTGGTTATGACTTACACATCTACAAATCTGTGTGTGTGTGTGTCTGTGTGAAGGATACACAAAGAAGTACTGACTTTTTCATAGTCCATAACTCTTATAGACAGCGGGTATTGGTTGTTCTTTGTGTTGTTCATATTATAATCTTCATAACATGAGGAGGCTCTATTTTTAAAAAGGAAAATTACAATAATACAAAACTAGAGAGTATATACGTCATGGTCGTTGAATTTATGTGATACATTCTTAATTAGGAAAAACATTGAACATGAATATTAGTTCTTGAGGGAGTAGTGAAATATATTATTTTTATGTATAAAGCCTAAATATGCACATAACATAGATTGTTATTATAAAGAATAGATCTTAAGAGGCTCCCAAGGGGGCTATTAATGAAAAATTTGCTGGGAATTCTTTTTCATTACAGTCCAAATATTTAAATCTCACGTGTCTTCCATTTATTTTGCATCCAGTTGTCCTCTTCATTTCTAGTAAGTACAAGTTCAATTTCAGCCATAAACCCCAAAGATTAAGCCATGTCAAAGTAGGAGGTTACGGGATCACAAATGACAAGAACTTCAGTTTAAGGAAGTATTAGCTCCAGCATCCTTAAGCCTCTTCAAGTCCCTTGAAAGCAATCCTTCAAAATACTTCCAGTGTTTTCTAATTGAGGTCAGACAATGGGAAGCTGTTCCCAATCCCCAGACATAGCACTTTCCCCCTTGTTCTTGGCGTTTATACAGCATTCTCACTTAAAAGCACCTGCCCAGTGATAAGTGAGTGCTAAGCTATGGAAGCTTCTCTTCCATGGCTGTCATAGTTCAGAAAGTCAAGATTGCAATTTAAGAAGTACATTATGAAAGACAAGGCCCAAGTCAGTCCCTGGAGCAATCACCAATGAAATTAGAATATTTCTGGAGTTTCTTCCCATGAACAATTTTGAATTCGTCTGAAGGATCAAAACTCATGCTACTAAAACACATAGGGAGGGGTATTGAATTAGTTTTATATGTACCATAGTAATAATTTTTTTTCCAGTTTATCATAAAGTGTCCTCAAGTGTTGACTAAAATTCCAGTTACAAAGTCTAAGCAGATGAAGTTTTTTTAAAAGCACCCAGCTATCCCATTTTCTGATTTCTTGTTTGGAAGCTGGCTGATAACATCACATTACATCATTTTTGTTCTTTCTGCTCATTCTCCATAATCAGTCCCAATACCACATTTGTGGAACCAATACTCACATCAAATGGAAGCTCTGGTATGTATAGTAATGTCAAAAAGAGATGTTCATACTCTTGAATCTGAAATCTGGGAACAAACCACTTTCCATGGGTAAAGTGGGAGTTGGGGAATGTGATAAGATTTAAGGACTTTGAAAAAGGGCTAAGAGCCTGGATTATCTCGTGGCAGCCAATCTAACCACAAGAATCGTTACAACAGAGAACCATTTCCTTGGTTTTGAACTCACTAAGAGATGGGACAAGGGAAGTCAGGCCAGAGAGATGTAATATGAGGACAGGATCAGATAGTGCCAAGCTCTGAAGACAGAGGCCACACATCAAAGGCTATGTGTGACTAGCAAAAGCCAAAGCCATGAAAAGGATTCTCTCCAATGTCTCCAGATAGATAACAGCTTGCCATGCTGACATCTTTATTTTAGTTCAGCAAGACTCACACCAGACAAATAACTGCTATTTTAAGTTACTCAATTTGAAACATTTTACTGCAGCAGAAATAGCAAATGATAATAAAGCTAAGGGGAGAAATTCCAAATAATCCATTACCAACATTTTTAGTTCTTAACTGTATATAATCCAAATATCTTGAATATTGTTTAATATTGCCACCATCCTTTTCCCATGATTAGATAACCCCATTGGAAGAACATGTCATAGAATCAAACCAATCACAACCTGTGTTGGCTTTGCATTACTAACACAGTGCCCATGATGAAATGCCTGAGATAGAATAGTTTTGAAGGCTAAAGGCTTCCTTATTGTTTAGTTTGGGAAGCTGAAATCCTAGACTGGGCAGCCTGATTAAGTCAGTTCATGCATAGGTCTGAATAGTGATGGTATCAGAACAAGAATAGATTGGAACAAGAAACACAACCTGGAACAAGAAACAAGGGATATGCTCTTCCCACAACACTTTCCTAATGGAACACCACTAGTGAGCTAAGAATTTTCATTAAACTCCATCATTCATATAACTGTATATGTGTATGTGTATGTGCATGTGTATGTATATCAGTTGTGGGTGCAGTGAACTGAATCCAGATCCTCTGCAATAACAAGTGCTCTTAACTGATGATCTGCTGCTCCAACCCCTAGACTGTATCTCTGAGTTCTAGTACTTTACCACCCTTCCCACTGGAGACTGAATTCTAGCATATGGGCCGTTGTGTGAGTCTGTAGGAAAAGTGCTAATCAGTGAAGGTCATGATTAAGGGGCCACCTCTTTTTTTTTAAATCATGTACACACTAATAACTAGTAAAAAGCCATTGGAACAGTGGAACCATAGCACTTGAAAGAAACCTAGTTACCTGGAATATCATGTAGTACAAAACTATGCAAGACCTCCCCTGCTTGAGACAAATAATTAATAACTGAAACATCTTTGGAAACCCACTGAAATTTGAATTTCAACAGCTGGATTTAGCCTATGTAACATGATAAGGATATATAAAATATTAGATGCTGCATACTTATAGAACATGCCCAGGATTATTTTAAAATCAGAAACTTCTATGACTCTAAAGGGATTTGCCTGAAATAAGTCATCACATTCAAATACAGCTAGCTTTCCAATAAGATTTTCATTTAAAATTAATAGTAAAAAAAAGAATAGTAATAATTGAGTATGTGAAAAATTGGTAAATTTAGTTCTGCACACAGAGTTAATGCATATTAAGATACTAGAGCTGATGCATCTCCATCAGTAAAAATTCCTGTTCTTCTAGAGTTAATATACCAGTAAGATTTAAACAATAGGGGATGGAGAGATGGCTCAGTGATTAAGAACACTTGTTACCCTTGCTGAGGACCTTGATTTTGTTCCCAGGACCAACATGGCAACTCAAAACTATGTGTAAGCAAATTCTAGATGTTTCAATGTGTTTTTCTGGTATCAGTGGCCACCAGACACAAACATGGAACATATATGTATATGTATGTGTGTATGTATGCATGCATGTATATGTATGTAGGTATATATGTATGTGTATTTCATACACATGTACACATTACAAAAATCACCTACATCATACACACATACATAGGCAGACACATCATATACATATATATAATATACACATACATATAATTACACAGATGCATACACAGGCTAAGTTGTCTAGAGTGAGTATGGTAAGTATAGAAGCACTTTTTTACATCTTCTTGGTTACGCTTTGTAAAGCATGCTTCTGTGTGCTCAGGAAATTTTCTCCAGTGCTCACTGGCATGCTGGCCATGGTTTTCAGTTTAACATTCACTGTGACCAGTCAACAGAGAGCACAAGTCTGGCAATTTTCATGTTCACTGTTAAACAATTATGTGATGGTTGAGTTGAGACTGTGATTACAAGATCTGACAACATGAAATCTGACTGTGAGGGCAACTCTATGAAAGGGTCTTTTATTTGTCGATTACCCCAAATTCAACCACTTTTTCCACATAAAATTTCCAAAATAAAGGAAGTGGGAAAGATGTAAAATTTAACTCAGGTGCACAAAATATATATTTAAAACATGAGACAACATGTTTGTCTCTCTCCTCCCACCCTTGGCTATATTTATTTTGGCTGCTTATATACCACCTTCCAAATGTCTTGTAAAAACACAAGTTCTCCTGGGATATCATATGAATGTGAGAATTTTGGATCACAAATTATCCTGCAAACATTACTTCAAGGCAAGCACAGTGGCTCAGAGGACACTTGCCCACCATGCCTGGCAAGTGTAATCCAAGTCTTAGGACCCATATGGTAGAAAGAAAACAGTGAACTTCTGTCTGACCTCACCATGTGTGTAGTGGTATGCACATACCCACTCACGAATAGATACACACATAAGCAAATCAATCAGTCAATACATGGGAAAATGCTTAAATTGACGCCAAAACCATTAGCCCATTTCATATAGAAAAGAATTCAAGATGAAAGACAGAGAAGAAAACTCCAATATGCCTGCAGGTTCTGTATGCTGCTTTGATGTAGTGTTTATCAAGATAAACATTTTCTGATGACAGTTTTAGAATTATATTTGGATTGGGGATTTGTTTTTTATAATTCAAATAGTTGATATAAAGACCATAGTTGAAAATAAGAAAGAAATGTTTGAGCTACTTTAAAAGTATATTATTTAGCTGACTGTTTACAATGACACTCTGAAATAACCAAAGAAAAATATGGAACACAAAACAAATTAGTCATGAAAACAAGGAATGAAATGACCATGGGTTACAAAAATGTCTAAATGATTTTAGAATTTTCAGTTCTATGTGGCACTTTTATGTGTCTGAAATTCTGGCTAAACATTGGTTTTCTTCTTTAAATTATCACAATCCAGTAAAGGAAGGCATGGACACTCTTTAGCATTGGAACTTTGCAAACAATTGTTCTAATAATAAACATAAAAAGTGATAAACACACATCTAGCTTTTCTTAGATGGTGATATTGAGGCAAGGACTATGTCATATAAAGTCACTGAGATGGGCCCTTTCTCTTTCTTCCCTCTTGATACCACTGAAGAGAGAAAACACAATGGTTATAAGGAGCTCTCTCAGTTATCTTCTGCCTCTCCTTCTCAAGCTCAGCTCTGAGACTCTGGATTGGCACCCTGAACACCATACACTTGATTGTCTATTCAAAGAAAAAGCAACAGAAAAAGGTAGACTCCTCTTAAGAAAGAAAAACTTCTCATTTCTCTCGGATGTGTTTTTTATTCACCAACAGAACCCCTGCCTCCATTTTCCAGGGCCTCTGTGAGTCTTTAAACAAGCTCCATCACGCTTGACAGACTGTGGCAGCATCAGCCTCAGGGAAGTACAATTCTTCTGAACTACTTATGTCTGAAACTTACACCAGGCTTTTATGATTAAATACGCCTAATCTTTTGCTTTGAAAAGATGCATTAGCTTGGCTTGCTACAGTAAGGAACTGTAGCCTGGGTGAAATCTGAAACCATGGACATACCATTGTCACCATGGGAAGAGTCATAGGTTTCTGTTACAAGAGATATAGGATCTTTGCCTACTTAACTCCCTGGGCTGGTTGGTCCATCAGTAAAGGGCACCAAAGAAAAGAATATTTGAAAGGGGCTTTGTTTTACAGTTCCAGAATATTGTCCGTCAGGCTCCTAAAAGGACATCTAGAGAGTTTCCCCATGTTTACTTCCTGCAAGTTCTTTAAACTTAGCTTCTGAAATATCCCAAGTGCCTTAGATACCTGCTGACCCAAAGTCATCTCATAGTAGAGGCTCTCTAGTTTGAAATTCTAGCAACACTCTTTTCCAGCACAGAGACTGGATTTCCGGGTGTCTTCCCCCAATATGGATCTCCAACAAGTTCTATCTGCATAACTGCTCAATGGGAGATGCCATTCCAATCCAGGGATTCATATTAGTGTCTGCTAAGATGGTCTCATCCTGAGAACTGAGCAGAAAGTTGCTCTATCTCAGCCCTAGGAACAATGATGTTAGGGCTCCTCATGCATTTCTTCCTTGCATCCTTTTCAGATTGTTTTACTTTATACTATCCTAGATCCCTGTTATTCAACCCTCAGCTTCTTTACAGAAAAATTCTCCTTTCCATTCTTACGCTGAGCTCTTTCTCTCCTGATTGGGTCTTATCTGATGCAGTGTCTCAGCCCAAAGGACTTTTAGTCTTTGTACTTAAAGTCTGTCCCGTCTATTTGTGAATCCATTTCCCTTGCTCAACATTCTATCATTCTACATGTAGAGCATGTATTACCCTTCAACACACAAACACATTTATAAATCTAATATGTTTTTATTTATTCACTCTTTTACTTCTGATAGGGCATGCACAATAAATTACTACTGAAAGGACAATCACATGGATCACAATAGCTGGTTCTGAAATTGATCCATTGGTCTCAAAGAGACTTTGACTTGTTTATAGTGGGATCAGCATTTTATGCCCTTCTGGACTGAGAGAGAGGCTAATCCTTCTATTTATCCTGGAATGATTACAGAAACATTTAAGATACAACTTGCACCATATAAAAATTTTGTCTCAACACCTCCAAATCTAGCTGACTATTCCATCCAAATCAATAATTCTTTATTCAATTGTTTTTTGAATGTGGCAATTAATTTTACATGAAATTTGGTTGTCTTTACTTCCAAGCTGTTTTGAACATGTTAAAGCAAGAGTTCACAAACATTTAAACAGTGGCACATCTCAATTAAGGCACAAATCTAAATCTTTCTGGCTTCCTTGATTTGAAAGCAAATATAGGTGGTATACATTTTATTCTTCAAAATTTATGTAGCATGCAAATTATCATGGCCAAATTCAGTGGCCAGACACAATTAGGAAAAAGATTTAATTAAAATAAATAAAAATATGGGGACCTGAAAGATGGTTCATAGGTAAAGTCCCTAGTGAAGATAAGATTTCAGATCCTTATTAACCATGTAAAACCCAGGTGAGCCAGCAAACATCTGCAGCTCGCTGCTGTTGGATGAAAGGTGGGGACAGTCATAACCTTGGAGCTCACCAGCCAGATAGCATAGCCAAACCAATGAGTTCAATGTTTGGTGAAAGACTACCTCATATTGTAAAGTGACAAGAAATCAAAGAATTGAGCTTGACATTTTGTTTCCAATTGCATGTATACACAGATATTAACATACTCACCTGTCTTTACAGCATAATGCACACACCTGTGGGACCATGAAATGCAGTCTGTTTTCTGGTCTAGCTAGGTTTAAACCCTGGAGACCCAACAGATTAATCTGCATGGGACAGAAGGCCTGTCTGGCATGCTCCCAGACATTAGGCTCCTGACATGAAGCCTCAGCTCCATAGCCACATAGACTGTCTGGACTCCAACCCCACAGTTACCTGGCAACGAAATGTAGCCCAGCCCACTAGAAAAGTAGCTGCTCGCCCCCTCACCCTCTTACCTCTTATTCTCTTGCTCCCACTTTCTCCGCCTTCCCTTCCTCTGTCTTTCCACGTGGCCATGGCTGCCCTCTATTTCTCTACACTTCTCCCTCTCTCTGCCTTTCTACAATAAATGCCTTAAAACCATGGGCTGTTTCTTCACATCTGATCCACCATGCTGGAGCAATGGAGTAGGTTTACCTCTTAAGAGCTACATATCTAACCTCCCACCAGGAGGCCTCCTGTACCACCAACCCAAGCAACCAGCCAAGCAAGCCACCTGAGCTAGACAGACTCTTTCCACTCCATGATAACCTTCCAGATCTCTCAGAACTGAACAAAGAATTCTCACCTGAGGAATACCGAATGGCTGAGAAGCACCTGAAAAAATGTTCAACATCCTTAATCATCAGGGAAATGCAAATCAAAACAACCCTGAGATTCCACCTCACACCACTCAGAATGGCTAAGATCAAAAATTCAGGTGACAGCAGATGCTGGTGAGGATGTGGAGAAAGAGGAACACTCCTCCATTGTTGGTGGGATTGCAAGCTTGTACAACCACTCTGGAAATCAGTCTGGTGATTCCTTAGAAAATTGGACATAGTACTACTGGAGGATCCAGCAATACCTCTCCTGGGCATATATCCAGAAGATGTCCCAACCGGTAAGAAGGACACATGCTCCACTATGTTCATAGCAGCCTTATTTATAATAGCCAGAAGCTGGAAAGAACCAAGATGCCCCTCAACAGAGGAATGGATACAGAAAATGTACATTTACACAATGGAGTACTACTCAGCTATTAAAAAGAATGAATTTATGAAATTCATAGCCAAGTGGATGGACCTGAAGGGCATCATCCTGAGTGAGCTAACACAATCACAAAGGAACTCACACAATATGTACTCACTGATAAATGGATATTAGCCCAAAACTTAGGATACCCAAGATATAAGATACAATTTGCTAAACGCATGAAACTCAAAAAGAATGAAGACCAAAGTGTGGACACTGTGCCCCTTCTTAGAATTTGGAACAAAACACCCATGGAAGGAGTTACAGAGACAAAGTTTGGAGCTGTGACTAAAGGATGGACCATCTAGAGACTGCCATATCCAGAGATCCACCCCATAATCAGCTTCCAAACGCTGACACCATTGCATACACTAGCAAGATTTTGCTGAAAGGACCCAGATATAGCTGTCTCTTGTGAGACTAGGCCGGGGCCTAGCAAACACAGAAGTGGATGCTCACAGTCAGCTATTGGATGTATCACAGGGCTCCCAATGGAGGAGCTAGAGAAAGTACCCAAGGAGCTAAAGGGATCTGCAACCCTATAGGTGGAACAACATTATGAACTAACCAGTACCCTGGAGCTCTTGTCTCTAGCTGCATATGTATCAAAAGGTGGCCTAGTTGGCCATCACTGGAAAGAGAGCCCATTGGACACACAAACTTTATATGCCCCAGTACAGGGGAATGCCAGGGCCAAAAAAAATGGGAATGGGTGGGTAGGGAAGTGGGGGGGGGTATGGGGGACTTTTGGGATAGCATTGTAAATGTAATTGAGGAAAATACGTAATAAAAAAAATATTTTTTAAAAAAAAGTTGTCAGAGAGCAGAAGTTTGTGAAAGATGATTTGCTTCCATGCTCCTCACCATGTGGAAATTTAATAGTGTTAATGGCAAAGAATAAAGTTAAAAAGAGCTACTATTAAGTTACCTCCTTCCCACTTAAAGAATTTCATAGAATGCACCTCTTAGTAATGGAACCAGAAATTAAAAGCACTCAGTCTTCAATAACTGGGTGCTCCATTGAGATCAATCGAAGAGAAGATACATGCCTGTATGTAGTCACTCTGCCTCAACAATGACACACTCTCTGAAGGTATGACCTTAAACTGTTCAAACTTTGGATGTCTGTAGAACTGAAAAAGGCCAGGCTGGTCTACAGAGTGAGTTCCAGGACAGCCAGGACTACACAGAGAACCCTGTTTTGAAAACCAACCAACCAAAAAAAACAGAAAGAGAGAGAGAGAGAGAGAGAGAGAGAGAGAGAGAGAGAGAGAGAGAGAGAGAGAGAGAAGGAAGGAAGGAAGGAAGGAAGGAAGGAAGGAAGGAAGGAAGGAAGGAAGGAAGGAAGGAAGAAAGGAAGAAAGGAAGAAAGGAAGGAAGGAAGGAAGGAAGGAAGGAAGGAAGGAAGGAAGGAAGGAAGGAAGGAAGAAAGGAAGAAAGGAAGAAAGGGATATTAACTTGATAAATTAACCCTGGATCTCCAAAATCAGAGTCTCCTTATGGCATTAGAGGGGAACAAATAAGAAGAGTCACAGCCTGATAATATGCAGATAGTGAGAAACCTTGGAACACTAAGCCTTATGTGGAACAGCTTCATCAAATCCCTCTCCTGAGACCTCAAGAAACCCTTTGGAAGAGTAGGCAAAAGAAGTGTAAGAGCCAGGGGAGATGGAGAACATCAAGGAGATAATCCCTTTAAACACAACAGTACAAACATGTGCTGAAATCATAAAAACTGGGGCAAGATGCACAGGGACTGCATGGTCTGCCCAAGATGGAGTCCTAGATCCAAAACAAGTAGAGACATGCCCCCATTCCTAATGCAGGTATCCTAACAGTAGATCTTCAATTATCCCCTAAATCTAGTTTCATTGCTCACCTCTAACCGTGTAGCAGAGCAGCTGCTGCAGCCTCCTCTTCCTTTCCATTCCCATCTTCAACTGAACACACAGATCTTCTCCTCTAAACACTTCCCCACTGATGCTATTATCATAGACCCCAACTACAGCATGTATTCGCTGGGAACCTGCCAGCCAAGGCTGCCAGAGAACAAGTAGGGCAGTTTAACAGGTAGATGAGCTTCAGGTAGTCACATTACCCCCTCCTCTCTTCTCCAAATCCAATTCCTCAGTCTTACTCCCAGATCTGTACCAGACTTCCTGCTGTGGCTTCTTCTCACTCTCTATCCTCATTTCTATCAGACTAAGCAGATTCTGGAAGAACACCCTGCTTTCTACCCTACTGTATATCTACTCTTTAGGATCCCAACCCTATCAGGCCATCCACATTATTGTTAGCTCTAAATACTTAGAAACACATTTACCCAGAATTTCCAATGGCCACACCAGGTAGAATTTTTTTTACCAGGAAGCACACAGCTAACACATCATCTTAAGTACCAGAGTAAGCAACAGAAAACAAGGTACAAATAAAAGACCAAAATATATCTACATCTGGAATTACAATCATACCAAATCTAGATTCTTAAACTCCAGTGTTAAAATACAATAAAAAAGAAAAGGACACTATCTCTACACTAGAATCCTACCACAGTAGGCTTTGGAGTTTGCAATATAGCTGATGCAGAAGACAAAGCATTTAAAATAGCCTTTATGGATATAACAGAGGTCCTTAAAGAGGAAATGAGAAATATCTGAAAGAAATCCATGGAAATGCAAATAAATAGGGAAAGTAAAGGAATAAAAGGGTTCAGGATCTGAAACTGGAAACAGAATAAATGAAGAAAGAAAACTCAAATTTAGGGAGACCTGAAAATGTAATATTTAGGAACTCAAAAAGGAACTGAGGAGGTATTCACCAATAGAATACAAGAGATGGAAAAAGGAATTTTAGGTATTGAAGCTACAATAGACAAAAAAACAAAACAAAACAAAACAAACAAACAAAAAACCAAGATATCTTGGACAAAGGAATGTGTAATCTGAAATATATCAGGAAATCTGGGGGACTGTGAAAAGACAAAATCTAAGAATAATTGAAATATAAGAAGGAGGAGAAACACAGCTCAAAGGCACAGAAAACATTTTCAACACAATTATAGATGAAGACTTCCCTAACCTAAAGGAGATGCCTATCAAGGTAGAAGAAGCTTATGGATCACCAAGTAGACTGTATCAGAAAAGGAATTTTCCTGTGCAAATAACAATCAAAACATTAAAGGAGCATAAACAAGAATATTAAAATCTGTAAGGGAAAAAGACCAAGGCAGACCTATTAGAATAACACTGAACTTCTCAATGGAGGCTTTAAAACCTAGAAGATCATAGAAATATGTTCTACAAACTTTAAGAAACCACAGATGCTAGCCCACACTACTAAACTCAGTGAAATTTTCCACCAGAATTAATGAAAAAAAATCAAGACATTCCATGGTAAAACAAAATTTAAGCTATGTCTATCTACAAATCCAGTCCTACAGAAGGATTTAGAAAACAGACAAACAAAAACAAGATTCTAATCCCAGGAAGTTAACCATAAATAAATAATCTAAGCAAATCAAAATAGGGAACACACACACACATACTGCCTCCACCACCATAACAACAATAAAATAGCATAAATCAGCAAACAGTGTTCATTGATATCGGTCAACATTAGTCGGTCTCACTCCATCACAAACAAAACAAAATGAAAAACAAACAAACAAACAAAACTCCCTAACAGAATGAATGTGAAAATGTGATCCATCCTTTTGCTGCATCCAATAAACACACCTTAACAAGGATAAACACACCCTCAGGATAAAGAATGGAAAATATTTTTCTCAGGCAAATGAACCTAAAAACCACGCAGATGAAGCCATTTTAATATCTGACAAAATAGACTTTAAACCAAACCCAGTAAGTAGTGAAGGACACTATACTCAACAAAGGAAAAATCCATATAAAATACATTGCAATTCTTAACATCTATACCCCAAGCACTGGGACACTCAAATTCATAAAAACAAAACAAAACAAAACAAAACAAAACAAAACAAACCCAAACCAAACCAAACCAAACCAAACTAAACCAAACCAAACCAAACCAAACCAAACCAAACCAAACCAAACCAAACCACCAACACTGCTTAAATCACACCTTGACCCTTCCATACTGATAACAGGAGACTTCAATATCCCAGTAGCCAATTTACAAGTCATCTAGACCAAGACTAAACTGAGAAATTCTGTATCTCACTGACTTTACAAACCAAATAGACTCAACAGATATTTACAGAATTTCACCCAAACACAGAATATACCTTCTTTTTGAAAGTCATGGAACTTTCTCCAAAGATGACCACTTACTCAGATATAAACTAAGTCTCAACAGATATATGAAAAATGATATAAGAAATAATACCATGCATCCTATCTAACTACCATAGATTAAAGCTGGATATCAACAGAAACAAAAGAAATCTTACAAACTCATGCAAACTGAATAACCCATTACTGAATTAGAAATGGGTCAGGATCAGAAATTTAAAAAGTAATTAAAGACTTTCTACAATTGAATGATAATGAATATACAGCATACTCAATGATATGTGATACAATAATGGTGCTTCTAATAGGCAAGTCCATAGTACTAAATAACTACTTTTAAAAAATTGACAAGAGATCTCTCATACAGTATATCTAAAGGCTCTAGAACAAAGAGAAAAAGTAATATCCAAAAGAGGCAGATAGCAAGAAATAATCAAACTCAGAGCTGAAATCAATAAAAACAAACATATATAAACAATAAAAACAATCAATGAAACAAAGATTTGGTTTCTTGAGAAAATCATTTAGATTGATGAAGTTTTATTCTAATTAACTGAAAGGAGGAGAGAAAAGATACAATTAACAAACTTAGACATGAAAACAGTACCTAAGAAATCCTGATCATAGGGACTTACTTAAAATCCAATCTGTACTCCAACAAATTGAAAAATTAAAAAGAAATGGATCATTTTATCATTACACACAACTTAACCAAATCAAATTAAGATAAAATAAGCAACTTAAACAGAACTATAACCTCTGGTGAAAGACAGTCATTAAAAGTCTAACAATCAAGAAAAGTCTGATCCAGATGGTTCCAGCTCAGAATTCTACCAGACTTTCAAGAAAGAGTTAACCCTAATACTACTCAAATTACTCTACAGAATAGAAACAGAAGGAATATTGCTCAATTTGTTTTACAAAGCCACAGTTAACCTGATATCCAAGCCACATAGAGACCCAGTATCAAAGAAAGAAAATTACAGACCATTTTCCCTCAATAAAGCACATGTAACCAAATCTAAGGACACATCCAAAAGATTATTCATCACAATCAAACAGGCTTCATCCCAGAGATACAGGGGTGGGTCAACATACAATATGAGAATATGTCATCCACTATATAAATGACCTGAAAGGAAAATAAGCATAATCACCTTACTAGACATAGAAGAAGCCTTGGAGAAAACTTAATACCAGCTCATACTAAGATTTCTGGGAGAAGGCCTGGAAAGATGATGGTTCAGCAGGGAAGAGAACCAGATTCTCTTCCAGAGGACCAGATTCAGTTGCCAGCAATCACATGACACTCATAACTGTCTTTAATTCTACTTCTAAGGCATCCAACACGCTTACACATATATACTTGTAGGCAAAATACCAATGCATATAAAATAAAAATAAATCGCTAAAAATTACTTTTAAAAAGTGCTAGAGAGATTAAGGATGCTTCCATCAAATACTTTTCAGGGCTCAGGGAACCCTTTAGAAGAGGAGGCAGCAAAAATGTGAGAGCCAAGATGGATGGAAGGCACAAGAGAACAAGGTCCTCTAAGTATAACAGAATGGGCATAAATATGAACCCAGACAGGCTGAGGCAGCATGCACAAGGTCTGCATGTAGTTACACTAGATGTGGTCCTGGAGATGAAAAGAAAAATGGATAACCCTGAAACTGTCTCCAATTGATAACCACTTGCAAATGAAAATTTAGTTTCTCCAAGGAAGACTCACTGGGGAAACATACTACTCTTAAGGGTAGGTTGTGTGTCTAGAAGTAGATGGCCAACAGAAAGCAAACTCAACAGCACTTTTGCAAGTTCCTCAATGTTTTGTCAAGACTTTTAAATATTTTTTATCTAACTTTTTATTTTTATATTATATTCTCAGAGGTATGTGTGTTTCTCTCTGTATCTCTCTGTCTCTCTCTCTGTGTGTCTATCTGTCTGTCTGCCTCTCTCTCACTCACTTCACTCTATAGTTCTGTTAGGTATACATTATGGCTTCCAGTTTAGTGTTTTTATGGGATTCCCAAATGTGCTGAGGAGACGAACTCTAAGTCTCCATCCTGTTCTTTGTCCTGACTTGGACTCTTTACCCTTCTCTTTATTTGTTTTGTCCTATTGTGATGTATTAGTTTTTTGTTTATCTTATTATATTTTGTTTCATTCTATTATTATCACTTAAGATATATGAGAGTGAGAAAAGGAGTGGATCCACATGTGGCATGGAAGTGGGGAAAAACTGGGAGGATTAGAAGGAGGAGAAACAGTAATCAGGATACATTATGTAAGGGGGAAAAATCAATTTTCAATAAAAGGAAATAAATAAATAAATAAATAAATAAATAAATAAATAAATAAATGCTGCAATGAGCCAGAATAGCTCAATAAAATCCTGAAATATAAGAAAAATAAAATTAGTTTATAACAAGCATATAAGGGAAAGAAATATTAGTTCTTTGTCATGTGTTAATTGGGAAATGTGGAGTTGTTTTTTGAGATCGTAGTGGTACAAGTGAAACATTCTTTGATTTATATCATTCAGTTGGACTAAAAGGTACATGGCATAACAACCATATGACAGCTTATCAACCATATACTTTGCTGCTACCCATATGAATCTGTGTCTTATCAAGATTCAGCATTTCAAAACACCAAAAGAAATACAAAGTTATATAAACTTATGAGTGAGCACAAACAATCTCATCTTTAAATCATCCTGAATGGTTATTATATCATAACAAAGCTGGGACTGAGAGACTGATGGAGGCACAATGAACTAGCTGTTTGAAGATCGTGACTCACTGTGCCCTTCCTCTATGCTCCCTAAATGCATGAAGTTCTTTCTATAGTAAAGATGTCTGAAAAAAGGCATTTATTCTTCAGAGCAGTTAATCTTCTAGAAGACTTATTTGTGAAACTGAACAGAATAAAAAATATATCACCATTCAAAAATGCCTGTAAAGTCATACTGTGTGGTGGGCGTAGAAGATACAAAGAGGTGTGTACAACTGTGACTCTGTGTCCCTCATCCGTTGGCAATTTTTTTAAAGATTGCCTTCATATAGGTAAATATTTTAGAAAGCTTCCTCTGTATTGTTTCATACTACCCATCAAATGGTCCTTAATTTTGTATGTGTTTCCCTATGTGCCTTGGGGTTGGGGGATGGCTCATTATGTAAGGTGCTCATGATATAAACTTAGATATTGAAACTCTACATAAAGGCCTGTTTACTGACACACTTTTTTTTTTAAATCTGCACACTCCTTCCAGAAGATGGTAAGCAGACACAAAACTCTTGCATCACATAGGCCAGATAGCCTGGCAAATAGGAGAGATCCTTCGTCAAACAAGAAGGTCAAATATTGACACCTGAAGTTGCCAT